>NC_079208.1:3906021-4244235 GCF_026745355.1 Beta vulgaris subsp. vulgaris
TATATCATAGTTCAGTTTTAATCATGGTTTATTCTGTCAATTCTAATGATGATATTTAACTTTATGCAGCTAAGGCTTAAGAAGATCTTTCAGGCTAAGGGTGGTGTATGAACATGCTTGGAATCTTTGCAATTCTTTTCAGTGGGATATATGAACAAGAGTTAGTTAAGAGTGAAGTTTATTTTAGTATGATACAATTTAGTTTTTGGAATAAAGAAGCATATGTTTCATCAAAATTATATGCATTATATATTTTAGTATTTCCTTTAAGTTTGGATGATGATGATGATGATGATTTTTTTTTCTGCAAAATTTAATTTGCCTCGTCGTAGGGGTTATCTTATGCTATGTTGATGACTTGATGGATTGGATGAGATTTAGTTTCAAATTTGCTTGCCGTGATTGAGCTTGTCTAAAGTTGAACCTTTGTTGAGTTAAGATCGAATTGATCTTGAGTAACTCCTGAATCAGATCGGTTTTTACTATCAAACTAGTATTTAGGCTCGGGCGATGCCCCGGATTTTCTCTTTGCTACAATTTATTAGTTAAATAAGTATTATCATCCTTATTTAAAAAAGTCATCTTATTCATTATATGTATTTCAAACGTTTTCCATTCATATGTCATCATTAATTTTGATTACAAAATCAATAATGGTATGGTGGAGTAATGGTTGAATTTCTTACTTTCATACTTGAGGTTGTGGGTTTGAATCTTTACATAAACAATTCTTCCTTTTTTTACTATATGAGAAAGACGTGTATAGAATGTTATTGGATGAGGGAGGGTGACACGTGGCACATATACCTTCTTAGGAACGTCTTTTTATTATATTAGTACTAGCCTTTTGTGCACGCGATGCGTGCGATGATATTTTTAGGCTTAATACTAAGTAGTAAACAAACTAAAAATGCAAGTTAGTATTTAAGTTCACCTCCATTTTGTGAATAAGATTCTTCCATGTTCTTTTTATGTTGTTATTCATTTTTGTGATTTTGAATAATTTTTTGTTTTTCAAGTCTTATATGCGTATGTTCTTTTATAATCAGTGGTACTATGATATTCTTTACAAAATATCGTCATGTTCTTTTTTTTTTGGTTTTATTCATTTTTGTAATTTATAATAGTTTTTGATATGGATTTCAGTAATTTCTCTATGATCCCAAAATTATAACCGAAAAGTATAATACAATTTCATTTTTTTTCCTTATCTAACTTATTCTAAATTCTAAATTCTAATTTCATCAAAAATTGATATTTAAGAATTTTCATCATTTTAATTTTTCTCCTTTTCTAAATGTTCACACTTTGAGTTTAAATCATATTTGAAAGGAATTTTCTTACACAATTTAATTACGCATGAAATGGTCATTTTTAATTTTTCTCCTTTTTCTAAATTTGAACACTTTGAGTTTCAATTATAGGTGAAATGAAATTTCAAAATTTTCATACACAATCTGATTTCGCATGAAATGGTTTTCGCAAATTAATGTAAATTTTTTTTTTCTGAAAATGGATTTTTGCAAAAGTTGTTCGCAAAAAGGTTTGATATTGTTTTGTTTTTCAAAATTTATTTCTGAACATGGATATTTTGCAAAAGTTTTGGGCAAAACTTTTATATTGGAATTTTAAAAAAAAGAACTAATTTTCTAACTTTTTCATCAGTGTCATAAATGAATCAAATTTTATAAACATCTTGTTTTCTGATTTTATATAAAAATGAATCAAATTTAAGTCTAATTATATAAAAACCCTTTTCAACTAATTGCTATTATCTCCATTTTTTCAACTACATAACAATCAACTAATGTATAACTTTAATTTGAAGATTAAAAGAATTATGTACCTATTTGAAAGTTCGCAAATCGCCAATGGACGAATGTGTGATATCACTGTCAAAATCTTATGTTTTTCTCAAATTTGTGTTTATAGGTAATTTTTGTGAGTATGTAATTGTAAATGGTTATTAAGAACAATGATTTGTAAGTGAATTTTGTGAATGTTTTTGTATGTATCGACGTCCTAGTATATTAGTTTTAGTTTGTAAGTTAATTTTTAGTTTTTGTAAAGTTTCCTGATCATTTGAGTGGTTTGCGTGATTTTTACAACGTGATTTTCTCAATTCTATGAGTGATTTGTAAAGTTTCCTCATATAAGTGATTTTTGAGTGATTGTTGAAAATTAATTTCCGGTGGCTTTGTTTGACCCCCATTTGGTATTGAGATTCCTTTTGTAATTTAGAAAGGAAAGGGGGGCAAAATAGTCAGTTCAAAAAAGGACACCGCTGCTCCCCCTTCCCTTATGTAATAGAGATAGATAATATAAGCTGTTGAGGAAAATAATAATAAGTCAAATTTTTTTAATATGGCTGACCAAACTAAAGTTGACAAATATGAATAAAACCGCTCCCCCTTTTCCTTCATTCCTCAACCATATATATATTTACATCATATTCCCAAAACCGAACGCATTGGTTTAGGAAAAGATAAGTACTAACCAGAAAAGATAAGTACTAACCACATTTAGGATAATCAATAATATATACGATAATTTCCTAAATATATCTTAACACCCCATCTCAGGATGGAGCATGTAGATCACGAATGTTCATCTTATCTAAAAACAAAATCAAATTGTGCCTTCCCTAACGCCTTGATAAATATGTCTGCTAGTTGAACTTTCATAGAGACATATGATGGTCTAATTACTCCTTCCTTGATCTCATCCTAAATACATGTTTCGTCCTCTCGCTCGTGAAAAACGGGATTGTCAACGATATGAAGAGCCGACTGACTATTACAAAACATACTCATACCTTGCTTATGCTCCACTCCCAAGTCTCGTAGAAGTTGCTTTAACCATTTCAACTCACAAGTCAAAGCTGCCATAGACCTATACTCAACCTCTACGGAACTCTGAGATACCATATGTTGCTTTTTAGTCTTCCACGACATAGGTGATGTACCAAGCAAAACAAACCATCTAGTTAATGATCGTCGAGTCAAAGGACAGCTAGCCCAATCGGAATCACACCATCCTTCCAATTGCAAAGCACAATCTGATCTCAATAAAATACCTTGACCCGAACACTTCTTTAAATATCTCACTACCCTTATTAGTGTCGCCTCCCAGTGTTCTTCTCTGGGAGATCGCATAAACTGAGACAAATATGTACTAAGTAGGCCAAATTGGACCTTGTAACCGCCAAGTATATCAAAAGCCCGATCAAGCGCCTATACTTCTCTCCGTCTAACAATTCCTTCCCCCTTGCCAGAGCTAACTTGTGATTTTGCTCCGTCGGAAAGTCTGCAGGCTTGGCTCCTAACAACCCTGTTTCAGAAATAATATCCAACGTATACTTCTATTGACATACACAGAAACCGTGCTTACTCCGTGTTACTTCTAACCCCAGGAAATATTTCAGAGCCCCTAAATCTTTCATTTTAAAACAGTAACACAAATATGATTTAAAACATTCCATTGCAAAAGTACTATTTCCAGCAATTATCATATCATCAACATAAATCAACCCACACAATCAATCCACCCTTCGACGACGTGAACTATGAATAGTCTGAATATGATTGTTTAAAACCATATTTTTTTCAGAGTTGTGCACAATTTCTCAAACCAACATCGAGGAGCCTGTTTCAAACCCTACAATGATTTTCTCATCCTGCAAACTTTATCTGAATTATTTTTGTGAAAACCAGGTGGTACCTTCATATAAATCTCCTCTTCCAAATACCCATGCAAGATGACATTATGTACATCCATTTGATGTACATCCCAATTTTTAACTGCAGCTACTGCTAAAAAAGTACGTACAGTTGACATTTTAGCCACTGCAGCAAATGTTTCATTGTAATCAATGCCTTCTTCTTGGTGATTACCAAGACAAACTAACCTTGCTTTCAATCATAATAAGTTACCTACTTCACCCCTCTTCTCGGTATACACCCATTTACTTCCAAGGGATTTCTTCCTTGCCGGAAGTGTCTCCAAGGTCCAAGTGCCCTGATCTTCTAATGCCTTGATTTTGGATGCCATCGCATCCCTCCATCCGTCGTGTTTCATTGCTTCCTTAAAAGTCCTCGAAACACGAGTCTTTGTTACTGCATCAATATAATTTCTATATTGCGAAGAAAAGTGATCATAATTAAAATATGTTATAGCGGATAAGGAGTACATGAAGATAGTGCTATCGTGGATGAGGACAATGATGAGACTTTATTTTTTCTTATAGTATGCATAACACAATCACGGAGCTTCGTCGAAGGATACTTTATTCGCTTTCCACGACCCATATCTTCATCACCCAAAACAATTTGCATACACTCCTGTGCTGCAATGGCAGCCTCAACTGCTGTAGTTGGCTGTTGTCCCCCAGCAAGTGCTGGAAAACCAGTGGGAGAAGCAGCATCGTCTGCTAGAATACTTATTCTGTAATGATATCCATAATTATTTTATGAATACCTATTCTGTAAATACCTTTATTGCAGTACTATTATGACATTGGTCCAACCTATTCTCGGGAGAAAATTGATGAACTTAGGGAGTTGTGGATTACATATGTCGGAGATTAACACGAAGGACATATGATGAATGAGTTATAACTTCTCGCCTATTTTTTTTTTACCTTAATTCATTTTTGAACCTACATTATATTTTTGGATTTGGATATTAATATCATGTGGATGTGGCTAGGCTAGATTTGATCTTGTTTATGATTTAGATTAATATTGATATGTATATATAGTAGTTTTTTAAATTTAGAATTATGAATATTGACTAATTATTTTGTGATATAAAAAATTTTGTGGGTATCATATTCAATTTGTTGGTTTGTAAGATCCTATGGGTTGAGTATTATACAACAGGTATTGTACGGACTTGTTGAGCTGTTGCAATCTGGTCATAATTGAGAATTTGATTATTAAAAAAAAAAACAAATATCATAGATAACGGTTATAGGTAAAATATGTTATATATATGATAAGAAAACATAACAGTTACTCAAGATAGGTGTTAAATTTTCCTTCTTTCAATTTGTCATATATAAATAGCAAATATAACGCTTATTTACAAAATATGTTATCTAGCGGTATAACGTGTATTATAAATGATTGTTATGTTTTCTCTCCCAAACATAACACTTTGATCAGGTGTTATATGTTTACTTTATTGCTCTTTTTTGTAGTAGTGTGACTAAGAAAAATACGACATGACATGTTTTTAATGCAAAAGTGACATAAAATTAGATAATTTAATCAATTGTCATATTATTCAAATTTGATATTTTATTTTATTTTATTTTTGATATTCTTGAGAAAATCCAAAATCAACATGATTATAAACACGGATAGAGAATATAGTTAGGATAATATTTTCTCATCAGTTTAGGATATATTTGTATAATCCAAATATAATTTGAATTCCTAATTCGTCAAGTATTATTGTTTTGTCAAACACTATATATATGGATGAATAACTAACAATACTCCATCCATCACTCTCTCTCACCTCTTTCGATCTACCACATATTAGGGTTTTCTCTTTCTCTCTCTATCTCCAAAAAAGAAAGAAAAAACTCTCATTCTTCTCCTTCAATAATGGCTGCCACAACAGTGAGGATGATCACTTTGAAATCCTCCGATGGAGAGAAGTTCGAAGTCGAAGAATCCGTTGCTCTTGAATGTGAAACCATCAAACTGATGATCGAAGATGATTGCGCCGACACCGCGATTCCTCTCCCTAATGTCACTGCAAAGATCCTCTCGAAGGTGATTGAGTACTGTAAGAAACACGTTGAATCTTCTGCTGCTGCAAAGTCTTGTTCTACTGAAGATAGTTGTTCTTCTACTGCTAACAGTTCTACTAATGAAGAACTAAAAATATGGGATAAAGAGTTTGTTAAAGTTGATCAAAAAACACTCTTTAATCTTATCTTGGCGGCTAACTACTTGAACATCAGGAGTTTGCTAGATTTAACCTGCCAAACTGTGTCTGACATTATCAAAGACAAGACTCCAGAGGAGGTTAGGAAGATGTTCAACATCAAGAACGACTTCACCCCGGAAGAAGAAGAAGCAATTAGGAGGGAAAATCAATGGGCTTTTGGTCAGTAAATTAAACCTGTGCTTCAAGGGATTTCTCTACAATAATGTCTATAGGAATAGGAAGTTTAATTTGTTAATTGATATTATTAAGAGTTGTTTTTTTGTGTTAGTTCACTACTAGTAAAGAATGTCCATTTAACGTAGTTGTACTTGTTTTTTATGCTAATACATTATGCTTTCGTTATTATAAGATCTAATCGTTATTATAAGAATTTAAGTATTTTTCATGTATGCACTGTGCACAATTTAGTAAGGTAGGAAAGATTTCTGATAGAGTATAAACCTATTACTCTAATCATCTTCTAACGTGATAGGGTGATAGAGTATAAAACTATTATAATACTGGGATTCTGGAGAGAAATAGATCAAACATTGATACTAAGAAGAGCAATTAACAACAATTGACCACAACAGTATCAGGAGTAACCAACGAACAATATAATCAACACGAGTTTTATGTTTGGTTAAATGATCAACAAACCAATAAAATCTACGACACGTAACCTAAATAGGAGACATAAGTAAGTTATCCTAACTATTATAAGTAAACCCTACTATATTAATAAGTAACCCTTGATATATTAATTAGTAAGCTTAAAATATAATCACAAAGTCTTAAAAAAGACGGTCTTAGACCTGACCAACCCAATAGATATATAATTTTAGAAAACGGACTGCGTCTCACAAATTCTCACGATAATATTTTGGCGAATTAGTTAATATTTTTGGCGAATTAGTTAAGTATTTTGGCACAATAATAGTTTAGAGCTCGTAATCTTTATGTAGACTTCCATTGTTTTTAGTTAACATATTCAATATATTAGTTAGTGTTGTTCTATAATTAGTTAAAGATTAATTGAACATTATTTTTGTTTCTAATATAAATGAAGAAATAACTTTTTTACAGATCTATAATGTCAAATACAAAAGACAACCTGAAAAAATACTTAAAACAACCTAGCAATTGGAGTAATTATTGTACCAATTTAGTTTGGTTCTTGGAATTTATTTTTTTAGTCTTCTAAAAATGACTTTTCTTTCTTGCACTTCCTCTCTTTGTTTTTGAACCATACGGGTATAAAATAACCAATTTAGTTGTACTTGATGAGCATCATTCTTCTATGATTGGTTTTGTAGTTAAGACTTTGTTTATAATTGCAGTAGTATTTTCGTAGACTTCTTGGAGTGTTTTTCTTACATCTTCATTATCTTAACTTTTGAGAATGAGATTGTAGAACTAATTTTCTCGCAGTTTCATATCGCTATGGGGTTACATTGGTTTATCTATTCATTTCTCTTTCCACACTTTTCTCTTCACATATCTGATCCACCTTTTGCACATATACTTATGTTGTATTTTGTGATTGAACGCATGTGCATGATTCTCAAGGCATGAAAATACAATAATCCTAGCGACATAACTATATATTTAACTATTACGAGTAAATGAATAACTAATAACATTTATGTATTAGTTATGTTTTTCAGATAAAAAGTTAAACTTTCAAATGCAAAAGTTAAGTTATCGGTACCAAAAGTGATATGATGTGTTTCTTCAAAGTTTTTGCAAGTGCAAGTTATCATCTACAATAGGCAATATATATTACCCTTTGTGATGAATATGTGTCAAACTCTTATTTCACTTCAACATAATAAACATCTTATCAGGTGAAAAAACAAAGTAAGGGCCTGTTCTCTTCGGCATAAAATAGCTGAACTGGACTGATTTGAACTAAACTGGATTGAACTGAACCGAATTGAACTGAACTGAAATGAATAGTGATATGTGAGAGTAAAAGTATTGTCCAGAGCTGAACTGAAGTGAACTGAATTGATCTGAACTCAACTGAATTGAATAGAACTTAACTGAAAATAAGTTGGGGAAAACACGGCCTAAGTGTTTGTGGACATTGTCATTGCAAACTCGTGCTCAAATATTTTACTTACATCCAAATTAATCATCCAATGCAGGTTGTATGCAGAGAATGGAGGAGGAAAAGAATACAGGTTTTAGGGCGTCTCGATGGATTAGAGAAGAAACAAAGAATGTTTAGTGTGATACTGAAGTTAGGGTCAATAAAATGCATTATAATATGGAAATATGATATGACTAATATACTCTGACGCTTAACTATACTCCAGCGCTTAACTAATATACTTCAACGCTTAACTAAATTCATCCTGAAGCAATTTAAGGCTAGCATAACTAATAAGTGCAAGCGCTAAACTAATTCTACTGCTGGTTTGATGCACGCGCGTAATGGCAATATGACATCATCCTGAAGCAATTTATAAAAAAAACTCGTGCTCAAATATTTTACTTACATCCAAATTAATCATCCAATGCAGGTTGTATGCAGAGAATGGAGGAGGAAAAGAATACAGGTTTTAGGGCGTCTCGATGGATTAGAGAAGAAACAAAGAATGTTTATGTGTGATACTGAAGTTAGGGTCAATAAAATGCATTATAATATGGAAATATGATATGACTAATATACTCTGACGCTTAACTATACTCCAGCGCTTAACTAATATACTTCAACGCTTAACTAAATTCATCCTGAAGCAATTTAAGGCTAGCATAACTAATAAGTGCAAGCGCTAATATTCTACTGCCGGTTTGATGCACGCGCGTAATGGCAATATGACATCATCCTGAAGCAATTTATAAAAAAAACTCGTGCTCAAATATTTTACTTACATCCAAATTAATCATCCAATGCAGGTTGTATGCAGAGAATGGAGGAGGAAAAGAATACAGGTTTTAGGGCGTCTCGATGGATTAGAGAAGAAACAAAGAATGTTTATGTGTGATACTGAAGTTAGGGTCAATAAAATGCATTATAATATGGAAATATGATATGACTAATATACTCTGACGCTTAACTATACTCCAGCGCTTAACTAATATACTTCAACGCTTAACTAAATTCATCCTGAAGCAATTTAAGGCTAGCATAACTAATAAGTGCAAGCGCTAAACTAATTCTACTGCTGGTTTGATGCACGCGCGTAATGGCAATATGACATCAGCGGTCTCACGTTAACACTAATGTAAAATCATCACGTTAATACAACATTCAAAAAGGTCCTTTTTTTTTATGTCATCTATCTTTATATATGTTTTAAGTTGTTATTTTCTTGATTTTACCATATTTAATTTGTTGGTATGAGAGTGTTTTTAGTCTTTGCTTTTATATTGCTAGCTGATTTTTGTTTATATTTAATGGTGTTTACAGAATCTACTATTCACCTTGTGCTGAGGCTTAGAGGAGGAGGATATGGAAGATTGAGCTATGCTCCGAGTGCATTGGCTTTGGCTCAAAAATACAACCAACACAAGAAGATTTGCCGCAAGTATGTTTTCCATATCATTCACCTCAACCTTATACTCCCTCCGTCTTTTATTAGTTTACCCCTTTTGACTTTTGATACTATTCACATACATGACTTTGACTATCTCTTATGATTTGTATTTAAGGAAAAATATAGTCATGTGAGATCTTGTTGGATTCGTCTCAATGTGTATTATCCAAATATCAAATTTTTGTAATTTTTGCTTATCGAAAATTAGAGATATTAAGGTTCAAATTAGTATCTCGGCAAATATGCCCCAAAGAAAGGGGTAAACTAATAAAGGATGGAGGGAGTAATTGCTTAACCACATAATACTTACATGTTATTTTACTTCTTCATATAATGCTTTTGTTATCCTCAATTAGGTCCAATAGGTCGACAAATTTGTTATGTTAGACTCCCTCCGTTTCATTTTTAATCTACACGTTTTGACATTTTACACTATTCACAAATTTCCCTTTGACCATCACTTGTGATTTATCCGTAGATGAAAAAATAGTCATGTGGGATCTTGTTAGATAGATTCATCATAACATGTATTTAATTAATATGTATATTTTATAATTTTTACAAATACAAAACCAAAGATATATGTCCTCAAAGTTTTGCATTGGCATGCGGAAAAGTGTAAGTGTGTAGATTAAAATAAAACGGAGGGAATATACACTTACTAAACATTCTGCCGTCACAATATCTCAATAAATTTTAGTGGTGACTTATAATTATTGTTTTGAGTGGTATAAGTTAATGTAGTCCCAAGTAAACTGGTTCGAAAGTTATGTGGGAGTGGATCAAATCTCGTTTACCTCATCAATGTTTGTTGCCGGATCCTCTAACTTTAATAAAATATATTTTGTCAGTTGCGGTTCAGTTAATTTTTATATTATGCCCAATATATATGTGGTTCAATACAAAAGGGAGGAAATATATATTATTAATATCATTGTATTCATATTGATGTTAATTTATTGGAAAACAAATATGATACCCAAGTGCTATGCTCGCTTGCCTCTGAGGGCTACAAACTGCCGGAAGAAGAAATGTGGACATAGCAATGAGGTATTAATTAGTATTAATATGATTATATGATTGTTCTATGTTTAATGTATAATTAGTTATTAGGTCCAGGCTATGCCCCGGATAAGAAAAAATTTCATTTATTAATATAATACTTTATGATAATAACACTAAATACAACTTAGCCTAGTGGTTAAGGCTTAGTATATGTACTTGAGGTCTTGGGATCAAACCATATACTATGCAATTTCTAAATTTTTGTATTGACATGGATTACATAAACTAAAACTCACTAGGGAGAGCGCCACGTGACACAGTTTCTTATTTATGCACGCCTTTTAATATATATTTGTATAGATTATTGTTTATTCAGTCAATTCTAATTATCATATTTAACTTTATACAGCTAAGGCTTAAGAAGATCTTTCAGGCTAAGGGTGGTGTGTTTTTTTTTTTTTTTTTAATAAGGAAAGAAAACTTAAGCAGCCCCTTCAATCAGGGGCCAACCTAAAACATCCTTTCGGATGATAAGGGAAAAGTCAACATCATAAGGAGGAAAAGAAAATAGAGGAAGAGCAAGAGTGACCCCTATGAGCCATAAAGTCCGCAGCTCGGTTAGCTTCTTGAAAACATGGGAACACGAAAAGGAAGCAAACTGAGGAAGCTTCTTCTCAACATCACACAAGATATTGCGAATCTCCCATGGCGTAGGCCAAGCTTTCGAAACAGCATTAATAACCGAGGAGTTGTCCCCTCAACTTGAAGATGGGAAATACCTTGCGCGAGAGCACCACGAATACCGATCCAGAGCCCCCAAGCTTCAGCCTGAAGAATGGAGACCGAATCCCCTAACGCTTGGGCACCAGCAAGCACAACATCCCCCTGCGCATTCCGAATCACAAAACCACAAGCAGAATGACCAGTGCTAAGACGGGAGCCATCAAAATTCAGCTTAAAAAAGTTGACAGGCGGCGGAGACCAGAAGGACTTGGGCCCAGACCTCACTTTACGACCTCCCCGAGAGGAGGAGGAAGGATTAACCAGAGGGGAGGGAGCACTGTCCGTAGAGCCAAACCAATTAGCCACAAACTTAGCAATAGCAATAGCCGCCTGCCTATGAGAGATAGCTTCATCACGAAAAATTAAGTTATTACGAAAAAACCAAATAAACCACCATCCAATGGCAAATCTCTCAACAACCAGGGAAGGCAAGGAATTGTGACAGAGCAAAAGAGCGTCTAAAAAAGAGGAATCACTATTCGAAAAAAGATGAAAAGGGAAACTCGGCCACCCGTGAAGATGATGAAGGATAGAAAATGCGTCAGCAGTGAACGGACATAGAAAGCAAAGATGAGTAATCGACTCAGAATGAAAATTGCAGAAAACACACTCCTGGGGAGTAAAAACATGGCTTTTTTCCAGACGAGACTTAGAAGGAATACCATCATTGCACGCCTTCCAAAGGAAATTACGGACCTTGGGAGGGACATTGAGCTTCCAAATCCAGGAAAAAGAGACTTTAGGAACATCACTCCCTACCAAACCTTGGACTAACAAAGCACCTGATTTAACCGAGTATTCACCATCTGGCGAGAGGCCCCAGATTAATTCATCTTCCAGCTCTTCAGAAGGGAGAAATAACTCAGAAACTTGGGAGACCAAATGCGAAGGAAGGAAGTCAGCTAGCTTAGCAAAATTCCATATTCCCCCTTGGGAAATAAATTCACACACTTTCATATGAAAGGACCAGCAACAGGGCTAACCAGATCTGCAATTGGGTGTTGAAAGACCCAATTATCGAACCAGAAATTAATCTTACAGCCATTGCCCACCTGCCACCGAGCCCTTTCCTAAACAAAGGGCGCAGACTCATGAGACGCTTCCACTGCCACGAAGCCAAAACCGACGGTGGTGAGACAACAGATTGCTATTTTTAACATATTTTTTATGAACCAGCTTAACCCAGAAACTATTATTGTCCTTAAGCAGCTTCCAGAGAAGTTTAAGCTGCAGCGCCATATTATTAACTTCCGCCTTCCGAAGGCCAATGCCACCAAAGCACTTTGGCTTACAAATCCTATCCCACCCAATGAGATTGGGGACGTACTCAAACTATCCTTATTCCAGAAAAATTCCGATAAGACTTATCCAAAGAGGTAAGGATCGGTTTCGGAAGAAGGAAACTCTGCATTAAATAATTGGCCTTGGTGGCAAGATTGGCTTGAATTAAGACCGACCGACCAGCTTGAGAAAGAGAGTTAGCTTTCCATTTAGGAAGTTGATTTGTCACTTTTACCGATAACACCGAAAGTCTCTTTGGTCACCCTAGAAGAAATAATAGGGCATCCCAGGTATTCTCCCAGATCATTAACTTCCTGCATACCCAAAATTTGAGAAAATAAACTTTTGGATGCCGGATCAACATTCTTAGAAACTTGAAAAGACGACTTGTGATAATTCACTAGCTGGCCAGACATAGCACAATATTTATCCAATATAGAGCGAATAAGAGAGCAACTTTCATTAGAAGCCTTAGCAAAAATCATGGTGTCATCAGCAAAGGTTAGGAAAGGGATCCGCATTCCAGATTTCCCAACATGGACACCCACTAATTTACTTGAATCGGAGGAGGCTTGCGCTAACTGACGAGCTAGAAGTTCCGCGCAGAGAATAAACAATACGGGGAGAGAGGATCCCCTTGTCTGATCCCTCTTGACGACTGGAAAGAGTCACCCGGGATTCCGTTAACAAGAACTGAAAAAAGCTGTAGAGATACACTCGGAAACCCACGCCACCCACTTTCCGAAAAGCCTAATTTGCGAAGCATAGTAAGAAAAAAGGCCATTCAAGTCTATCATAGGCTTTCTCCATATCTAGTTAATGGCTAACCACCCTGATTTGCCCCCTTCCGCCGGAAGGAGTGAAACACCTCATGAGCTAACAAAATATTATCTTGAATCAACCGTTCAGGCACAAACGCACCTTGAAGAGGATGAATCAATTTTCCCATAACAACCTTAAGCCTGCGAGTAAGAACTTTGGAGATAATTTTGTAAATAGTGGAGCACAAACTAATGGGTCTGAAATGGTTAGCCGAGGTAGGATTGTCAACTTTAGGAATTAAAGCCAAAAAGGTATGATTGATCTCCTTAAGAAGTTTACCCGAATGGAAAAAAGCTTGAACGGCTCGGATGACTGAATTGCCAACAAGCGTCCAGTACTTTTGGAAAAAACCCGGAGGGAAGCCATCAGGGCCGGGAGATTTATCCGGAGCTAAATCAAACGTAGCACCCTTAATCTCCTCCCCTGATGGAGGAGCACAAAGGAAGAGATTATCCTCCTCTGAAATAAGGGGCGAAATAAGACTAAAATCCGACTGGCTATCGAAGGAGCAATCCGGATTAGAGAGAAAACGCTGGGCAAATTCGTGGGTGATAGCGCTAGTAATCGCAGCGGGAGTCGTCAAAGAAATGTTATCTTGAGAGCAAATTCCGAGATTTGGTTACGATTACGCCTTATAGATGCATGAGCATGGTAATAACTAGTGTTAGCATCCCCTTGGGTAAGGTAAGTAGTCTTACTTTTTTGTTTCCAAAATTCATGGTTAAAGGCCAATAATTTACTACGTTTAAGTAATAGCAAATCTTGTTTTTTAAGAAGTTGAATATTAAGCTGGTCATTGAGAATAGCTGATTGAATGTCCTCTAATTTACGGTCTACGGTACGAATTTGACGAGATGATTACCAAATTGGGTTAGGTTCCACTTTTTAGAATTTGTCTTTAAAAGTTTGCACTTATTTACTAATCTAAACATGTGAGATCCTTCAAAATGAGAACACCACGATTTCTTTACAATATTATCATAGTCCTTTCGGGAAACCACAATTTATCAAATCTAAAAGGGAAGGCCTTAGCGCGGTTTAAGCACTCGAACTCAAGCGAGACATAGCAATGATCTGAAGAGGTAAAATTATGGTGGCGTACTCTAGCTTGGGGGAACTGGGCCAACCAAGAAATGCTCGCAGTTGCTCTGTCTAAACGTTCATAAATATTATTCTCCCCCCCTTCCTTTTTTCGCCAAGTATAACGGGATCCTAGAAAAGGAATTTCAGCACATTGGGCTTGCGAAAAGAAGGAGGATAAAATCAAAGTTCTTGAAGATGAAAATCTAGCCCCTCCTAATTTATCTTGGGCACATCCTATTTCATTAAAATCACCCAACACGACAAAGGGGTGGTTAATGAGTTTATGAACAAAACAAGTTCTTCCCAAAATTCAGATTTTTGGTCTTGTCTAGCAGGAGCATATATAAATATGATAGCAAAGATAAAATCATGCAAGAGAGAATGATAATTACAGACCATAAAACGACTAGACTTTAAAATTACTGATAACCGAAATGGATTGAGATTACAATCTTTCCAAAAAAGCCAGATTCCCCCCGCAAAACCTTGCGTTGGAATAAAATCAAAATGGTGAAAACCCAACTGCTGGGCAGTGCTACTAGAGGGAGGGGATTGGGTCTTGACTTCACACAGCATCATCACACTAATACGGGAATGTCTACAAAAGTCCTTCACCTCTGGTAGTGCATTTTTTCGACTTGCACCACGAATATTCCAAAAAGCAATTGACATAATTAATTATTACAAACCAACATAATCAGGGGGAGGGGCTACAAATTAGTTTCTTTTCCTCTTCAGGGCGGAGGAAGCATCATCACACTCCATGTCTTCATCCCTTCGCCTCATGGAACCAGACTGAGAAGAGAGAATAACAGGACGAGAGGGGTCCATCCCCATCTGCTCAATATGACGCACAATAGAACTATCAGAGTGGAGAGAGTGGAATGAACTTTCAGCAAAGCCATCCAACTCCCCCATTATCAGCAGCAGCATTATCTAGCAGGAAGGTGTTATCACCATGATCATCAGAGAGAGGAGAGCTATCAGACACCTGCCCCTCCACCTGGGGAATCAACCTAGATAAAGGTGTCTCCACATCAGGAGGAGGAAGCACTGGCTGGACAGCAGGAGAGCACAGAGGAGAGAGCCCCTCGCCCGCTACTACAATCTCTTTAACAACCTGGTCATAATGACGAAGAGGGACAAGAGGAGCCAGAATAGTCGCCTCATCATCAGAGGAGTCATCAGACATGACTGGGTGGGCCACAATAAGCTTACCTTTACCTTTTCCATACACAGGGGGAGGGGAATAGCAGCAGCATCATTAGGCAAACAGGGAGATTCTTTAAACACAATTCCTCTCCCAGTAGGGGTAGGAAGCAGACCAGCAGAACCAAACTTAGAACCAGACTTAGCACCAACAGAAGGGGGAGTAGAAGAGGCTTTAAAAACATGTTTAGACTTAGCATGGACCACTCTTGCTTGCTCAGCAGTGGAGTCATGCAGTTCTTGCCCCGTAGCCTTAGCCAAAGACATAACAAGTTCTTTTTGTTTAGGATTCTTCAAAAGTTGCACATGATCTCTTTTTTAGGGGTATGTAACAGAGGACAAACATCAATGACATGAGCTATTTCACCACAAAATGAACAACCCACAGAAAAATCTTCATAGTAAATGACATAGCCATGAACCAAATCACCAACACGACATACTTCAGCAAATTCCAATAGTGGAGCTTGGATATTAACACGAAACATGCACGAGCAAAACGAATTTTGTTCCTTAATAAAGAGCTTTGATCAAGTTTTATAAGGGCCCCAATATCATTAGCAGCAAGTAAATTGGCCACAGAATCAAAATTTAACAACTCAGTAGGGAGACGAGGGATCCTTACCCATAAGTCAACCCATTGAATTTCTTCAATATAAGGGTCAAAAGAGGGCTTCCAAGGTTGAAGGACCAGAAGGTCCCCTTGGATATGCCAGGGACGAAGAGACCAGACCAATGCCAGATCCTGAGGATTAGCAAATCTGAGGAGAATCCAGCCATTACCCATTTCAAGGTGATCCATCACCTTTCACAAATTTCCAGTCAGATTTAGTACGGGCCTTAATAGTGCGAATATCAAGGGGAGCAGAGAGCATTTTGCCAAATAAACAGGAGCGAGAGAGCTCAGCAATATCATGTTTGACCTGGGGTAGGTCATCTAAAATAAGAGACTCTGGGAAAACAGGAGGGGGAGGGGGGTCTAGGCTAGACACAGGGCCAGTAGTATCTTGAGAAGGGAATGAGGAGGAGGGAAGAGTAGAGGGAGGATTCAGACCAAGCACCTCAGAACTATGACAATAGGATTAGGGTTATTTAATAGCACCTCTTTGAAAGAAGGAGGTGAAGCCATATTAATTGCTAACAACCAAAAACAGAAGAAAAATCTTAACACAGAAAATACGAGGAGAATAAAGAACTGAAAGAGTGAGATAATTGAATAGAGCTTACCAACCAATGCCTTTTATAGACAAAAAACCAAACCTGGAAGGATAGGAGAGCACCACAAAGGTAGCCAGCTATCCCAAAGGGCCTGACCATCGCATTTAATGCAATGGTAGAAGCATGCGAAGAAGAGCTAGTCCAGTTCAGAAGGGAAACCTTTGGCCTTCCAAGAACAGACACAATTTTCAATCGAACGAACCAAGAATTAGCACCACTGCAGCACACACACACACTGAACCATAAGCACACTCATACGCAATTAATGCAAAAACCCAGAAAACCCTAATTAATCGCTTTCTTTTAAACTTAAATTGAAGAAAATTTAATACCTCAAACCAAATCGAAGCTTTTTGGGAGTCTCGAGAAAGGAGAGAGAAGGAAAAGGCACTCCGAATGAACACTTTAACAAATTGAAAGAAGGATTGCAATGATTTCAAATAAATATCTTGCTGAAATCGATTTGGGGAAAAAATTGGGGAAACTGAAAGGACGCAATTAATAGCCGCCCAACACTGAGAAGCTATCAGAAAACACCAATAGCTTAGCCTCCTACTTCCATACGAGACAATGATTAGGAGGAAATCGAAAAGACAGGACGAAACGGAGGGGAAGAGAAGATGGCAAAAAGGGGGATACTTTTTAGGGTTTTCTGGGGAGAATTCTCTTTCTCTCTCTAACATCTTTTTTCGGCTAAGGGTGGTGTATGAACATGCTTGGAATCATCGCAATTCTTTTCAGTGGGATATATGAACAAGAGTCAGTTAGGAGTGAAGTTAATTTTAGTATGATACAATTTAATTGTTGGAATAAAGAAGCATATGTTTCATCAAACTATATGCAATATGTATATTATTATCGTTTCAAAAAATATATATAAATATTATTATTAGTATTACCTTTAATTCTGGATGATGATGAATTGTTTTTTCCTGCAAAATTTAATTTAACCTCGTATGTGTTATTGCTCAAGAGAGATTCGTTACAATCTAATCTTACACTCTACTCAAGAACCAATCACCAATATTACTTATATGTGAAAGTATTGGGTCAGACCGTCTGACCCAATGCATATTGTCAGACGGGCTGAGCCCAATTGTTGCTCTAATTCCAAGCTTCACAAAGACATTCAGCATTAGTTTTAAGAACAGACTTTAAACCAGAACAACAGTTTCCCCAATCTGCCCCTCTCACGGTACTCCTGGTGGTATTTATAGTCGTTGCATCAGCGGCAGCGTTAACGGAAGCAAAAGACTCTGGCACCAGTAGACTGCACGATTGTGGTACTAAGCATGTCGGATTGTTTGTCGTACGTTACCAACGGTTCTACCGTACAAAAAACCAGAAGGAAACGCTTCACTGTCCTTCTCTCTTCGATGCCCCTTCAAATCATGTTTGAGCCTATGTTCAAAGTTTCAAACCAAACCCACTGTTCTTCTCATCGCTGTTTTTTTGTTTGAGGAGAGAGAAAGTAAGAGAGTAAGAAAAAGGTGGCGAGTAACAACAAATTGAGGTTGGTAGTTTTCTTCATGAAATTCTTAATTTCAGTCTTCATTCTTTTCCTCTTTTTCATTTTCAGTTGGTTATTTTTTTGTTTCAGTTGGACTTTATTTTGTTTCAGTTGGACTTTGTTTTGTTTCAGTTGGACTTTGTTTTGTTTCAGTTGGACTTTTGTTTTGTTTCAGTTGGACTTTGTTTTGTTTCAGTTGGACTTTGTTTCGTAATTTGTATACCAACTGAAACAAATAATGGACCAACTGAAACAAAGAATGGACCAACTGAAAGAAATAATGGGCCAACTGAAAGAAATAATGGACTAACTGAAAAAAAATTAAGACTACCTGGAAAAAAATGAAAACTACCTGAAACTCAAGTGAAGTGGTCCGACGAGAATATTGTGTCGGACTCTAATTATATATAGTGGTATTACAATATGAAGAAGTAATTACTAAGAACTTCGACTGATAAATAAAAGCTATAATTTGATATAACTACTTTAATAAAAGGAGTATTATTATAGTAATCAATAAGGATTAATCTGAAGTGATGATATTTGATCTGGGCTTTATTATTTCCTTCTTTTCCCCCCTTTTTTTTAGGTGAGAAAAAGGGCCTAATTGTTCATTTTAAGAGGCCTTTTCATGCTCCACGCAGTGAGATGCTCCACAATCACGGGCTCCGTACCATTGTTAAATACATGTAAGTGAGCGTTGTTCATGATTGCTAAGTTGGGATAAACCCTTGATAATATGCATGTTTTACCTCCAGCTCCAAAACTCTCCACAACTGAGTGATCAATCTGCATAAAATACACGCATATTTATTTTAGAAAGGTATATCTACTTTTATTTATTACAAAAAAAAATTGATACATTATTTGTAGAAAAATTTAACTTATAAAATTGATTAACGCATACTAAGAAGGTATTGTTTTGATCTTAAAATAAAAAAAAGTTTCAAGTTTGATAAGTTTAGTTAAATTCAATTAATTTCAATCAAATGAACTTCAATAAAATCAGTTCAAATAAATTATTCGTTGGAATTTTGGTGAAAAAAACGAACAAAGATTCTACGCTATAAAGTTCTGTCCTTTTCACTTTATTTAATTTATTAAAGTGAGAGTTGAGACCACTTTTACTAATGACAAAATCTTTTCCATTTATAGTGATGCTTATTTTCATTCCTATCTAGTTAGGATTGTTGTTTTCTCGTCCAAAAATCTTTGTTCCATTTTTTTAATAAGCGTTTAAAATGAAATGGTAAAGATAGAGATAATTCAAAGTTTACTACATATTGATTCATTAATAGCAAAAGATGACAATTTTTAATCTATAGCAAGTTTCATCAGATCAAAATTAACTTCAATTGTATACCAGAATGCCAATATCAATGAATATTCTAGTGAAGGTTATAAATGAAGTTGTGATATAGAGGGCACTAGGGCATGTGGCTTGTGATCTCATCTACATTGTACAAGGATTGTAATTTTGGTAGTGGGGTTTTTAACTTATATCACTTTATTATGCATTTGCTTAGATTTTGAAACTTATTATGAAGCAAGTCTACACGCCACGTGGTACTGTTCCTTTAATTGTTTCATTTTATGTCATTAAGATACATTTAAAAAATTAGAAACATAGTTTCATACAAGATTCGACCTCATGATCTCAAGTTAATATAGTAAAATTTTAACCAATGAACTGCGCAACATTAGATGCTCTTTTTGACATGAAAATATTAATAACCAGGGGCATTGCTCGGACCTAATAACTAGTTCATTATTTAGGTAAATATATATTTAAACTTCATACATAGATGAATAGTCGCATTCAATTGAACATATTGTTAAATTAACAAAAAGAGTGAATATAAATATTTATCAATGTACCAAGCAAGACTTGGCTTATTTGGTAAGAGTGTCACCTCAAACCCTAGAGGTTTGAATCGATTCAAACCTTAGCAAATGAGGGTGGTTGGGGGTCTTGGGGATACCCTTATCTTTTCCCCCTTATTTCCAAATATCTAACCGAAAATATTAGATTAAGAAATCGTGATGGTTTAAGTTTGATCAGATTCCTCCTTATCATTACAAAAAAATAAATATATATAAATACTTACCAATGTTCTAAGAGAGAGTTTCTTATCTGCAGTTAAATCTACATCTACAAAACCACCAAATGTTGGTTTGTATAATCCTTTTTCCATTGAAGAACTGCCAAAAGCACATTTTAAAAGTTAGCACACAAGAATAAATGAACATGGAGTTTATAAATTCAATAATTGAACTATTGAAGGTGAAAAAAAAGGCAATGATAAGAAAGAAAACAACCTTGAGGCATCAGAACACATAAGGACCACATGCTTATTCTTTTGGGCCTTGAAAACTCTGAAAAATACAGGAGTGTACTCCTCTAGATTATTAGAAGCAAGTGTGAGAATCCCAAAAGGCCCAATTCTTCCTCGAACAGTTGAGCCCTTTTGTGCGCACAAATCTTGGGGATCAACCCACTTTGGATCAAATGCTTCAGCCTTTTCTAAATTTGGGATCCTAAATGCTACTTCCACGTCAGCCTGCAACCACCATTCTTTTGTTTTTAGTTTCTTTTCTTATTTTATTTATATGGAATATTTTTTTTTAAGAGAAATTTCATCAATTGATGGCCAAACGACATTTTATTTATATGGAATATCATTCTACTAATTTTAGGTTTTTAAGGGCTTGTTCTCTTCGACATAAAACAATTGAACAGAACTGAAATGAATAGTGATATGTGAGAGTAAAAGTATTGTCAAGAGATGAACTGAACTGAACTGATTTGAACTGAATTGAACTGAACTGAACTGAAAATAAGTTGGAGAGAACAGACCCTCATTATGCATTTAGAGATGGTCAATTTCTGAATAACATGAACGACATTGACATAGCGTAAATACGAATTTACTAAGAAAAACACGACATGACATGGTCTGAATGCAAAAATGACCAAAAATTAGATAATTTCATCAATTATAATATTATTCAATTTTATTTTTAATATTCTTAAGATAAACACAGATAGAAAATATAGTTAGGATAATATTTTCTCATCACTTTAAGATATATTTGTATAATCCAAATATAATTTGAATTCCTAATCTGTCAACAATTATTATTTTGTTAAACCCTATATATATGGATGAACGGCAATACGTACTCCATCAATCACTCTCTCTCACTTATTAGGGTTTTCTCTTTTTCTCTCTCTCCAAAAAAAAAAGAAAAAACTCTCATTCTTCTCCTTCAATGGCTGCCACAACAGTGAGGAAGATCACTTTAAAATCCTCCGATGGCGAGAAATTCGACGTCGAAGAATCCGTTGCTCTTGAATGTGAAACCATCAAACTGATGATCGAAGATGATTGCGCCGACAACGTGATTCCTCTCCCTAATGTCACTGCAAAGATCCTCTCAAAAGTGATTGTGTACTGTAAGAAACACGTTGAATCTGCTGCTGCTAAGTCTTGTTCTACTGAAGATAGTTGTTCTTCTACTGCTAACTCTACTACTAATGAAGAACTCAAAATATGGGATAGTGAGTTTGTTACAGTTGATCAAAGTACACTCCTTGATCTTATATTGGCGGCTAATTACTTGAACATCAAGAGTCTGCTAGACTTGACCTGCCAAACTGTGTCTGACATGATCAAAGACAAGACTCCAGAGGAGGTCAGGAAGATGTTCAACATCAAGAATGACTTCACCCCGGAAGAAGAAGAAGCAATTAGGAGGGAAAATCAATGGGCATTTGATAAGTAAACAATGTCTATATTTGCGTAGTAGTACTTGTTTTTTTTTATGCTAATATATTATGCTTTCGTTATTATAAGAATTTAAGTATTTTTAATGTATGCACTATTGTGCACAATTTCGTAAGGTATGAAAGATTTTGATAAATTATAAAACTATTCTTGGACTCCAACGATTATGAGGGAGACTTTGCAGGCTGCACACTTAAGTTCTAATGGACTTTTATTATTGGCGCAAATAATGGTGCATAGTATAATTTTTAAGAAATGGTTGTTATTTGTTTCCTTAAATTTTGTAAATTTAAATTTAAAAGTATATGTTCTTTTATCAGGGATGAGGTGTGGTGTCCTATTTTGAAGTGACTAAAATATCCTTTAATAGTAATATTAAAATAATATTTTTTTTTATAAAATATTGAAAATGAGAATCAATGAAACTTGTCATATGAACAGGTCAAAAATGGAATATCCAATCAATTCATGAAATCAATTAGAATCTTCAACCAAAAAAATTAGCAACATATCATGATAACATAATATTTTATTGTTTGATTGAACAGTTAAAAATCATTCATTTGATTCATTATAATATATGTGCTTTTATAAATATAAATTTACATGTTGGTTTGTGTTCTTTTATGTGTTCTCTTTGGGTGCACAATGCCCATAATCCACGCTTTGAAGGTTTGAAGATGAGTGTGAGACTTGGTCTAACACAATCTTTTATATTTAAATATACGATATTATCTTCTCACTTGCGGTAGATTAGGAATCAATTTGTTTAGCATTATAATCTTGTAATTCTATCCTATACTTGGTTGTTATACTACTTTTTACGTAAAAAAAAAATAATTACTAATTTTATTTAATAAATTAGAGATTTTGAATTTTTAATCAGTTTATCCCGAAATTAGGAATATTTAAATTGATGTTAGGCTTTGGTGCAAAAGCTAGCAGGAATGGTCCAGAAATCTCTCATTTGTTGTTTGCAGATGACAGCTTACTTTTTACTAGAGCCACCAATAGTTATATTCTCAACCAATATGAACAAGCATCCGGGCAGAAAATTAATTATGATAAGTCAAAAGTGCCGAGTTTGTAGAGACAAGAGGAGTTGATTAATCTTCTTCAGATGAAAAAATATGATAAGCACCAGAAGTATCTTGGCATTCCTACCATTTGCTAGATCGTATGTGGAAAAAGTTGAGGGGTTGGAAGGAAAAACTAATGTCGCGAGCAGAGAAAGAAGTGTTGATCAAAGCTGTTATTCAAGTCATTCCTACATACCTTATGGGAGTATATAAACTTCCAGTT
This sequence comes from Beta vulgaris subsp. vulgaris, assembly GCF_026745355.1. NCBI lineage: Eukaryota > Viridiplantae > Streptophyta > Magnoliopsida > Caryophyllales > Amaranthaceae > Beta > Beta vulgaris. The sequence goes on from NC_079208.1 coordinate 3,929,508, forward strand.
GCCATCATTCATGAGTTTAAATCTGCCATTGCTCATTTCGATCTGGTGGGGTGGCAGTGGGGATGAAAGAAAGATGCACTGGTTGAGAAGGAATAAATTGTGCAAACCCAAGTGTCTGGGGGGTTTGGGATTCAAGGATCTGGAGGTCTTTAATGATGCTCTCTTGGGGAGACAAGTGTGGAGACTAGTTCAGCATAAAAACTCCCTGCTCAGTCGGGTTTTGTGTGCGAAATACTATCCCCATGGGAACGTGTTGGAAGCAAGATTAGGGCACTCGAATAGCTTTTCCTGGAGAAGTATCTGGAGTGCTAAAAGTTTGGTGAAGGAGGGTCTAATGTGTAGAGTGGGAAATGGGCAGAATATCGACATATGGCAGGATCCTTGGGTGCGTGATGACAGGGGGAGGTTTATTGAAAGTGAGAGGTGTGAGAATCTGAAGGTGGTAGGGGACCTCATTGATTATGAAAGGATGGAGTGGCGCTGTGATGTGATCGAACAAAATTTAATGAGAGGGACCAACATTGTATAATTTCGATTCCCCTCAGCAGAAGGTGTGGAAGTGATGGCTTTATGTGGGCTTATTCGAAGGACGGTCGATATACTGTCAAAACAGCCTACATGTTGGGTAAGGGTGGAAATTTAGATGATTTTCACGTGGCATGGGTGAATTTGTGGAAGCTTGAGATTTCTCCAAAGGCTCGACATTTCATGTGGCGGTTGTGTACCCATTCTTTACCTGTACGTGCGGCTCTTAAAGCTCGCCATATCATTGAGGAGGCGCCATGTCCTTAGTGCCACAGCAGTGATGAAACTGCGTTTCATGCGTTGATGGGCTGTGTGCGGGTCCGACAAATCTGGGTTGATTGTGGATGTGCGGCTTTGTTGGGTGGCGGAGAAGACACTGATTTTTGTGAGCTTTTGGTGAGTTGGGGCGAGCTGGACGCTAAAATGGTGCAGCGAGGTTGCTTTCTAGCTTGGAATTTATGGAGTGAAAGGAACAAGTTTGTTTTCGAAAATATCCGCACACCCCTCGAAGTGATTGCTCAGCGAGTTTCTCGACAAGTTGAGGAATACGCCTCCTATGCGGACCGGATCTACGCAGGCTCACGAAAGCATACCACGCCTAGCCCTAATAAATGGTGCGCCCCTCCAGGCGGGTTGGTGAAGGTAAATGCAGATGCCTCCTTGAGTGGTGAGGGGTGGGTTGGTTTGGGTGCGGTGGCTCGTGATAATAAGGGGAATGTCCTTTTCTCGGCTGTTCGTAGAACCAGGGCATGGTGGCCACCCGATGTAGCTGAAGCCAAAGCAATATACATGGCTGTTCTTTGGGCGAAGAATCATGGATTGAAGGAGGTGGTTATTTAATCAGATGCCCAAGTGCTCGTGTCTCGCTTATCCTCGGCAGCTTTGTTTCACTCGGACTTGGATGCTATTCTTGGCGATATTGTTAATCTTTTTTGCTCGTGGTTTAATGTTATTAATTTTTCGCATGTAAGGCGGGATGGGAATTATGTACCTCACACCTTGCCAAAGTAGTGCCATTTGGTTATGAACAACGGTGGGAATTTCATTGTCCCAGCATTGTTTCTCCTTATGTACTGATGGACGTTTTGTCCCTGGATTAATTAATGCACTACTTGTTTCCCCTTAAAAAAAAGGAATATTTAAATTTTAAAAAAAATAATAATTAAGAGAGAAGTAACTGAATGTGTTGTAAATATTCGCCTTTTTTTTGTAGTGCCTTTTGTTTTTTATCTTTCTATTTCTATTAATTAATTAGGTAGTTTTCTTTTTTATTTTGTTTTTTTCTATTTGTCTTCTACCGTTAACCTAACAAGATCACAATAAAAACAGAGTAGCTATCCTTTAGCACTAAGACTGTATAAATACTTTGGCTTTGTTAATAAACTTAAGCTTCTCAAAGCTATCCTTTAGCACTAAGTACATAGGTAGCTATTAGTGGGACTCTAATGATTAACTTAAGTGTTTGTTTGAGTTGATCCTTTAATAATTTTCTGATTATATAGAAAATCTTAAACAGATGAGCCTAAATATATTCTCTGAAACAAATGAGGTATATTTTCATGTTAATTGTTAATTAAAGTTAAAGGAGACAAACCTGAGCTGAAGTTATCCCATTGATTTCAAAATGTTTTCCTGGCTTAAGCAAATAGTTCCCCACGTCAACTTTGTTAGCCCTAAGTCTTTCCACTTCCTCAACAGGCCATTGTAGTAATTGTTTCCCATTTGGATCCAACCACACTGACCGTGGTATAGCCTAATACCATGTCAAAAGTAAGGAACAATTAGAAACTAACGTTATTAGCATTACCAAACTAAAAAAACAACTAGATAACGATTAGATACAGACTTACGCTCTTGCTTTAACAAATTAAAAATATTGGAGGGTGAATCTAGTGAAATATATAAAATATATGCCCTAAACACACATCTAAAAAATCTAATATTATTTTTATCATAAAGAAAATATTTGAATATCCTTTATTAGATAATAATATAATACTCCTTCCGTTTTAAAAAGTTCAAGTTCTTCCTATCTCTATTATATAAGGGAAGGGGGAGCAATGGTGTCCTCTTTTGAAACGCCTATTTTGCCCCCCTTCCCTTTCTAAATTACAAAAGAATGTCAAAATCAAAATCGGCACTCAAAGAAAACTACGAAAATTAATTTACAACACTCACTCACAAATCACTTAAAAAAGAAACTTTACAAATCACTCATACAATTGAGAAAATCACGTTATAAAAACATGCAAATTAAATCACTCAAATAATCAGGAAACTTTATTAAAACTAATTAAAATTAACATAAAACTAAAACTACTAACCTAGAAGTCAATAATCAAAAACATATACAAAAATTTACTTACAAATCATTATTCTCAAGAATCATTCACAATTAATGGTGGGCCATGATGAAAAAATAGAGGTGTATTTGTAGTGAAATCAGTTAGAAGTTAAACAAGAAAAAAATTATTTACTTTTTTTTATAGTGTTTCCTATATATAATAAAACTTTTACATATATTTGGACCTATCTTTTTCTATTATATACTAACGATTAATTATAAGGTAAAAAGGTTTATGTAAAATATCATTTAAGAATTAAAGTACAACATATATCTCTATTATATAAGGAAGGGGGGAGCTATGGTTCCCCGATGAAGAGCTATGTTACCCCTTCCCATTCTAAATTACAAATTACTTACAAATCAAAGGGGCATCAAACAAAAATACAAAAATATAATTATAACAATCACTCACAAACTACACCTGATGACATAAAATAAAGTGTCCACTTTCTTTACAATTTATGAATTATGTACTTAATTCAAAAATCAACTAAAAAATTACAATATTCAAAATCATAAATAAATTCAATAAAATTTCTATTTTGTTCATAAAATTTAACTTTCGAAAGTAAAAATAAAAAAAATAAAAAATAATAATGGTGAGAGACTTAAGTGACAGAAACTAAACCAATCAAAATTTGCAACTAAAAACAATTATACTTCGTATGTCTAATGTTCAAATTTCGACTCTTATGCCGAAGAAAACCGAGTTTCTGTTTCGAAAAAAATTCAAGCACGCATCGCGTGCAAAAAATTCTAGTTTTAACCTATTAGAGCAACTATAATGACAAGCTACAACCAATTGTAACTTTGTGTGCCACACCAGATTTCCAAACTACAGCATTTCCAAGCTACAACCTCTCCCATTGGAAAACTACAACCACTTGTAGTTTTTGTAGGTCCCACATGTCATCACTATATCAATAATTTTTAATATACAATTACAATATAATTTGTTATTAACTTGTAAAAATAATAAAATATAAAAATAAATGACTCTTATTCCAAATTTTAAGTAACTCATTTAAAAAAAAAAAATAACAAAAACAATAATTAAGATACAACATAATTAATACATAAAAACGAAAGCGAGATTACATTAAATAAAAAGTACTACATATTATCTTGATTTACATTAAATAAAATGAAACTGAAAAGTGGGAGTGAAGCCCCCAAAGAATAGACAAAGCAAGTACGTAGCTTTGTGGAGCAACTTGGCTTTCCAAAGCAACAAGCTTCCTTTCATTCCAATAATAAAGCTACTAGCTCCAACTATATGTAAATTGCAAGCAGGGACTTAATTTATGCCGCTAAAGCTACTCTTACCTTTCACAAAAAGATTTCAAATAGGATGAAAAAAAGAAATAGAACGAGTAGATACTAAAATCGATAATATGATAGTTACCTGGATTCCGGCCCATCCTTTAACGGCAGCTATGTCTGGAGTCCAAGATTCATTAGCCCAACCCCACAAAATCCTCCGACTTTTTTTGGAATCAAAAAACGACTTTGAGGCGTAAAAATTACCATAATCATACCTCAACCCATTCCAACCATCAATTGCAACATTATCCGGAAAATATTTGTCTTTGATTGGATCATATCTTCCTATAGTATAATACTCAAATCTTGTAACATCAAGACTAACCTTTAACACATGCTTCATATTAGAGCCCATTTTAGAAGTGTCCAGCCCATATTTCCCTTGGATCAAAACTGGGAAAAAGTCCGGACATTCCCACATACCCGTATTTGGTGCTGAATGTAATGGGTGTTTAGACTTAATCCATTTCTTAAAATCTCTACTCCTATACAAATATGCCATGCCCCTATTTTTTCTCCTACCACCCACCAATATTTTCCAATGCCCATTTGACCACCACGCGGTCGTAGGGTCTCGAAAGTACGACACGTTCATGTCGAATGTAGGGGTAATGATAGGGTTATAATCGGGTTTGACCCATTTTCGTAGGTATGAGTCTGATAAATTAGTTGGGATCGCAATATTTTGGACTTGTTCATTTTTAGCAGTAACCCCGGTATAGAGCATAACGGGGCGATTATTGGGTAGAATTGTTGCGGACCCGGACCATACCCCGTTTGTGTCAAAAGGTGCGGACTCATAGAGTGCAGGCTCAAGAGCCTCCCAATTAATAAGGTCCCTTGAGACTGAATGGCCCCAAACAATGTTACCCCATGTGGCTCCCCATGGATTGTATTGGTAAAAGAAATGGTATAAACCCTTGTATATCATAGGCCCTGTCCAATAATTAAATATCAATTAGCACATTTTAATCAATTTTCATATTATTAAAAAATGGTAGGCTGTAAGATTAGAATTATAATAAAGGATGATTTTATAACTTTATTAGCCCATAATATAACTAACTCACCATTTGGATCTGTTTTTGATTTCCATCGTTCCAAATTGCATCATCGTTGGCAAAAAGATAAATAGAAAACCAAAAAAAATGGTCAGTGATTGAATTGAAACTTGAAAGTAAGGAGAAAATATACATAAGAGCTAAATTTATTAAGGAGTATATTCATGTATTAAAATTAAGAGTTTGTCCGGTAAGAGACTGCCTACTTTTTAAATTTAAAATTAGGCAATTTAAGCTTACTATTAAAAAGAGAAAAATCCCACTAGTGACTAGGTTAATTTATTTCGGTGACCAGTTTAATCCATTTGGTAACGAAATCTACTTTTCCCCTAAAAAAAAGTAACTAGGTCAACTTTTATATTTATACCGTTTCTTTTAATAATTTTTGTAAAATTAATTGCATGATTTTTTTTTTTTTTTGAGGGGATTAATTGCATGATCTATTAATAACATAATTCTATAAAAAAAAAAAACTTGAAATCACTAATCAAAATTCTATCATCAAATATGATTTGTGAAAATTCTTATTGCTTACTAATATTTTTGTACCACTACCAATTTCATCTTCATGGGGTCCACTTTAATGCCTTTCTCTTTATCCCTATCTACTTTCACTCCTATTTTTTCGGTTTCACCATTGTAAACCCTCCAAAATTCAAGCTAACATATCAAAGACTATGGAACTTCGATTTCTTGTTGATCAATCTATATGCTTGTTACATGTAACGGTTCTTTAAAATACTATATCATAGTCATTGACGTATCTAATTGCTCTTTAATATATGCAACGTCAGGATTTTGAATTTTTGGAAATAATAACCACTTTAGAATTAGGGTTTTTAATATTTAGAGGTATTTCACCCGAAATAAAACCACCTACCATCAAGAGTTTTTTATGTAAATTCCTCCATATTGTTTTCGGTAAGAGTAATAGCTTTATCAACATCGTGATTGTTCAACTTGTCTACTGTTTAATTGTAATATAAATTATTATAATTATATATTGTCATTACTCATTAAGAACTCAAAACTAAAATATCAAAAGATGAACATCGAAGATAAATTAAACCTTCCATTTTTTTTATCATAGTTAACATCTCCCCGCAAGTTAGTTTAGTTTCAATAAACCATATCCTCTAAGAAAAACAATAAAAAAAACCTATAGGTTTTGATATACTTCATAAGTTGTTACCAAATCGCACGTCTATTAATGTTATTAATGTTTAGTTATTACCTCGATTTTTCATTTTTACATTTCAATATGCAGCTTTTAGCATTGCACGTATCTTTTTCAATTTAAAAATACAATTAAAATCGCTAATATTCCAAAATAAATATTGTTTCTAAGAAAATAAGCAAGTTACGAGTTTTTTTAAAAGAAATGAATTACCATTGATCCAATGTCTTGGAGGTTGAAAGTGGAAAGCAGTTCTATGAACACGGTCAACTTGGTTGGCTTCAACTTGAAGAGACTGGTATTGTTGATAAACCTTGTGAGATGCTTGTACATGAAGATGATGACTATTTATCAAACATAAAAAGCTTAAAATCAATCTAATTATCATTGCTACAATCTTCATGTTTTTGTAAGTTCTTTTAAGAGAGAACTTGCATTGGGACGTCGAAGTTTGGGTGGGAAGACTAACACTATTTATAGTGTATTTTATCTACTGTTTTGAATTGGATAACAATTTCCATGATAGAAATTAATTTTTATTTTGAGGACATGATAGAAATGAAATTAGTACCTTTTTGTTTGAATTTGATTAGTTGCAGTTATAAAGGGACAGTTAAAAATACTTTTTTTGTCAGAATTTTGAAGTCACTAATATCCTTAGAAATTAGTATGATCAATTGATTGATTGCAGTTATTTAAGGGTTGAGTACATAACATAAGTTTCTAAGTTTCATGCTACATGAAGAAAGTAGGTTTTGCTTATAGATTGTTAACCTCTATTATACTAGCCTTTATGCATGATATGCATGTAAAATCATTATCAAAATTGCAAAAAAAAATTCTTATTTTACTTTTTTTTTCAATAATTTATTAATTGGTAGATTTTGTAATTTTTTTGTAGTTAGGGGTTATTTGGACAAAGAGAGTGGATACCAAAGTTCTCAAAATTTTCCTTATATCTCTACTAGCATTTATATGCATCCTATGTGGAGAAAAGTCGAAGAATGACTGGTAACTGCTTTGCAGTTTATTAGATCAATTTCCTCTCCTTCTTTTTTTTAACTAATTAATAGAGTGGTGATAAGTGTTGTAATTTTCTTGTCTAGTTAGGGGTATATTGGTCAAAAAGAGATGGACACCAAAGTTCTCAAGAGTTTCCATATATAATAGAGATTATATATGGCAAACACATATAAAACATCAATAAATAGAATAAGGAAAAAAAAAAGAAATAAAAATGGGGGACAACTGAGTGCTTTATTTTTTAAAAAGGGAAAAAAATATCAAATTTGAACTGAGCAACAACTTTCTGAGAAAACAAAATGCAAGGATAGTTTTTAGTTGTCGGTTTTCAAAATTAGCATGATTACTATCATAATGACTAGGTTTAAGTTTACAATACTACTCATATCATATGATTCTAAAATCATAAAAACTGACAAAGTGACAGTGATATCGAGCGGGCCATAAAGATTTTTGATGGGTCTTACACATAATTATGAGTAAGGATTTGTCATTAGATATAGTACTCCCAATCGTCACAATAAACTTGTATTATTAGGTTTTATGCTTCAATTAAGAAGGGATCTATTTGTAAATTATATTGACTATCAATCAATCTAATAAACAATCTCAAACTATAGTACCACACAAAAAACCTCTATAACTAAAGTTTTTGATGGGTTTTACATGTAATTATGAGTAAGGCTTTGTAGTTAAATATAGTACTCCTAATTGTCAAAGTAAACTTGCATTGTATTATTAGGTTTTATGTTTTGAGAAGGGTTTATTTGTAAGTTTTATTGACTATCAATCAATCTAATAAACAATCTCAAACTATAATAATACGCAAAAAATCGCTAAAACCTAAAGTTTTTGATGGGTTTAACACATAATTATGAGTAAGGCTTTGTAGTTATATATATATATATATATATATATATATATTACTCCCAGCAATATAGTCACAGTAAATTTGTATTATTAGGTTTAAAGCTTTTAGAGTGGGTTCGTTTGTAAGTTTTATTGACTATTAATCAATCTAGTAAACAACTTCAAACTATAATATTATATAGACGAAAACAAAGTAGTAAAGAAACATAAAAAAAAATTATATATTGAACCCAAGAGCATGAGAATAAGCCTAAACTATGTACTAGATTCAATAAGTTATGTGATAGTAATATAAAATCTCTCTAAAGTTTTTTCTCTCTCTAATCTTAGAATAAAGAGCATTAACGGATCCACAATACAATTATAATAGGGTATGATTAGAATCCTAATCGAAGTAGGTAAGACCAATTTAGGGGAGAAATGGAGAATACTAGACCACGCAGTCGCGTGCCATGAATTAAAGTTTTGTGGTATAGTCTTTGCAAGCTTAATCAATTGCTCTCGACAAAAGAGAACACGGCTATGTGTTTTGCTAAGTGCTAACCTACTACGATGAACTTCCTACACCTTAGCTTCCCTCGAATGTGTTGACAAACCCTTCGATCGTTCCCATCACCAAATATGCTTCAAGCTTAACACCTTGAAACATATGACATATCCCTATAAGATTTAGTAAATTATCACTGTATAGTAGAGAATCGCTCCATCACATTTCAATTTGATCCTTCGCATTTACTTCATGCACAAAGATGAGCTTGATTGGTCCTCTTAACCTATCTATATAACACTAATGTTGCTCGAACTCTTCATTTCACCTCAAGTACCCGTGTTGGATCCTCGACAGTTGGACATGGATGAGACACTTGCACACTTTGTTTTGGACCAAAAAATACCCGAGTCAAACACTTGAAAACGTACCCGTGTCGGACGTGGGTACCGGAGGCCGAGCTGGAGAAACATATGCAACATATTCCTTTTTTTTTTTTGAGGATATGTAAGTCAGTTTATTGGAATTTTGCAACTCCATGAGTAACATGTAGTTTCTTTATATTATTTTTTGATAATAAAAGGCATCATCTCTTGTATACTTTCATGGGGGCTAAAATTTGGTTCAAATTCAGTTACATTTCTCATTCATCGACAGAATATAGTTATACAACTTAAGTAGAGAGTCCTACTTCATCACAAATTAGGAACAACAATCCTATTCCTAATACATATCTTCTATAGAAACCTAACATTCTCACTCAAGTTGGAGCGTGCAAATTGCGAACGCCCAACTTGGACAACAAAAATTCAAATTGAGTCCTACCAAGTGCCTTAGTGAAAATCTTTGTCAACTGAAACTTAGTAGGAACATATGACGGACTCACTAGGCCTTCAGTCACTGCATCACGAACAAAATGACAATCAGCCTCAATATGTTTCGTACATTCATGAAAGACTGGATTCCTGGCAATATATAACGCAGATTGACTATCAAAATATGATCTCATCCCTACAGGACGTTGAACTCCAAGATCACTTAATAATTGATTTAGCCACTTTAATTCACAAACAATAGCAGCCATAGAACGATATTCAGCCTCTACAGACGATCGAGACATTGTGGGCCGCTTAAGGATCTCCGAGTAATTGGACAACTGGCCCAATCAGAATCACACCATTGTTCAAGGCAGAGATCACTATCTGAACAAAATAATACTCCATGTCCTGGATTTTTCTTCAAATATCTAACCACTCTCATAGTGACCTCTGAATGAACAATTTCAGGAGGCTGTATAAATTATGACAAAATATGAACAGAATATGCCAAATCAGGTCTAGGAACAGCAAGGTAAATCAACTTGCCCATCAACCTTCAATATTTCTTTGCATCATCAAACAAAGGACCATCAGCCAAAGCGAGTTGATGGTGCTGCTCCATAGGAAACTCGGCGGGCTTGGCACCTAGTAAGCCGACCTCAGATATGATATCCAAGGCATATTTTCGTTGACTCGTAAAAATGACTTGCGGCCCCCTCGCAATTACAAGGTCTAGGAAATATTTCAAAGAACCTAAATCCTTCATTTACATTTGCCAAGGTAAGCTTTGAAGTTCATAAAAGCTCCCTGATCATTCCCTTCAATAATCATATCATCCACTTAGATAAGAACGTTCAGCTGAATATCTTTCCTGGTCAAAGTGAGCAAGGAATAATCAGAATAAGACTACTTAAACCCATAGGCTGTCAAAGCAATGGCCAGTTTTGCAAACCAACACCTAGGCGCCTGCTTCAAACCATACAATGATTTTTTCATCCTACACACCAGATTAGTATTTCTTTCCTGAAAACCAGGAGGAATTTTCATTTTCCTCCAAATCACCATGTAAAAATGCATTATGGATATCAATCTGACGAATATCCCATTTTTTCATTATTGTAATAGCCAGGAAAGTTCGAATTGTTGTCATTTTTGCTACATGGGTAAAAGATTATTCATTATAATCGATTACTTCCACCTATGATTACCAAATATAACCAGTCTGGCCTTTAATGACTGCAATATTCCCTGCTCATCATATTTTTCTGTATACACCCACTTACTCCCTAAGGTCTTCTTGCTGGGAGGAAATGGTTGCAATTACCATGTGCCTTGATCCTCCAGAGCATTTATCTCAGCTCCCATTGCTTCACGCCACTCTCATGCTTCATAGTTTCTTTAAATGACTTTGGAGGGTTCCCTACAGTTATGTAGAAATCTACGATGTTTATCAAAAACCTTTTCATAACTAACATAATGTGTAATAGGATATGGGGTACCTAAGTACGATGCTGAAACAGATGCATGAGTAGATGAACTTTTGTTTTACACTATACTATGAGTTACATAGTTCTACAATTTTTAATTTGGGACTTTAATTGGTAAGTCTTCCCCTTCCCAACACCTCAACACCATCCTCTCGTCTCCCTCCCTGAATCTACGCCCCAGGCCACTAGGCGCCTCCCATCTCGGCACCCCATGATCCAAGGCCACGCCTGGGCTGGCATCGCACGAGGCTCCTTAGCCTCCACCTCCCCATCGGCCACACATTGTGGGCCATCATCCAGACCAACAGCGACCTCTACATCCTTCGCCTCACTCCCGTTGCACCTAGAGATGGAAATGGACTAGGTTCGAGGGTGGGTGGAGCTTCACCCGCATAAACCATCACCCGCATCCATCCATCCGTCATCCACTGGGTGAACGGATTGGTCGGGTGGTTAGCGGGTGAGGAGATATATCAACAAGTTTTACAAAATATTATGCCATAAGATACATATTTTAAAATTTTCAACAGTAAAAATTTAGTGAAGTAAATAAACATGTGTGATTGACAATATAGATGATGGGTGGGTGTTGAGCGGGTGATGGGTTGGGTGACGGATGAAAAAAATATCACCTGCATCACCCGCCACTTGATATTCATCCGTTTATTTCGGGTTTTCACCCGTTTAATAAAATCGGGTTAAGCGGGTGATGGATCATCGATCACCCATTTCCATTTCCATTTCCATCCCTAGTTGCATCAACTCCCCCTTCAACCTGCATGGGAACTTCAACAAGGGGATTAGGCATCTCCTCCTCACAATACTCCATGCCCACCATATTAGTGGCATTATTCACAACAGTCAATGGGTCAGACACCTAAAGAGGAATTTATGTTAAATAAACTTTACATCCCAAGAAACAATATATTTCTTGATTTTCAAGTCATATAATTTTCATCCTTTCTGAGTGTAGGAATAGCCACCAAAAACATAGCAACGACTGGTACTAGCAAACTTATCACCACCATGATATAAATTATAGGCATAACACAACCAACCAAAAATTCTAATATCTCTCATCGTAGGAGGTCGGGTTGCCAAACAAATATTCATATGGGGTATTATGTATAATCAAGAATGACAAATGGAGTTCGGTTAATTAAATGACAAGCTGCTTGAACATAACCCCCCCCCCCCCAAAATCTCAATGGAAGATTAGCCTGAAATCTCAAAGCACCGCACGTGCCACATTTAAAATATGTTGATGTTTTCGTTCAACCCGATCATTCTGTTGTGGAGTTTTAACACATGAGTTCCAAAGATGATCCCTTGTTGCACAAAATAAATTTTTGGACAATTGAATTCAATTACATTATCCCAGCGCACACATTTAATTTTCTGATTAAATTGTCTGTCGACCAAAGCCACAAAGTGCATAAGCATAATCTCAATCTTCAATTTATTATATAATAAACTAGTTATTAGGTCCGTACTATACCCCGGGTAAGAAAAAATTTCATTTATTAATATAATACTTTATGATAGTAACAATAAACACAATTTAGCCTAGTGGTTAAGACTTTAGTATATGTACTTGAGATATCGGGACCAAACCCTATACTACACAATTTCTAATTTTTTTTATTGTACATAGATTACATGAACTAAAACTCCCTAGGGGTAGTACTGTAGTGGTCAACACTGCTCTTCAAATGGTATCATGCATACATAATTAATTTTAATGAACATGCAAATTTATTTATTTTTAAGGATACAACGGATATGTTTAATAACATTAACTGTGGAAACATGGATCACTAAGAGAAGTTAGATGAGATGGTGCTTCTTTGAAAACCCTTACATAAGGTCGTCAGGGGTTCGACGTTGTTATGCACGCCTTTTAATATATTAGTATAGATACGTCCAAACAGTGCGGGAAAAATCATCTATTACTGTTAAAAAATAGGAAAAATTGACAATAGAGGTCTGAACTTTGGGCGATAATTTCTAAAAATTTTGAACTATTGATTAACTTGTGTACGTCCCAACTTTAAGGGGTCTTAACTTTTAGCATGCCTCAGTGACTTAAATCTGGCGAGCTTTTTAAAAATCTCACGTAGTTCCTACTTTCCTCCCTCAGTTAACCCTTCTGGTGTGATCCAAGTTTTACAAGTTATGACCTATTAAGCAAGTTTCAAGTCACTAAGGTCCGCCAAAAGTTAATATCCCCTAAAGTTGAGACCGGCACATGTTAATCCTAGTTCAAACCTTTTAAAAATTATCACCCAAAGTTGAGACTTCTATATTGTCTATTTTTCCTAAAATATATGAACCGCCACAAGCAGACTTAGTTCGATATGGGACCATACATCACAATGAATTAACTCAAAAATTCTACTAGCTCTACTATTAATTTTAGGAAACTAGTTCTAGGTTGTTGGGCTCGAAAACAAACATCACACCCATCTTTATTGCAACTACTATTACTAGATTGACTCACACACGGTAAATGACGCAAAACTTTCTCCAAAGGATGACCTAACCGCTTATGCCAAATATCAATTGATTCCCTGCCATCCACTACCATGATCTTCACCTTAGGGACACCTCGGAAAAAGAAAGGTCCATCTTCCCGCTCACCCGCTCCAATCAGCGTCCTCGTCGTGCGATCCTGTAATACACATAACATTTTAGTGAATTGAACAAGACAATTCGTGAAATCTAATAAATGCAGGACGGAAATCAAATTACAATCAAGATTGGGAACAAATAAAAAATTAGTAATTTATACAAGATCCCTTGGCTCTTTGCCTCTTTCGAAGTAATTCTCTTTAAGTTTTTCAGAAATTGAACAGTAAAGGAAAAAGATAATACCTACATTTCGCGAAAGTCGACTGCACCTAAATAGCAACTAGAAAATGATGTGACAAACATCTGCTGACTTAAATAACAAAAGCTTCTAGAACTTGATTTTTTCACTGTAAAAGCTAAATGTAGATAAATTTACTCGCTTTCGTAAAATTTTGAAAATAAGTGATAGTTATATGTGATGGAGGAAAATGGGTTAAACATCTGTAATACGATTAGATTATAAAATTGTGACCTTACTTTCGTTTTTTCCCCTTGGTAGATTTAAAGTTCTTGTGGAAATACAATTAGTCACCTTGCAAGTTGCAATTGATAAAATTATAAGTGATCTAGTAACCTTTATTATCTTAATGTCAATGTTATGGCTATAAGGTGATAAGCTAAGACGATAATAGAACTCATAAGCTATTAGAACTTGATTCGCTCACCTATTAAAAAAAAATTGATCCGCTGAAAGCTCATTTTGGATGAGCTAAACTCGAGATGATACCAATTGAGTCAAACAACTCTTAACTCAACTCAAAAAATACTCACAAGAAACTTAAAAAATAATTAAGCTCGAGTTTAAGGTGAGATGATCAGCAACTTAAGGCCAACTTGCATGAGTATCACTTCTTGTTATGGTTGTTGATCAACATTCGTCATTTAACTTTTTTGACCATGATAGCGTTCTGCTTATATTAATTGTTGTATCAATTTTTTGAACTAAACTTTAGCATCTAATGTACAGTCCGTAGAAAAATAGTATATTTCGGTATATAAATAGAGAGATTAAATAGATAATAAATATCTTTAATTTGAAATTAAGGTTTATAAAAAGAATACTTATAAATTCGGAAAAATGTGACAATTAACTCGAAACGAAGGAAAGAGATAAATCGATATACACTAACAAGTTGCAAAAAGAAAATGAGGATCAATAGAGCCTTCCACGTCAAGGTAAAAGAGAACAATGTACAAATGGTGGATGCCAAAGAAAAAGGACCCAACGTAATGTCATAAACCATAACCTAAACATGGTAAAACATTCTAGTTGTTCATTGCAAGTGCTTTGGCAAAATCATATATAAACAAAGAAAGTAGAATCATGTGGTTTGGGATCCAACACATCTTTCCCATCACCATTGCAAATTCTACTGCTCTCTTTTCCCTATGTTACTTAGCTTAGATGAGTGAATATTTACACTTAAATGGGTGTGTGTATGTGTTTATTATAACTAGTGGGTGAAAAAGAAATACATGCATCTAGTTGGTACATGATATTAGCAAAACACTACCTAAAAAGATAAAATTTCTTCATTGATGTATGCATACAAATGGAAATTCAGCTAATTTACGTAGTCGTCGCATATTGATATTTTCTTAGTTCTAGTGATTTAACAATAGAGTGTACTAGATCATCATGTGTTGTAATATAAATTTGTTTCTTGGAGATGATGTGTCCGAATCGATGTAAAACTAGTTAAATTGTTTGTCACTTTAAGGAATGAAATTAAACTAGCTACTTTCTTCGTTTTTTTTTACCTGCAATACTTTTTTTCATCAACTTTAATGTGATTGGAGATAGATAGAGAGAAAGGAAAAACAAAAGTATAAAGTGTTGCAAGTAATTGATTATTTCCCTTTCAACAAAGTGTTGCAAGTAAAAAAAACGGAGGAAGTATAATTTTTATGTGCCTACTTTTTACTATAAAAGATATTTCTCAGCTTTTAATCTATTCAACTTATCTCAAATAAAGAAAGTAAAATATATAAGTCGAGATACGTAAAATAAGTTCATGTAAGTTTAAACAAACAATATAATTAATTTTTTTATGGACCTGGTCTATAGTAAATTTGCTTTGAACTCATGCTTAAGTTTCTCTTTGATATTCTTAAGTGGCCATTTTTAAGTAATCATATTACAATTTCCATTTACATACGAATTGTGACTTCTCCAAAGAGGAACTTTCAATATGAAAATATAGAACTTTAGAGAAGATAAAAACTATGCAAATATGAACTTGATCTACTATAAATATAATGTGCATTTAGGTTCATATGAGATTTTGTACAAGTATAAAAGGAAATTCATATCAGTTTTAAATGTATTTCGCCCTATAAGCTTGTGCAATGTTATATACAAGATCATATCCAAGGTTTTAGTCAACAAACTAAAACCCATCATCAAAGATCTAGTCTTACTATAAAAATGCATTCATTTTTGGATGACTGGTGTCGAATAATTGTTTATTGGCACATGAAATGGTAACTTATTTGAAAAGGAGAAAAAGGAGGAAATTAGTTCTGACAGCTTTAAAGATTGACATGTTTAAAGCTTATGATAAAGGTCATTTGGGAGTTTTTACAATGGCTTCTTCATCGTGTGAATTTCCCAACAAAGATAAAAAATTGGATAACAATGTGTTACCGCAGCCTCATATTCCATTCTTATCAATGGTGAAGCAACGGAAAGATTCAAGCCAAATTGTGGTCTCAAGCAAGATGACCCGCTTTACCATATTGGTTCATTTTAGTAATGTAAGTTTTCTCAAGGATGATGGTTAAAGTAAAAGAGGAAGCTTTCTTCCAAGGATTTAAAATCTCTAGGAATGGGCTTAAAAATATCATTAATCAATTTAGTCAAATTTTCAGGTGAAGTCATCAATATCTCTAAATCGGCATTCATGTTCAGTCCTAACACTTCGTAGGGTCATAAAACTCTAAAGAGAAATAGAACACAAAGCTCCTTTAAGACCAATATACTACTACTAGGAACACGAACATCAACTCCTCGTAAAATTATGCTTCACTACTAGTACTTGATTCCTGCAAAGACATAATTGAGAAGTCTTCCATGGAAGTTGGCATACAAGCTGTAACCCGTAAGAGTTTCCCCAAGCGTTACGTAGTTGTGAAATACAAACCTTGAGATTGTGAGATATAAACCTTACAATTACTGTGAACTGCTTTATACAATTACAAATGATAACCAAAAACCATAAAAATTAATTAGACATTCAGTGCTCATAAAGCACTACCAAAAAAGAAAAGAACTGCAATTGCCTTCCCAATAAATTGATTTCGGATCAAATATTTTGTATCTTACAACATATTCATTTTTCAACACTGACAATCTGTGTGAATGACTCCATTGCAGTATGGAGCATTGGAGCTACCAGCAATCTACACTATTTAGAAGTTGCTAAATTCCAAGGTGGAATTTATTCAACAAACTGCACCACAGCTCATCCCCCTCTAGCTACAAGAATTAGAAACTAGAAGTGTATTTCACTATGCTTCTGACAATAACAATAACAGCATACACGTAAGTTACACATATATATATATTTTTGTAGATGAGATGCACCATACCATACTGCCAAAATTCTCAGTTCCTCTCTACTAATGGCGATCGTGGTATGAGAGACGGTTTTAAGTCCTTAGCATCAACTGACTCATAAGGATTGTTTTCTCGAAATTCTTCTAATAGAGCATCCATTGGCATGGTACACAAGGCTTCAATAGTGCCCTTACTAGGAACATCAGTTTCGCATCTTACTGGTGTTGCTCCAGTTGGTTCGTAATCCTGACAAATCCAGAATAGTTCTCATCAGACATTAGCATTCTGATTGTATATCATAAAATTATTATACATAAAGCAAACAAAATATTCAGGCATCCGTTGGAACCTTTATATCAAGTATATTATGTCTAATGATCAAAATATAAATTGATCTAACTTTTCAATTCCAATAAGGAACTTAACTCTGATAACTTCATATGAATATCGTACTATTGTGTTAACACTCTGTCAATGTAGATTCAATACAAAAGGTAGTTCATATGAATAGTCTTACCATGTATTTTTGCTGAAAAGTTGTCTGTGCCTCGTTTTCAATGCTTGCAACCTGACCAGAATGATCCTCACTCAAAACTCGAAGGCTCTCTTCCTGTGCTTTAACAGAAGAAAAGATTCCTGATACTTCTCCTTGTTGCCTCTCTGATAATCCTGTAAAATGATAACACCATAAAACAAACAAATTATACTATGACTTGAGAACCCCATCATCCTCCCATACATTGAAAGCACACATGACTACAATGATCACAAGTAAATCCGACCAATGGCAATCAATTTTCACTAGGATTATGTCTAAAACAATAATAAAGAGAACTGCATGTGTCTTTTCAAGAAAAAATTTCACAGATGTAACTCTAGAACCTTCCCACGACTCACTAATATGATAACTTCCATCAAGCTAAAATTGAATCATAAGACTAGGAAACTAGGATAGCAGAAAATATCTTGAGCATCATTATATCAACTCCATGGCATTTGTCATTCGAGAAGATTTGACTGGCAATCTGGTGAATCGAGCTAAATTCATGCATTTCCGCCATCCGGACAGCATTTATAGTTTCGGGACATTCCCACTTCATTACTATGAGTACCAATTGGTAATAGGAATTATCGGAGTTATATAGTAAGATTCAAATATTGTAGAAACTCAATCTCATCAATCCTAATGAAAGAGTTGGTCTAAACAGCTTTAGTCGTCAAAATGATTCAACATAGTTGAATAGATAAAAACTAATATAAATCTCGTGAGAACCATAAAGGAAAACTTACTGTCAAGGTCATTCACAATATCTTCACTGCATTCCGCAGCATCTTTCTCAGCTGCAGCCCTTGCAGAATCAATTTCTGCATCATGCATCCCATGGCTTTCTGACAAATTCCTGTGCATGAAAAAGATTGTAACTGACAAAGATTCTCAGAGGAAAAGAGTCGGGTAACACCATGTTGGTGCTCTTTAAACATAAAGAGCTTGGCAGAATCATGACTGGAAGAGCATGAAAAATGCACAAGGATCTATAGCTATAGAGGTGAACAATGTATTTGATGCTAATTTATCCATGCCAGGGATGGAAGGAACCCTCAGATAATTGATTACTGACCTCAATAACGAAATCATTGCTGAGGCTTGATTGCTACACCTCTCATTTACAGACTCATGGGTCGTCTTCAAATGCTTGGAAGCCGTCTCAGCGGTGCTCACACTAAAAGTTTTGATGTAGATAAGCAAGTTAGCAAAATTTTCAAGGACAGAGTATAGCTAACAAAGGAATCCTCATGAATCTATGAAGAGATCCTTTTAAGAAGCATGCATGCCCATTGCTGATCAGAAAACCTACCATTTCTGTAGAAGCAACTCCATGCTACAGTGTTGAGCAGCTGAGAAAACAGCATTATCATTAGTACTGCTCTCAGCCTGCATTGAAAATGTCTGCCATTTTCGTTTTGCATCTGTTGTGAAACCTTCAACTGAGGAGACATGCTCGTCCAAGAATGATTTGTTTGCAATAGCAGTTTCTCTAAGATCAACTAGCCTTGCATCAACCTGCATAAAAAAATCTTAAATCTTAACTGAACACAAAACCGGAAAGACAGGCATAGAAATTAGAAAGTGGCCCACATACCATTTCCTGTTGACGACGAATATGGCTAGTTACTAGACTAGTCACTTCAGCAAGAAGCTTTTCAGCATCCGATTTTGATTGTTCCTAGACATCCCCCACAAATATCATTAATATTATTCTAAGCATCAAGCTTCCACCCACACATGCACAAAAAGAAAAGCAACAGACCTCAAATGCTTTCTGGAAGGCAGAAATACTCTGTATCTGAATCTCCTCAATCTGAGAGGCATGACCACCAAGCTTGCTCGATTCTTCAGTCATCTTTTGCAAATAATCATTTAAGAATTCTGAAACATCCTTTATGTGCTCAATGCTATCATTAAACCTCTGCATTATCAAAAATGAAACAACCAAACTACTATGTAAAACCTTCAATAAAAGCATCTAAGTGCAGACGCCTGCAAATACAGAAGCAGATTTTGGAAGATAATAACTACAATATATAGAAGTATCTACACAAGATACAAACCTGGCGCAGTTCCCGGGCAAAAAGAGCCATTTCTCCTTGGTGACTTGATAGAGTTGCTTGAAGTTCATCATATATAGACATTGCTTTACCATCCTCGGCCTCTAGGAGCTAATATGTATTATAAAGATAAAAAAGAGTTTAGAGGCTTAAAATCCAGTTTTACTCAAGCATGAACGAATGTTCATACTAGTTGCTAAACAAAAAACAATTGACTCAAGTTTTCATCCGTAAGACCGTAAGTGAATCTACAAAATGTTCAGTGCTGCCTTAGTTGCACCCAGTACTCGAGTTACTACTTAACAGTAGCATGGTTAAGCACATAAAGATAAATGATCACAAAGCTTAACCAGCATGATAAACACAACATATTAGCATTCTTAAGAATTTTCAAACTCACCTCTTCAATAGACCGAACATCTTCAGAAGCTTGAGATGACATCTCCTCCAAACTAGCATCAGTATTTGCCTTGTGCAAACGAACAACATTTTGTAGAGCATCAACATGGGAAATATACAAAGTCTTTGAAGCCGCTAATTTTTTCTTCAGTTCAGACACCGCCTAAATTTAATGCAAAAGATAATATATGTATAAGTTAACTCAACAGAATACCATGTAAATGACTAGAAAACTCATACACCATGAGGTCCATGAGTTACATAAAAGTCTAGCAGAACCAAGGCATCGAGAACCATACACAACTATAAATGGATCTGATCACCTACCTCATTATGGTTATCAAGCAACGAATGGCAGAGCTTATCGATAGATTGTAGGTTCTCATTCTGTTGAGACATCGAAGCAGCTACTGTACTGCAGAGGGAACCAAGTCGCTTTACAAGCTCAGCTTGGTAATCATCCACTACTGACTTGTTATCGGCACTCAACTTGTCCTCTCTATCTGTTCCTCCAACAAAATCATATCAGATATCAAACATGATTTTCATGTTAAGGTGGCCAATCAACATAGGAAAACAAATTGCTCACCGATTTTTGAATGAAGTGAGACATTATCTTGAAGAGCTTTCTCCAGGTCTGAGCGCAGCCCACAAGCTTGATGAGTTAAAGCATCCTCTGTATGAAAAAATTTCTTCAGTGGTTAGTAAACCCAGCAATTAAAGTTGAAAAGAGATCTTAAAATCTTCAAAACACAGTTCAACCTGCTTTCTTCTGCTCTGATATTACGAAATCTTTTTCTTTAAGAGTGTATTTGCATCTTTTCAATTCCTCCTCAGTGCCAGTTAACAACTTTCTTGTCAGACTCAGGTCTTTCTGCATGGATAACATACTTGTCAACATATGTTTGCATTAAATTTGACTAATCTTACAGTAGCAACATGCATCACCTGAGTTGTTTCAAGCTTTTTACTCAAACTAGAGCATTCTTGCACCTGAGCTGCATATCTACCTTGCAATTCTTCAAGTTGCTATTCGAATGGAAAAAATCTGATTTAGATTACAATTTTACTTGAAGAGATGTAAAATCTGGAATTTAAAGGAGGAAGTACCATACATTCTGCTGGCTCTCAAATGTAACTCCCATCTGCTCAATCTTATCCGCCATTGCCTAAATTATGCAGATAAATATAGACCAAATTAGTTGTCTGTTGTTGGTCCATGAGTGCTAGATAGAAAATATTCACATTGAAACCTGCAGTTAACTTGATGGCAGAATATATACTAACCAGCAGGAAAACACTAAAGAAACTCTCAAGCAGTCAGAGAAAGAGAGTTGCTATACCTTCCTTTCACTCTCTTCTTGGTAGTAACGGTCTTTTGGTATGTATACTCCGTTCTTCTCTCGTGCCGCATAAACCTCTAAAAGTAGATTGCATATTCAGCAAAGTGCAATCAAATAAAACCAGTAACTCAGTTCACAGACATGAGTTTCTTACCCCCCTTCAATCTCTCAATTTCACCATAGAGATCCTTTATCAAAGTTGATTTCATCATTTTTTGGTTTACCTGTATGATAATTATACATCAATATCATCCATGAAAGTGAATTTAATAAGCACACAAGAAACCTACAGAAAAATGTCAGAACTGCATTGAAGTTAAAAGTTTTTAAACCTCTATGAACCAAACCAAAGAGTAGAACAGTAAAAATACAGTCACAACATTTCTTAAAACATAGACATCTAGAATTACGGCTTAGGAAGCGCAAACAAGGTACACTGTAGAGAATGCACAGAATTAACGACATTGAAAGCCTAAGGTTTCAAGAACGGAATGATGGGAAACAAACCTCTGGCTTGTTTTTTATATGTTTAGCCCTGTGTGCATAATCCAATGTGCTTAGGGTCTCCTCCAGACAATGGACGGCAGGTGATACTGTAGCTATGATACATGTCTTTGTTCGTCCTCCCAAAGAATCCCGCAATAATCTTGTGAGTTTGCTATCCCTATACATTGACCAATTATAAAAGGTTAGCTCAAATCACAGTAACATCAAAAGGATATACTAAAAATCTGCCTAAGCACTGACCTGTAGGGGATATGTCCAAGGTGCTCCACCAGAGCATTTATAACTCTTCCTAGTGTGAGTAGACTTTTGTTAATCTCACCAGCTTCTCTCGCACGGCCCTGGTAGATTAAAAACAATGTAGATTTGATAAACAACATTAATTCAATATGATTGACTGTCACTTTCAGTTGTGCTCAGATGTTGAGTGTTCCCACATGCAGGAACTGAGAGTCTGAGTCTCTGAGACAATACAGTGGCATATCAGCTGAAAGTAAAATAAGTAAGTGAAAGATATTGTTAAAAGCATCAAAGATCAGACCTCACGAGCTCCAGACCGAGAAATATTCTCTGATCCTGCTAAATCAACCAAATTGAGTTTTCCACATTTAATGAGCTCTTCTCCTTCTGGTGTTGCTTCTTTAATGTGGATGGTTATAGAAAATAAAGAATGTGACCGACTGGAAAATACAAATAAATAACCAATGAGCTTTTCTTTCGATTATCCCATTTTCCCTTTTTTCTGATAAGAGGAATGTTGAGTGTCTATATGGGGGTGGAAAAACATGAACACGTAATAAGCAAACTGGCAAAGTAAAAGTAGATCAAAGACCTTGATTGCTTGTTAAGAAGAGTTTCAGCAGTGCGCCGTTTGGCAGATCCTCTTTCAAGAAGAGTAAAAATCTCACTAGCATTCGCAACAATCTCCTCCTCCAAACCCCTGACCAGGACTCCTCCTTTACCATCCTCCATGAGGGGCAGCTGCTTCTTCTGCCTATCTTCTAAAGCAACTTTCGAAATCTCTTCTGGTGCCAGTAAATCGGTAATTTCTTCGTTATACAACTCCAAAAAAGTGACCTTTACACTATACTCCGCATTCTGACCCTCCAATGTATCGAAAATCTGCTTAATAGCTCTGGGTATGACTCCTGCTCCAACAGGTAACTCTCCATTCGAACCACTCTGCCAATTTTCGCAGAAGGTAAAACAGGTATTTGTTACCAAAAACTCAAAAAGAAGGATCTCAGCAAGCAACATATAGCACTATTATGTACCTTGGATCGTTTACAGTCACCTTCCATTGTGTAAGTTTTACCTGTACCGGTCTGCCCATACGCGAAAATGGTACAGTTGAATCCCTCTAGAACTTCATTCACAATTGGGATAATTGCTTGATCATAAAGATCTTTTTGCTGGGATGTTGGACCAAATACCTACACACACACTCCACCAATCAAATTCAATCCAGAAACATATTTCCCATCTCCTCCTCTAATTTCTTCACATGAACATCTTACTGTAAAATTTCCAATATCGAGAGCAATAACAAAATTTAACAATATCAACAATATTTAGTGCAATATCAAATTAAAGCCAGTAACAAAATCTGAATCAGTGTCACTCATCCATACCAATTCGAATTCAATTTTGTCAATTGATTACATTACTAACTAAATATAGAAACGATAACCTAGAAATTTCAACTTCCTTAATTTAACCTAATTCTGAATTAAGCTAAACTTGGCTCCATCTTCAACAAACCAAATATCAAAAAAAAAAAAAAAAACAGTAAAATAATACTTGTACATCATTTAGAATCGTAAAACTTACCTTATCAAAAACGAAAACCCTATCAAAGTGCTTTCCAGCAATATTCTGAGAAACAGCAACCTCTCTCTGATAATCATTACACGTCACAACTTGCGGCGCATTATTCCGCAACTCCTCATCGCTAAATGGCCTGAAATTCATCCATCAATTCATTAATCAATTCAAAACTCCAAATCCCTAATTTCAAAAACCCTAATAATCATCAAAAACATAAATTCAAAAAATCAACCTGCAACGAAGAAGCACTTGAACATTTACACCTTTCTCTTTATCATGTCGATTCGACATTTTTCTTTTCCCGAATTAAATGTTTGAAGATCTGCAGATTTTTGTTTGAATTTTTCTTTTTGTTGTGTTGCAATATTTGTGTGTGTTTTTCTCTCTGTAGTTTTTTCTGTGGAGTAGTGAGGTGAGAGAAAATGAAGAGGGGAGAGAGCGGGATGTCTGATAATTTGAAATTTTGAGGGTGCGCTCCTCGTTAGTAGTAAACGGATTATTTGGATGTTAGCTTTCAAATTATTTGGATCTGACGGTTGTACATGATTTTATATGAAACTAGTTATTAGGCCCGGGCTATGCCCCGGGTAAGAAACATTTTCATTTATTAATATTGTATTTTGACATGATAACACTAAATACAACTTGGTAAAGTGGTTAAAACTTTAGTACATGAACCATGAGGTCATGGGATCAAAACCTATACTATGCAATTTCTAATTTTTTTTATTGTACATGGATTACATGAACTAAAACTTCCTAGGGAGAGCGCCACGTGGCACCGTTCCTCGTTCATGCACGCCTTTTAATATATTAGTATAGATGATTTGACGAGCAAGATGTAGAGGGAGTGCTTTTTAATACGAATCTGCAATAAGTCTAGCCCAAATAGAAGTACTTATAATAGTAGGGGGTTCACTTTTTATCGACTCGGCCCAATCTGATTTCTGTTCCTTTCAATTATAGCTGGTAAAATATTACCCAACTCGCCAACTCGATCCGAACTCAACCCATTAATAGTGAATTGAGTCGAAATTTTCAATCCGTTTAATGAAATAGATTGACCAGATCCAACCCGTTTAATTAAATGGGTTGGGTCAGGTTGAAAATTTCGACCTAATGTTAACCCGTATAATCCATTATGGAAACAAACTAAAAACTCTAACTCATTTCACAGCTGAAATATTGGGCTAGCCCTGTATAAAAAGTTAAAAAGTAAAAAACCTTAACTGGTTACAGTTAATGTTGAACAATTGATTATAGAGTTGTAATTGTTTTGATTTTGAACATCAGTTGGGGTGGGTTGATTTTGAACAATATCTAGCATATGGTTATGTAATGGCTTAATGCTAAGTTGTTGCCTATTGTTGCTCTGTAATATAATTTTTGTTGTTTTACTTTTTTTCTGGAAAAAACTCGAAAAAAAATTTATCATAAGGTTGGGTTGGGTTGGGTTGGGTTGTAATTTCCAACCCATTTAAGTTAACAGATCGGGTTGGGTCAGAGAGTTCTCAACACGTTAACACGCCAACCCAGCCTGATCTTGACCCAACCCGATAGATTGTCAGTCCTACTCTCAAATAATATTTCTTTCGTTTGTGATGCTTCTTACTCTTCCTTAGTTCATGTCCGGTCTATTAACTTGGGGTGTGCATTATCGAAAATCGGATTGACTTTCAGTCTCGCAAAGAAACAAGAGCACCAATCGCAGCAAGAAAATCAACAATGAGTTTAATTTCACGCAAATAAGCATCCATGAATTGACTTTCAGTCTTAGCGACATGTTGCGACATGTTTCAACATACTTTTCAACTCCATAGAACGAGCCAAACTAGTATTCATAAACCGAGATTGGAGTCAAGTCCATATAATCATATAAAACTTGACATCATGCATTTCTACAGACAAAGTAGCAAATAACCATAAACGAATAGTTTGATCAATACGTAACCAATGAGAGTATTCAAGATTTATGGATTCACGATGTTGATGATCAAGCACATAAATCTCAGACATGGTAATAGAACCATCAATCATACCTAATAAGCCATGGGATACTAAAAAGGATTCGAATTGAGTACGTCAAGGCATATAATTTTTAACAATTCGAAGAATAGTAGTAACAATATTTTTAACATTAGAGGTAGATGTTACTAGAGTGGAGGATATGAATGCAAGATTAGGTTGTAGAGTGAAAAAACCTGGCGGCCCACCATAACCGGTGGCGTGCGGTGCTGCGACAATAGGCTTAGGTGGCCAGTAAATGCGGAACCACTAAAAGAAGGGTTGTTGTGGCGAGGAGAAAAGAGGCCCACGAGACACAAGAGGGCCCGAGGCAGCAGCCCCGAGCGGTACACCACATCCTCGAAAAGATGGCCCTGTGCGGGATGCGATCGAGTCCACGCAAACCTGAGGGAGGGGCTAAGACTCGAAGTGCTAAGGGTCGGTTGGAGGGCGCTGAAGCCTGACGCGCTAGCAGTCATGCTTGGTTGCGACGGAGTGCGACCCAACGGTGTCGGTGATGTGCGGCCCAGACGCAGCAATAATGGACGTCGATGGTGGGATCGCGACAGACGAGGAAGTAAAGGCACAATCGGCCATTGATGCTAACCACGAGATGATCACATGAAAAAAAAATTGAACGCGGAAGCGAGAGCAAGGATCGAATAACACTAGTAGAATAATTGTTATTTGCTGCGGTGATATTGCTGCGGTTTTACCCATACGCAGCAATATATCACGTAAAAATAAAAGAAAAAATTCAAAATTACCATATTGTTGCGGTTCCGATAGAAAACCGCATCAATATGATTTGAACGAAAATATTTTAAAAATTTTTGAACAAACATATTGCTGCGGTTTCTGACAAAAACCGCAGCAATATATTAAAAAAAACATTATTTTAATATATCGCTGCGGTTTTTTAAGAAGTATTTTAAGACAAGCCCATTTTTCTAACCCTAAAAATCATTTTAGGCGCCTCTTTCTCTCTTCATTTTCACGCCCCTTTTTCAGTTTTACTCTCTCTCCTCTCTTTCCTCTATTCCTCTCTCTCTCTTCACATTCCACGCCCCTCTTCAGATTTCACTCTCTCTCCTCTCTCTCTCTCTCTCTTCCTCTCTTCCACGCACACCTCTGCGTTTTTTCAGTTCGTTCGTGAGTGGCTGAGACGCGACGAACAAGGGTGAGTGATGAATTTTTAGTTCGTGAGTGGTTTGTTCGTGAGGGGTTGGTTCGTTCGTGAGTGGTTGGTTCGTTCGTGAGACACGTCGAACAAGGGTTGTGACGCGACGAACAAGGGTTGAGACACGACGAACAAGCGTGAGTGGTTGGTTCGCATCGTCGAGAACGAGATGGGTTTCGAATCGTCGAGAAGCAAGGTTTTTGAATCGTCCTTCATTAATAGTTTTATTTTTTCAGATCTGGTTCTTTATCAGAGCCGCGAGAAACTTTTTTCAGAGCAGCGAGAAATGATCAATCGTCGAGAAGCAGGTTTTTCAGAGTCGCGAGAAACGATTTTTTGTATTTTTTATTTTAGATCTGACTGATCTGTTTGTAATTTTTCGTTTTTTTTCGTTTGTTTTTCATTTTTTTAGATCTGGTTGTGTTTGTAGTTTTTTTGATTTTTTTTTTTAAATTTTTTTCGTTTTTTAAGATCAGTTTTTTATTTTTATTATAATTTTTGTAATTAGTCATTAAAGTATAATAGTTTTTAATCTCTAAATATTAATAAGATTTATGTCATTTCATCTCCTTTTTGTTTGCCAGTTTGGTGGATAGTGAATGGGTTAGTGGCATGACTTTAATCTTTTAAATTTAATTGCAAAATTCCAAAAAAAAAAAAATTTTTTACCTGTCAAGGACATATTGCTGCGGTTTTACCCAAAAACCGCAGCATAATGTTCAAATATTGCTGCGGTTTCAAACCGCAGAATATAATTAATACCTATTGCTGCGCCCTTAATTGTTGCGCGCCCAAAATCGCAGCAATAGGGCACTTTTTAACCGCATCAAATAACATTTATTCTACTAGTGTAATTAGGGTTCAAAATCTTCTTGCTCTTGATACCATGAGAGAATAACGATAAGACTTATCATAATGAGGGTGAATGGGCTCATATATATATCACTAGCCTTCATATGCACGCGATGCGTGCGTTAATTTTAAAATTTGTTATTCTATTAGATACTCCATTCGTACTTTATTTATGATTAAACTTAAATGTGAAAAATTCAACAGTTAGATAAATTTAGATATATTAATTTGCTAATGTAAAAAAATAAAAAGGTTGTGAGTGATTGTTAACATTAACTTTTTGTGAATAAATATTGAACAGAAAGAACAAAAATAATGAGTTGGTTTAACTGGATTAAAGAGTATCAAAGGTAGTGAATGTTCAGATTTTTCATGTGCACGTTATGTATGCCATCTTTTTTTATAAGGTATAAAATTTTGTCCATTTAATTTTTGATTGAAGTATTTGATGCATATACCAATTTAAACTTGTTTTAAATGGCAAGTTGGAATGAGATTTTTAAATGATTTGCTTTTGTAATATTTTTCATTCCATTAATTAGATCATTAAGGGTATTTTAGTCACTTCAAAAGAGGACACCACACCTCCTCCCTTGGCTTATATAATAGAGATAAATACAATAATACAATGACGATGATACCCTTAATATCCTCTATTAACTAATAATAATATAGTAAAGTCATATCAAGTACAAGAAAAAGGTTGTGAAAGGTTGTCATTGTTTACTACTTGTAGAACTTGAAGTCAACTAAAGATCGTAAGATCGTTGAGGTTTCAAATCTGTTGTTAATAATAATTTCGGACCTATGGTACTCACTATGAGCACTTTAACAATTTTCAAATTCAAGATCATACATGTTCATGCCAAAATCTCGTCATTTACTAAAATTCTTCTAAATTTGGCACCTCAGGTGTAGATAGATCCCCTTGTCAAAATTTAGTTTAAGCTATTAGTTTGTCATATCTAGTGAAATGTCATGATATTAAATTTGATATAAGTTGCGGAACTCAAATTTTACCTGATATAATTCATGGTAGTTATGATCATTTTGCATTAGGTGCTTGCCGATGGTGTTAATCATTGATGTGCAGGTCTCTTACACAATTATGTCCCGCTTTAAAGTATTTATATCTCTCGGTTTAATTTGGTTCGATTTGTTTTATTTATTTACTAAATTTTGTCTTTTTCCTCTTTATATAAATATTTTGTTTTGTAAATACATGTCTTCTCATCCGTGCTACACGGATTATCCCTAGGATAAATTAAGGTTGAGGAATGATTAAGGAGAAATTAATATTTATAGTGCACTTCCTTCACCTTAAGAAAAAGTTCCATCTAACAATAAGGTCCTATCAAGTTCAATATATAAGTCATAATTAGGTCTAATAAATTTCAATCATGTTTAATACGTTTTGATAAGCTCAATTCATACATGCTAAAGAGATTTCGCATATTAGAGCACTTCTCCATGCAATTGGAGCCTAAGGGTTTGTTTAGCAAAAGTAGGTGTCCTAATAGCTATTAGCTGTCGTATATGTTCCACAAAAAAAAAAAAAAAAACAGATGTTGTGGACTTGTGGTAACTTATTACATTCATAAACCAAATATGAAAACTAACAATACTGCAGAATAAATCAACTAGCGTTTGGTTTTAGAAAAACATCAAAAACCAATTTCCTCTATCTGATCACCAAAATATATTGGGTGAACCAAATTGACTTTATCACTCAAAAACTGAATATATCATACGAAAACTAAATATATCAGAAATTGACTATATCATACAAAAACTAACTATATAAGAGGTGATTACGTCATATAAAAATTGATTATATCAAACGAAAACTGGCTGTATAAAATGAAGATTGATTGTAGGCCTGTTCTCCCCAACTTATTTTCAATTCAGTTCAGTTCCGTTCCTAATTTATTTCTCTAATAATTTATTATTATTATTATTATTTAATATATAATATTATATTATTTATTAATTAATATTGTATTATTAATTAATGATAAATAAATTATTATCTTTACTATTAGTTAATTTAATTCAGTTCAGTTGAAACATGAAAAAGAAAAATTTGTCAAGTCACCGCCTCCTCTTTCCTCTCCCACACAACCCTAATTTTCAACCTAGGGGCTACCACCACCCTTTTGGGTGATGGTAAACCCCTTTTCTCGTTTTATTACTAGCTTTTTATGTTTATGTTTCCAATAAATCCCAGTCTCTCTTTAATGAAGAGTTTTTCTACCCATATATTGGGTTATGTCTACTCATATATTGGGTTTTATCTCTCTCCATGTGAGAGTTTAGAGAATTTGTTTTTGGGTTTGTGTGTGTATTTCAATATGTAGATTTGTTGATCGAAATTTGTGCACAATTGCAACAGATGTCAAGACTTCGTTTACAATCACTTGAATTGAATCCGGTTCTACTTCAAAACTATAAAAGATCGATAGACCCCCTTGCAGAATGCTGTATCAGACAACGATGTGAAAGACAAGGGTTTTCAGAAGTGTCAGATCTGCTCAATGATCGTGGTTTTATTATATTAGAATTGTATTTATTCATTTGATATGTATTTGTTTAGTTTTGACTTTTATTGTAGATGTCGTATAACTTCAAATCAATAAATTAAGGTCAATTTCAAAAAAAAAAAAAAATTCAGTTCAATTCAATTTTGTTAATTTATGCATTCAATTCTGTCAAAGAGAACAAACCTAATATCATGAACAATAAATTATCATGAACTCGTTGGATTCAAGTGGTTGCATGACTTGCATCTCACCATAGCGATAGCGAGTTAGCTATAGTCTATACTCTATAGATATCATGGTAACTTGGTAATCCAGTCAAGGATCGCGACAACATCACTACAAATAAAATCACCACACGTCACTCCAATCCACAATCTCAATCACCCCCCATACCATTGCAACAAATCGAAAACGAACTCAAAAAACACTTTTTAATTCCTTCTATTCAGTATTCACAACACAACAAATCAACGATCACACATTTTCCGGCGAAAATGTCAGACACCGAAAACTCTCCGGCGAAAACTCGCCCAATCTCCGGCACAGAAAACAGCTGGTGCAAAGCAGCTTCAGGTGGAACAGGCATAACCATACTCTCTCTCCTCTTAATCAAACAACCCAATTTCACCCTTCTCCATAACTCCCTTCACAAACTCCAATTATCCCACCCAATCCTCCGTTCAAAACTCCACTTCAATTCTCTCTCCTCCACTTTCTCTCTCCTCATCCCTTCATCTTCCACCCTCCGATTAACCCACCACGATTTCCAATCAACGGCCAAGATCATCCAATCAAATCCCCCTTCTTCTGACCCCACAACAACCTTCCAGATCCTTCTAGAACACGAGCTTAACACTAACCCATGGGAGAATCTTGACCGTTCATCGATTTCGTGTAGTGTCGACGTTTTGCATGCGAGTGTTTATGAGATTGATGAGGTGGGTAAATGGGCGGTGATGATTAAGGTTCATACTGGGGTTTGTGATCGGACGGCTGCTGTTGCTTTGTTGAAGGAATTGACGGGTTTGATGAAGAGTAGTAATGGTGGTGGAGATTTGGGTGAAAGTGGGGGAATTAAGGAGAGAGAAGTGAGTTTAGGGGTTGAAGAGTATATTCCTAGTGGGAAGATGAGTAAACCTTTTTGGTCTCGTGGGGTTGATATGTTGGGGTATTCTTTGAATTCGTTTCGGTTGAGTAATTTGGAGTTTGTTGATCCGGATTCGAGGAGATCGTCGCGGGTTGTTAGGTTGATGTTGGATTCTGATCATACTTCTAAGCTACTTGAGGTATATACTCTACTAGATTCAAATGCATGCAATGCGTGGTTTAAGTTATTAGCAATGTGTTGTGTGCAATAGTTGTTAGATGGTGTACACGCTAGTACATATAGCATGGTGCACAAATGTACATGGATAACAAGCCAAATGAACATATTTACATAGATAAAAACCAAATGAACATATGTATGTGGATAACAAGCCAAATGAATATATGTATATCTCTAGTTGGTACATGTTCATTGGTATTGGTCTTTGTGTACATAATCTAATCCTTTATGTTCATCGTGAATATGGTTCTCTTTCTATGGACATGTGTATGTATTAATATAGGGTATTTAAGGTGTTATTTTAGAGATATGCTACTTTGGTCATTGTTAATTGGTCCATGATGGTGAAAATGACAAACTTATAGGCTTATGGACGTGTTCTTGAAGTTGACTGATTTTTTGTACCTATGCAATGCACATGTTGTTTGAGCGAATTAGTTGTAAATATTGAATGAGGTTAATAAGTGCAAAATTCGAGAAGAAATTTTTGAGTAATTTCTGAACGATAGATGTTAGGCTATGGAGGATGATGGTTGGATACAGGAGTTAATTGTGAATATTCAAGTATATGTTGTTATTGATATATGTGGGGAGCTTAATGCGTTATTAGAATGAAGGCAGTGTAGAGGTCTAGTGTAGTGTTAGGGTCTAGGGGATCCAGATAGAACGAAGTGCAGTGAGTTTCTCCCAAGGAGTAGGTCTTTTGATGTATTGTGTGATAGGTCCATCTAGGAGACTAGGTATAGTGATTCGTCTCTCTCGTGGGGCTTATGGGTTGTTGGGCATATATGGATCTAGGGTGGTGACTAGACTTAGAATCTTGTGTCAGTCATTTTTCAGCCAGTGAAAGTTACTATCCAGTCCGAGGTACTCAACATTAGTGGTTTAATTTTTTCTATGATCTTCCTTGATCTTGTTTTCATCAACAATGTTTGATAATGTGGGTGTGTTCTACTCGTTGTGTCTTAGGGTGGGGTTTTAGCTGTGAATACTCATGAGGTATGATGTGGAAATAAGAGGATATTTTACAAGTATTATGGGGGGGGGGGGTTGGTTATTGTCTTAGGGATTATGAGTTGGTGAATCTGCTTGCCTTAGATGCTCACCTAACTTGGTGTGTTGGCTGATCGTGATGTTGCCACTTGAGTGGACAGATATGTGTATATTGATGCTTAGTTGGATGAATTCCCGAATTTGCTTGGATCTTGGGGTGTGAATACTCATTAGGTATTGTGCAGAATTTAGGGGTCACATTACAAGTACTGTTAGTAGGATGCTTCCTAGATGAGCAGAGTAGGGTTTCATAGATGGTTTTCTAGGAAGGAATAGGGTGGTGGTGTCTCACGTCCAGTGGTGATATTGCTCTTGTCTTGTCAAACAATCTGGATAATTTAAAAATGTTTCAACTCACCTTTGGGATTTTGGTTGCTATCTGTTCTAAGAATAAATTTGCTTAAGTCTAGTGTTACCGGGGCCAAAATAAGAGTGATATATTAGTGGAAATTGTATGAGATATGCCATATGTTCTTACTACAAGCTGAAGAAACTCAATATAAAACTTGGTATAACATTAATAAATTTTTTGAGTTGTAGTATGTCAGAAGACGTAATGAATTTACTACTTAATTATCAAAGTAGTTTATTCTAAAGCAAACTCAATTTTTCTCTTATCTTAAATCCTATATGTGTA
This sequence comes from Beta vulgaris subsp. vulgaris, assembly GCF_026745355.1. NCBI lineage: Eukaryota > Viridiplantae > Streptophyta > Magnoliopsida > Caryophyllales > Amaranthaceae > Beta > Beta vulgaris. The sequence continues at coordinate 3,963,089 of NC_079208.1, forward strand.
TTATATATATACTGTGATATGTCCTCTAGTGCTACTGGGTTGTGGGGAAGAAGAGGCTAATATGAAGTCTGAATGAATGGGCTCTTGCTATGCTTGTTAAGATGTGACTAAATAAACTTAGAGAAGCATTAGCCATGTTGTGTGTTTGTATGTGTGTGTGTGTGTGTGTGTGTGTGTGTGTGTGTGTGTGTGTGTGTGTGTGTGTGTGTGTGTGTGTGTGTGTGTGTGTGTGTGGATTGCTCTTACGTGAAGAAAATGGAGGGAGAGGTTGTATGTGTGCACCTGGTGCTTTAGCCATCTTGTGCCTTGTCTCCCAGCCTAGTGTTCAAATGCTAGGTAGGGAGGGAGGTTTGATAGGCGATAGTTCAAAAAACTGGGGAAGGGGAAATGGATAGATTCCCCCCGGGGGTGGGGGGTGGGGGGGGTTAAAAAAAATGGCTAGGAAACTAGAAAAAAAAGGAGTTACAACTAAGAGTTCCAGAAAGGTGGTTATTTGTAGATTCTTTTTCTTGATACAGTTACCTTTATGCCTATAACTTAATGATTATAAAAATGCTTCCAGCTCTTCTTCCATTATCAATAAATCAACTCCTACAACTTCTAAAAGCTTGTTTAAACCTTCTTTCATCTGTTTGTGCATTGTTGTTGACACTATTTGCTAAGATAGTTCTCCTAGAACTTATTAGACAATCATGGTCTTAAATGGTCTCCAGATGGTTTGACGCAATGCTCTCTGATTTTTGTTGAGTGGAGAATAACGACACTTGTGAAGCAACAGTAGTTACTGATTGGTGGTGTTGGTGTTGGTTGTCAGCTGCTAGATGGGGTGTGTATGGATATTTGAAGACTTGGCTATGTAATTTATAGAGATATTGGAAATGTGGTTTGGTGGCTTTTTGGTGACTTAAGCAATATTTTGGTGGTTTGGGAAGGACCAAGAGGTTGATTGGGAGGGTTCGGAAAATTTAGTATTCATTACAATTCCGAATTTCTCTTTTATCAATAAGAGTATATGAAGGAAGATTAGAATTTCTGCAGAGAAGGTTCAAACAATTATTTAGAAGTTATAACCTGAGAGGACAGTTCCTCTTTTCTTTTCTTTTCTTTTTATTGTGGGACGTTGAGAAAGCTTTTCTTTAGCTGATGGAAATATCTAAAAGTGCTTGGACATGGCAGGACTAGACTAAAACCACGAAACATATATAACACCGAGCTTGCCATTTAGTATCATTACAAGGTTCCAGTCTTTGGATATAAGATATTTAAAGTCACATGGTATAGATTGTATAATAAAAACTTAAATTAGTCGTACTTATACTAACCATGTTTATTTTGAAAACCTAACAACATAAAACTGGAAACTACTTTGAACTGAAAACTAAAATTGATAATGAACAAGCACTAGCAATCAAAGTAGTTTCAGGATCTCTAGAACCCTCCTCGTAGCAGCTTCTCCGGATGGTCTTGCATTCATATGTGAAGCAGTTCCCAGCGACTATACCGGATAAAAAGCAAGCTGCAATAGAAAAGAAGCAAAATGTACATCTATTAATGGAGTAAGAACTGATAATTTTGCTTACGACCCACCAAGCAGAGACTGAACAAGCAAGGATACTACTAATCTGGTCATTTAGCAGCAGACAGTTGAAGAAAACTGCTGTTTTGTTGCATGAAACCAAAAGAATACAGATGGACCATCACTCTTCTCACGAAAATGATCTTATCAGAATTGCATCAACAAGTGGGAGTAGGAAAAATTTATACTTCATGGTGCAGCACTGCAGCTCAAGGCTAGTGATGTTAATTGTTGTTTTTCTCGTATACTTTCGTACATGTATGTTCAACATTGGTTCATGGTTATTCGACACATCACTTTTAGTATGAAAGGGTTGTAACAATGCCATTCTTTCGAGAAGATCTGCTTATAGAGTACTGGTCATTTTGCAGGGATGCAAGACTAGAGGGATTAAATTATGTGGAGCCTTGTCAGCAGCGGCTTTGATTGCTGCAAGAGCGTCCAAATCCCTTCCTGATGGTGAGTGGGAGAAGTATGCTGTGGTGACTCTGATTGATTGCCGTAAACTGCTTGAGCCCGCCCTTTCTAGCCATCATGTTGGTAAGTCCATACAGTCCTTTGCTATTTATGATCTGCTGAGGAACTAATATGCTCTTCTATCTTCTTAGAACCAGAGTGCATCATGTGCTTTTGTGAATCATCAATGAAGCAAATCTTTGTGCATTCCTGTTTCTTGCCAGCACAGTTGTTTTCCTGTTTAATTATGCTATTTGTCTGTCATATTCTGATCACTCCCTGCTGGAGCAGGAGAAATATTACATAGTTATGTGGCTGTATGGTTAGCAAGTATTATCTTTTTTACCCCCTGCGGGCATTAACTCCCTCCTTTTTCACAGACCACACATCATATCAAGGAAGACGGGTTGATCGGGGGAGGGGGTTTCATTGGAGTCACATGGGTAGCTTTTACTTCCTCCGTTTGACTATTATTGCAACATGATGCTTGGCATATTTTTTTCAAGGAAGCTATGTGAAGAGAGAGATAAATAGGGGGACCTATGTGATAGGAGTGAGATAGAGATAACATATAACCACTTGAGGTAACGTTACAATTAATGTGAAACTTCCAAGGGAAATGTTTGCAATAAATATGGAACACAGGAAGTATCAAAGAAAAAACATAAGAGGGGAGTGGGAACAACGAAAAGTGCTTCGAAAGGGAAACAGGTACTAGCAAAGAAAAAAAAAAATGAGGGAGTATAATGATATGCATATAAAAAAGAACCAAAAGATTGGTATCTGTCTACAGGGATTAGACACTTGATTGCAAAATTAGAATATGTTTATTGTTAATTTCTTTATTTTTTATGTGAGCCATTTAGAGCGGTAAGTCAAAATTAGCATTACTTGTCGAATTCATCAACCATAATATGTATAGTTTTACCCACTTAAAATTATGGTTTCTCTCTTTAGTTTTGACAGTATGCATCTTCTTTCCTATTAGCTATTGACATAAAGAAAAGTTGCTGAATATGAATAATGGAGAGAGAAATGAAGTTCAATATTTCAAACATAAAATTATTGCTGCAAAGGCTGTATCATCACCTTGTCAGAAGTATACATTATCCACTCTCAGGAGATGCATATCTGGCATCTTCTTGAGTCTAATAAAATTATGAGCTTCTCCTATTAGTTTAGGATTAAGACTGCGACTTAAGAAAACGCCTTGGTGAGACTTGGGGGACTTATGCACTTGGTAGTGCTTTCACAATGGGCAAGTCTGGCCTGCCCTATTGGTTGTGGTGTGCATTCAAATGCATCACTAACCCTCTACCAGTCTGCAACAACAATAATACAATCCTTGGCATTCCTTGTTGATATTTCATTTGGATACCCTTTTCATTGTTGCTTAATTAGTGCCCCTTCAGAGTTGTGTGCGCGTGTGTGCGTGTGTGCCCGCGTATTATAAAAAGCCCTGAGATGTCTTTACAAGTTTGAATATGCTCAGTGCCTTCGTTTTCTTTATCTTGGTAGTAGGTACTTTAAATAGGTTGGTTTCTAAGGGAGAGGAGACTTGTTGTATTGATGGTTTTCAAATAGGCAGAGAGGAGCTTATTGCAGGCAAATGTTTTGTTTCTTAGAAGCTAAAGAATGCTTTAACTTCTCTTCGGCTTTTTCTCAAGGTTTGAGTTACATCAAGTATAGCATTTTGTGTCATTTTAGACTGCATCACTCTAGATGGCTTATACCTTAGGTTGGGTTAAATCCTGTAGAATGTTTTCTTCTTTACTGAGCTTAGGCTTCCTTAAGGGGAATATGCTAGGGGGAAGGTCTTGTAGGATCCTGTTATTAGGAGTCTCTAGATGTTGAATATGGCAGCTGTTTTTCTTACTCCCCTTTGTGTTGCTCTTAGGATAATTAATAGTATGATCAGGTCGTCATTTTTGCTTTGTGATACATGAAATTATGAACATTCTGTTCAAAAATTGAACCAACTAGAATTATGATAAGTGACAATTGTTTGCAAAAACTGTTTAGTTCTCCACTTTCTTGTATTGTATGTAAAAGGGAATGGTTTATTCCAGTCATCTTGGCTATGAAAATTCATACAGCTGCTAGTATTATCCACTGTGAGAGAGTTTTCCACTCTCTTGTATGGTTAGTAAAAGGGAATGAGTTGTTCCAATCATCTTGGCAATGAAAAATGAAAGTTCATACAGCTGCTAGTATTATCCATTGTCAGCTTTTGTGTGGAAGAACTATTTTCTCTTTTGAGATGAATTTGTTGCAAACATTTTATATTTAAAAATACAAACTTCTCCATGCACAATGCAGGATTCTATCATTCCGCCATCCTCAACACTCATGACATGAAGGGAAGCGAGGAGCTGTGGGATCTCGCTAGAAGAACCTACTCATCCTTCGAAGATGCAAAGAACTCAAACAAGCATTTTTCAGACATGGCCGACCTTAACTTTCTAATGTGTCGAGCCATTGAAAACCCAGGTTTGACTCCATCTTCATCCTTGCGAACCTCCTTTATCTCAGTTTTTGAAGATCCAGTGATTGATGAAACAAATGAGAACTATGAGGAACTAGGGATAGAGGATTGCATGGGTTGTGCTTCGACTCATGGTGTTGGCCCATCCATTGCCATATTTGATACAATAAGGCAAAACAAGCTGGATTGTGCATGTGTTTACCCATTTCCATTGCATTCAAGGAAACAAATGCAAGATTTAATAGATAATATGAAGAAAATTCTTATTGATTGCTAGTAATTCTATAGAGAGATAGGATTTAATAAAATCTAGCTGACTACTTTTTCTATTGTATAATTAAGGGAGAAATGTAAATGATTCATCATTCCTTGATCAAACTGCAGCCTATTACTGCTGTTTATTTATTGATTCTCCTATATGTAGAGGGGATTTGGGTATCTCGTAGCCATCAATCTGCAAATTATATCCTGAACCATAATTTTGAACGTACAACTTGTTTTTCGAACATATAGGTAAAAAGTTTTTGATCTTATAAGCAAAGCTTTCAAAGATTTTATGCTCAAAAGTTTTACTGGTTATGATTCGAACATACATTTACTATGCTCAATGCCTCAGCATATTTTCTGGTATACTGATGTTCTACGTTGCTGCTACTGCTTCAGAATCCCTTCTATATGTTCTTCGTTGTCATTTTGGTTCTTTTCGATCCTCGACGACAAGCTGAAAGTCGTTTCAGTGTTGTGGACAATTTGGATGATAAACTTTGTTGCTAGATAGTCTATATGATCCCATGAGAAGTTGGGGTTAATTAGCAGTTTTCCAATTGAAGGCACTGAGTTTATTACAAGTTTACACTCATTGAAGTTAAACATCTTCGTTAGATAGTCTATGTAGTTCTAAAGAGTGCATCAGCGAGGATAAAATGCGTTGGAACTGTTGTAGTACACTCATGCTTCTCCATTCATATCTTATCACTTATAAAGTTAGATGTATCATCACTTGTTAATTTAAGGCAACAACTCTTGGCAATTTGAATATTAGTATAGTAACCAAGAATTCCTTGATTTTACTATGTGTACATAATGTACCTTAGAAATCACATACATTTTTGAATGGGGGTAAAAAGACTATGTTACTACTAAAATAATAAAGATTATTGATTCTAGGTTTGAGATAACTTCTTCATATGGAGCTTATATGTGAGGAGGATGAGTATCGGTTGTGACCGTGTAAGAGATTGATATTGTAGAATGCCTTATATATTGATATTTTTTTAGGTAAACACCTTATAATTTGATATAGAGAGAGTGTCACTAAAAGAATGTACTAGTAACAGAGTTAAGCAAGAATAAAGAATCTAGGCAAGGGTTGCAAGAAGTTTTTTTAATATGATGGATAGTAGTTGCCTAGTTGGTTATAAGTAAGAACTCCAATGGTGTAAAAAAAGGACTTGATAGCAATCTTGCGAAATGTTTAGCTAGTTGCTAAACCATTGGAGTACATGTTGGAATTTTGCTTTGCCAAGCAAATTTGCTCTGTCGCGTAAATTGGCTTAGTCAAAACAATAGGTTTCACACAACAAATAGCTTTTTTCAGTAATCGAGTAAATTGGCTTTGGTCATTTCTATCTAACAAATAGCTTGGCTAAAGATAGCTTGGCTAAAGATGGAGCCAAGTATTAATTTAACGAATCATTGGATTTGCTCTCAGGTCTGAAAGACGGGATATGATAAGAACATGTTAGTTATAATATCGGTATTGAAAGTTTGAAACTATTTTATTGAAAATTTGAAGCAACATATTATAAGGAACAGAAAAATCTAAAGAACTTCATAAATATCTATGGGATGATGGATATAATAATACAAAATCAATGACCTTGAACTCCATGCTCATTTAACCATAATAAACTAACAATAATACGAAGGACGAATAATTCCTAACACTTTGTCATGAAAAGAAAAGAGAAGAAATAATTCCATGCTTAGAAATATGAATATTCATTCGTCATATGACGAAGTCTACAAGCAAACACAACACTGATCTCACCAATATAAAATAAACATAATGATGAACCATTTTTATGACAACTCTTGTACCCATTATAAAGAGTAGGTTTTGGTAAGACGGCCAGCTTAACGACAGACCTATTGACAGTAATAACTAATTGAACAAAAAATTACAACTATTAATCCGAAAATCATAACTAATGATTACATAATCAAATTTTTATCCTAAACATAATAACTAATCGTGCAAAAAGTATAACTAATTGCCCAAAAAATATAATTAATGGCCGTTTGACGTTAAGTTTTACATTTTACGGTCTTTTATGAGAATTTGTGTATAACTTATCTATTTTCATGTACCAAATAGTACAAAAGAAAACAATTGATCTGCTATCAACTGCCAGCCTTTTTTTATTAGAATCAACTAGATACGTAGTAATCAAAATTATTTGGTTATTAATTAATTGCACCGAATAATGAAAGACTATAAAAAAGATTTGGTTAATTATTCAACTGAAGACATTTTCAACCAAGGAAAAGAAGTCCGACATTGTCAACTTTCACAGCATATGCTCATCGTACGCTAGCCTAGTACTTGCTTATGTGCGGATATGCTCCTGAAAACTAGTGATTTGTTAGTCGATACAAGTGTTTTTTTACACGCATCAGACGTGTTGTTGCCTATGCTATTTTCTTGTTAGAGGTTGGGTTAATGTCACACCTAAAAGAAAAGGACTAATGTTGCAATTCGTCAACTCGCTTAATTAAACGGGTTGAGTCATAGATCTCCTAATCTTCAATTAGTTAATCATTTGGGTGTTTGCGTGACACTAAATCAAACGTGTTATTCTTTCGCAAATCCTTATATTTTGAAGTACTGTTACAGTACTAATTAATTAAAATGGCTCTTAAAAGCTTAAATAAATGGACTTAGCTTTGGTCATTTTATATTATGCAATGCAAAATTTGGTTTTACTATTATCTTTTTCCTTTGTTTGGATGATCACATTTCTCACAAATGAAATGGAAAGACAAAGTGGGTTTATGTAAATGATCGACAGAGCTAGTAGTTGCGGTAGGAATATTCGTGAGCCTAAAAACTCTTTTTTCTTAATTCTAGCGAATGGAAAGAATCAAACCTAATCAATGCTGTATTGTAAACTTAGAAATGAAGCAACAACAAAACACAGAATATAGTATATTACTCAACTAGTTAGACTCCGTTCTTTTGCACTGAATTAATGAAAATTAAGTTTATTTAAGTCCAGTTCACACAAATTCAGTTCAGTTGAGTTTAGTTTATGAGAATTCAGTTAGTTTCCTCTCACAATTTTCATTTACTTCAGTTCAGGTAAGTTTAGTTTAGACAAATTGAGTTCGGTTCAATTCAAACACATTTAGTTTAGTTCAGTCCAAAAGAATAGAGTCTTATCGTCTTAGAGGTGTTCAAATACATAAACTCTTAACTAGAAAACAATTTAGAAAAAATAACCCCGATTATCAACTTTCTTGACCAAAATGCAATACTTGAATACTGGTTGGTGAAACTCAAACCGGAATAAGTATGGTTAAATGTAGGAAATTACATTTAACCTGATAATGCAATGGAGTATCAAGGAAATGTGAAAATTTGTTTGATTGACTGCAAAAATGAACTAGCATTTCATATATAAATTTCCACTTCATCTATGAAGATTATTAGGTAAATATTAATGAGAATTGTGTTGTTGCTATTCAAATACTAAAATTTTCACTTTCGGAGAAATTTTAATAAGTGTTAATTTCTTTCGGTGACTAGTTTAATCCATTTAGTGACTAGTTCTACTTTTATATTAAAATTAGACCGTCTTTTTTAATAATTTTTGATCAAACAATACTACATAATGTGGATTTTAAAAATAAATTAATTAACCTTCTCCGTAAATTTTTTTAAAGATCAAAACATAGTCAACATTGATAAAACACCAATAGTAGGCCAACAAAAAAAAAAAGTAATATATGCATTGAAAAGCAATCCTAAGTATCAGCCTTGCTAACATTATACATTTATACTTCATGAATAAAGTGCAACCGACAATCTTATGTAAGAACAAAATTATGATGATTTTAGGGTTCCCGTGCATCCAAAGGGATCAGGATGGACACATTCTAATACATGTACATATGTTGGGATGTGTTAACTCTACTAATAAACAAATAACGCTAAAGCCTTAAATTAAGATGGGTAGATTATATGAACCAAAAACCTATCTCATATGCTCATAGAGTAGCAACAATCGATTATGCGTATCTCCTAAAGGTTAATAGTTCTCCAAGGCGAGAGAAAATGAAAAACTATATCTACCTCAATATTGGGTATATTTCATGTTTCTTGAAAGTTTCCTCACGAAGAAACAATGAAGAATATGAACCAAAAACCTATCTCATATGCTCATAGAGTAGCAACAATCGGTTATGGGTATCTCCTACTGGCTAATAGTTCTCCAAGGCGAGAGAAAATGAAAAACTATATCTACCCCAATAATGGGTATTTTACATGTTTCTTGAAAGTTTCCTCACGAAGAAACAACGAAGAACAATTCTTTCCAAGACATCGTTCCAAGTGAAATGGGAACCGGTTCTCCAAATAATGCGAGGCAACAAAAAACAGATCGGAGAGCGTGGATGACCCTTTGAGAGCTTTATCATTGATGGGTTTATTGGAGTATAATTCTTGGGAGTGTCTTGAAGAGCAAAAAAAGATGAGAGAGTGGAGAATCCTTTAACCATTGTACATGCTCTTATAAATTTATTTTCTTTATATCATATATAGTTCTCTCCGTTCGAGGGTGTGTCAATAATATGGATCCACATCCACTCTATATAATTTGTAGCATACACATAGAACTCTAGAGGAAGATCAAGGGTGAGAGAAATTAGTTATACAATTTGATTTGTAATTCTCAGCATCAATCATGCATTTATTTGGTGCTAATATGTAATCATACTATGACCTTAGCACAAGTGCGCAACTTATGGCCTTAGCACAAAACCCTTAGAAACATACAGCTAATAATGACCTACCAAATCCTTGAGAGAGGAATGGAACCTAATCACCTCGAACTTGGCCTCGATCCGGATGTAACCCGAAGGGTGAACCGGGTGCAAACACCAAAAAAAATATAACGACCTACCAAATCTATATATTCATGAAGAAAAAAAAAATGTCATACTGTATGTTTCATGCATGATCTACTACATGATAATCTACCAACTGGCCACGGCAAATCCATGGGAATGTACTTCTACTCCTCCTTGGAATTGCTCTTAGAATTAATTTCCTATATCTACAAGCATTTACAAAATTATGGCTTACAAAATTATGGCTTCTCTCACCTACAAACTTAAACTTAATTAACTCAATAACCTTCACTCTTCTATATTTACAAATTAATCAAACAAATTCCTCAAATAGTTTCCTCATATCAAACCTTTTGTGGTTACTCTCCACAGCATTAACCACTTCTTGAAAAGTAGAAACACTACATGGTACAATAAGACCATTCTTTTGCTCAAAACCAAACTCATCATAGGTCTTTTCTAACAAAATTTTGAAGAGGGGATGAGAAAGAAAGCTCGTTGGAACGACGAATCTTTCTCTTTCCTCTCCAACATATACCGCGAAGAACCCTGTTGGGATCTTCGTGGGGGTTGATCCTTCCTCCACGGATTCTTTGATTAGTAAAGATTGCCGGTATGAGTGTTCAGAGCGACGATGATCAACTTCATTGATCATCGTCGCCTTTGTTTTCTTGGATAGATTAGAGAAAGGTTTAACTTTAATCTTCTTCAACATGTTTGCTATATTATTGTAAATAGAAAGAGGGAGATAAAATAAGGAAGGTTTTGAGGTGTAGAGAAAAAGGGAGAGCAAGAGAGGTATATATATTTGCAATGTGGGAAATTTAAGGGGGAATGTATGTCTTTACAAGGGTTACATGTTGACTTGTAAGATTATATAGACAAGGGAAATATTATCAATCAATCATTGTATTTGTAGCGTAGGTAGTCATTGTTTGTTTCTTTTTTAGCACATTTGATTGATTGACTTCTTGGCAATTTTATCCGTGACCTTATCAAATATTAATTTATAAGGAAGATTAGTTGTTGCTATATCACAATATGACTTGCCATTGATTTGGCTTGCCACTTTGATTGAAAGGTATCTTATTTTTCCGTCCAAAATATTCTTTAAAATTACAAGAGGTTAGGTGAATATTCTATGGATTTAATAATATAGACTTTAGGATGAACAAATTTTGCCAAATTTCACCAATAAGGACTAATAGTGTATATAATAGTTAGTTCGACAAGTAAAGTTTGTGGGAGGATTGTGTTAAAAATGTGGTGTTTAGTCAAATTTGTTGGATATATTACCAATTACAAAAATATGTGCATATCTAGACTCAACCATTTTAAATGAACCATTACAAATTATAATTTTTAGTATTACCTGAATCGTTAAACGATGGTACTTCCTTTATTTTTTAAAAATTTCTGTATTTAACTTTTGTACTATAAACATATCTCATCTTGATTATATTTTTTTATTAATATCCATAAATAAATACTATTAAGGAATTATATAAAACATTATAGATAAATATCAATATTTTATAATTATTTACTAATGAATTTTTAAATATGCTAATGGTCAAATATATCTATATCTATGTATATATATATAATATGATAATTAGTATATTTAGAAAATAGACAATCAGTCAAAGCTAGCATATAATAATGTAAAAGTTAAAATATTGTAGCTAAACAAAAATCGAAGAAGCGTATTATTGAACAACTTTTTTTTATATTAACAACAACTTTGAGATAAACTTACAATTATATGTCAAACAATTAAAGTTACGATTGACCACTTTAAATACTAAAGAGTAAAGAATCATCCCTTAAAAGGGAAAAAGAGTATTCAATCTTATGATAAAAATTACTATCAGTTCGTCTTATATATTAAACATAATATATGCGTAGACTCAAATTCTAACTTACAAGATTTTAAAAAGTTATAATTATATTAAATACAATATATATAGACTCAAATTCTAACCTATAAGATTTAAAAAGTTATAATTTTTTTATAAAGATTAAAATAAGAACATGACCTATCCAAATACGGAATAAGTACTCTTAGGTAGTAAGTAGATGATTAGTCAAATACTTTAATGTACCTTATTTTACTCTTGGCACATGGACATGGGTAGTATTTCAACCTCAAATTCATGCTTGACATCACAATTTGGTGTAGTACTATATAGTAGTACTTGTAAAGGAAATTAATAAAAGTTACGTCTTAATCGGTTAGTCCATAAGACATTGATGTAACACCAACTTCCTATATATCCTTCAATCATGGCGCGAGTTAGTTATGACTCAAGATAAAAAATACCAACCACTCCTATTTTCATCTTCATAGTAGTATATCATAGTAGTAGTTGGTAACCATGCATATATTCTTATAATATAAGTGGGATTATAAGTATATGATAAAGAAAAAACGTATGAAGAGCGACGTCGATCGAGAGATAAAAACAGTAGTAGACGTAGTTACCAAACTAAAAATGAAATGCATAATCCAATGACCAAATCACATCAAATCAATACAAAATTATTAAATTAATCAATTGACGACTCTTTGCTCAAAGATATTTATTCGAACGTCTTATTATATATGTGTTTTTTGTTCTTAGAGAGTTGAAATGACAACAATTTCGATAGAATTGAACCATAGATTCATCCTACATAATTTTATGAACTAGTTTAGTTGACATTTATATATGAATCAATTTGGTATGGTAAGATATATACTAACAAGATGAGTTCATAGGAAAACTATAGTTTTAATTTGGTAAATAAGTTTGGTATACATTATTATATTTAAGTATACTTCGCTAATTAAGACTATAATTTTAATTTACTTCATTCATATGATTCTTTTTAAAAAGTAAATTTCAACAAACAGTTCAAGGGTTGAATTTTTCCGTTGTATAAAATTGTGCTTATAGAAGCAAAATTATTGAAATGATGAGAATTTCTAAAATTAGCATATTAGAAGAGAACTATCCCACTTCTCAACCATACAATGCAACCATGAGCTTGAGGCCTTGAGGGTTTGATTTCTAACATTCTCAAATTGGGTTATTATATTGTAGTTGTTTCTTTTTGATAAAAGTTTTCGATGATAGAGTATAAATCAATTCTTGGGACTCCAACCACCAGTTTAAATTTTTGGTTGACTTGATCCTTTGACATGGTATCAGAGCCAGGGTGACATAAAGGTCACGAGGTTCAAATCTCATCCACCCCTCATTTCTAAGTGGAATATCTAGCGTCAGGTATGAGAGAGGCATGTGCTGCATCCACACTTCAAGCCCAATGGGCTCTCACGTGAGGGGGTATGATAAAGTATAAATCAATTCTTGAGACTCCAACTACCAGCTTAAGCTTTTGGTTGAGTTGGTCTTTTGACATTCGATCATTAGTTAAGATGTTTTGGTTTTCCTTGTATGGTAGAGATTCACTTATCTTTCCCATCTTACAAGAGTTGTGTCATATATACACAATTTAGTGGAGTAAGAAAGACGTCACGTAGCATGTATACTTTAATTTTTTAAATAGTGAAAGTACTGAGTAATAATATATGTTTTTATCTAAAGAAAATTGTGAGCAACTATTAGTCACCAACTAACCATAAAATCCTCATGTCATCCTATATATATTGACAAAAATTGCCCCTTCTCTTACCCCCTCTCTCTAATCTCTCTCTCTCCCCACACTATTCAATCATTAGGCTAAGGCTACTTGACGGTTCTTCACCATAAAATAGTGAAATTGTAATTTTCTTGGACACATTAGGGTTGGAAATGGAGAAGGGACCCCTTTGAGTGAATTTACTATTGGCAAACACTAGTTGGTATTAATTGGTAGTCATATATACATAAACTTATTATTAGGTAGCTGTACAAAAAAGAATAAATTGATAGATAGTCATTTTCAAAAGTCGATCACAAATAGGTAGTTGTTCATATATTCTTTTGATAAAATTGGAACATGCATCTTTTCCTTTAGTAAATTTGTTCATCTAGTTTATATGATAATCAATATATTTGAAATAATAAAAATGTTGATTGTTCACTCGTTATATAGATTGGTTAGGGTAAAGTTCTCTAACCCGTTTTTTGACAGGTTAGGTCGGGTCAAATGACTCTTAACCAATTTATTATCAATATAAATACGAACACGGTCCAATCAAACTTGTTTACATACCCTATTTAATATAACATTTATATGCCTGATCAACTGATCTTTATTAAGGACATTATGAAACATCTATAATCTATAATATAATCTATACTAATATATTAAAAGGCGTGCCTAAGCGAGAAACGGTGCCACGTGGCGCTCTCCCTAAGGGAGATTTACTCCATGTAATCCACAACAATAAAAAAAATAGAAATTGCATAATGTATTAAGGTTTGATCCCAGAACCTCAAGAACATACACTAAAGTCTTAACCAATAGACCAAATAATATTTAGTGTTACCATCTTAAATTATAATTTTAATAAATGAAAATTTTCCGTACCTGGGGCGTAGCCCGGGCCTAATAACTAGTAACATATTAAAAGACGTTCATAAGAATGTCTATGTGCCATGTGGCACTCTCCTCTAAGGCTCTAATGCAAATGCTCTATTTTCATGTCAAACCCCTCAACTAAAAAAATTATGTTGTGTAGTTCGAAGGTATCGAACACGTGATCTTTGAAATGGAAAGTGAAAGCTTAACCATTGATCCAACATAACATCATTGTGTTAATATTTCAAAATAAAATATAATAAAGTCTTGTAATTATCTCATTAAAAGACTATACAAGTAGTTGGATACCTAACACATTAATGGTAATGATAGTAGACTATAGGGCTGGCAATGATGCGAGTCGAGCTCGAGTTTGACTAAACTCGACTCGAACTCGAAAACTCATACTCAAACTCGACTCGATCGAAAACTCGCGAGTTTCAAATTTTCAAGCTCGAACTCGAACTCGAAACTAAACTCGAACTCGAACTCGAGCTCGAACTCGTTTTAAGCTCGAACTCGAACTCGTTTCAAGCTCGAACTCGAACTCGTTTCCAGCTCGAACTCGTTTCAAGCTCGAACTCGTTTCAAGCTCGAACTCGAACTCGTTTTAAGCTCGAACTCAAACTCGTTTCAAACTTTTTAGTCATTTGATATAGTTATATTTTTTATAGAAGAAATTCTTTGCTTTGCTCTTTGGTCATTTTATACACTTTTTTTCATTTTTTCAAAAAAGAAAAGTACAAGTATTTTTATAGGAAAAAATAAAGTTAAAATTTCTTAAAAAAAAGTATATATATATTAAATTTTATCGAGTATCTCACGAGTTTCTCGAGTCGAGTATTGAGTTGCTCGACTCGACTCGTTAACCTGTCGAGTCGAGTTCGAGCTCGAGTCGAGTTCACTCGAGTCGAGCTTTGACCGAGCTTTGACCGAGCTGAGTTCGAGTAGCTCACGAGCTGTCTCAACTCATTGCCAGCCCTAGTAGACTATCGTAGACATAATCTCTTACTCCAATTTCTTGCATTCTTTAAATTATAACGTCAATTTTTCCTTAACAAGACAAAAATTTACGAAAAGAAACAATCTGGGGCATCGCTCGGGACACTAACTAGTGTATTATCCAAAATCCGCTCAACATTTAAGCAACACGAATGAATAACTCGAACATTAAATCTTTAATATCTTTAAATATAACTACTAAAACTTATTTGTATAAAGGTGAAAGTGACTACCTTAATCAAGAAAAGAGTTATGTTTAGTGATTGTTTGTGGTTGAAAAACGGCACTACCAAACCAAACCATAGGTTCTACATAAAAGTTGATTAAATTAGTTAAGTTTAGGCAGATAATGGAATCTAAGATAAGGAACTAAAGGAAGTACCGAAATAGACAAGTTATGGTGATAATTCGATAAGAAAATAATAATGTTGGGTAGTTGGGTTTTGCCGCCCGTTAACATAAAAACAAGAAGGAATCACCGAAAACATAGAACAAATGTTAACTTACAACATGGGAAGTAATCTATAATCTAATTTATGGGTTTGTGCCAAAAAAGAAAGCCTACCAAACGTTCGGGAAGAGCTTAGCCGCACAACGTGGGAGCTGCAAGTATACGACGAAGTACGGCTAACAAAACTAAAGGGGATTCACGACATTATTGGACATTTAGACGTGCATGATGTAAGTTCTACTCGAAGCACACAATTAAATAATTACTAATAATAAACGAATACTTCCTAGAGCTGGGCAGCTGCAATTATCTATGGATGAGTGGAGTGTCCAGTGTGGCAGTGTCCACCTACCTTCCCCTAATAAACGGGTGAAAACTCGCGGTGAAGTGGCTGATGGGTGGATCGAGTGTTCGAGTCGGGTTAGATATGTATGATATTTTTGAAACCAATTACCCACCTCGTCCATCCACCTCTATATATCTGCTGGATATTTAGGCCGCGTGTGATGGACGGATGGAGGTCCACCCAACCCATCTCCGATCAATTGTCACCCCTGGTACTTCCTCCGTTCTTCTAACTTACAATATTTTGACTTTTGCATTATAAGGTTTATGAATAATATAGAATACAATTTTTAGCATGTAAAGTTGTTTGGATTTTTTTGTCAGAAAGTACCTAATAAAACACAAGTTTTATAGAGAATGACCTAATTTTTTTTTTTTTTGTTGAAACAGACCTATTAAAATACTTCTGGTTGTTACTAATAATCATTTCTGGCTTGTAACGGGCCTCTGGGTGGGAGCCTTGTACGAGGATAGCCCATAGGATTTCTTCTTACCAATTTCTTTTAGAAAAAACTTTAAGAATAAGAGAGAGATATCTACCTCTACTCTTTGAATAGATTATTGGCTCCTAAAGCCCTAGTAGAATAAACATATCATCCGAATAACTCACCTGACAAAAGAGACAATTGCCCAAAAATATCTGACTCAATGTTCGAATTCCTACTCCCCTTCTTAATAATTTATACTATTCGTGGCTTTTGTGGATTAAAAAAAATTCATAACTAAACTTCCGACAATTCGACCCAAACTCGATCCACACACCTCAAAAAAAAATTTGAACACTCAAAAGTAGTCACTGGCCAGTGGCCTATATCGGCCTTCAGAAAGAAATGGATCGAGCCCAATCAACAAAACTCGAAAAACCCTTCTCTTCTACTTCTAAGATTTAGGGTTTATTCACATTTTCTCTGTTCATCATCTCTCATCCCAGAAACTCTCTCTTTCTCACTCTCTCTCCTATCTCAATCTAGGGTTTAAGGATGAGCAGATCAGGTCAGCCTCCAGATCTCAAGAAGTAAGTTTAATTTCTATTAATTCATCACAATTTTCAGTCTCTTTTCTAATTCATTTTAATTTTGATTTTCTACATTCATATTGCTAATTCTTCGTTCTCGTATTATTTTTGGGGGTTGTGCAGATACATGGACAAGAAACTTCAAAGTAAGTGTTTTTATTTTCGTGTTTATCGTGGTTTTTTTATTTATTGAATTGTTTCTCTGTTATTATTTCTACTGATTGTGGAATTTATTTTGGTGCTGTTAATAATTTGTTTATAGATTTTTAGTTTTGGATTATTGTAGCGTCATATTGAATCAATTGGAAGATTGATTTTGAATGTTTAGAGGTTTTGATGGCTAGGTGAAGATACATATGTGATATGTTTACGCAAAGTTTGAATTTCGTAGCTGTTAGGTGAAACCTAATTAACGTTTAGTAAGTAATTTTGTAGTGAATTTACTGATGTCCTGAGAAATTGAACCTTTGCGTATATATCTTGGACCTTAAACTTTGGATTTGGATAATTAGAGAGTCGAAGTGTTAAATTAGCTTGGGAAAAAGTATTTATTGAGTGTAATTGAAGCCGTCGATGTGTTTGAAATAGTCACACAACTCCTGGAATTAAGGGTTGATGTATTCTGATAGTGTGAGTTGCAAGGGGTAGATCCAACACTTGGTCTATTAGGTGTGGTTTTGTATGTGTTTTGAAGGCGATGACTGAATTTGGGAATCTTCTGAGAAAGAAAGCGCAGAGTGTAACTAGAGTCATCTAAGCAAATTAAGTAATCTCAAGAGACGGGGAAACGCTTATTTGAGATTACACCATCATGCACTGGTTGATTTTTAACCAAAGTTTGTCTGCTGGTGAGTTCATCTTGGGGAGCGGGTGTGAATGGTGTTTTATTTTACCCCCATCTTAAGGGAGCGGGTATGAATGGTGTTTTATTTTACCCAACTGTAGTAAAGAAAAGTGGGGCTTTGAAATAGATTACCTTTTGAACCAACAGGAAGCACATTGCTCTCCGGTATATCACATACACTATCTTGAAATTCTAATCAATGCATACTCAAAAAGCTGAATGAAAAGCAAAAAAGATAACAAGGAAATGGAATAACATGTTAAACAACATTGAATATACGTCCCGTCCAGAGGATGTCTACATGTGCGTATCCTTACCCCTAAATAGTCGGAAATTTCAAGAGATGCAATAGGAAATTAACACAATACACTATGGCATCTAAACAAAAAATTCACTCAAAGAGTAGCTTTTTGGGCTGCATGAATAATGCAACTTTTTCCTTCCTTCAACTGTGGATATGCAATCCTGCTTCCCAACTTTTGCATACATTTAGTCCTGCTTATGAGCTAAAAGTTCCATGTTTCCACAACCTGGATGAAAATATTTGCAGCTTCTTTGGACAGCAGATGAAGTACCGGCGTCATTCTTTTTTGTGTAACCACAGACGTCTTTTGTTTAGCTGTAAATCAACTGAACAAGATTGATCTTGTTATATATTACATATATTATAGATGTTTTTGAACACAAATCCTCCAGTTAAGCAAGGGAAAAGATAATCTTTCTTTTAAAAGAAATTGAAACTCATGACTTGTGCTCCTTGGGTTTCTTGTAGAATTATTTCTGATATCCCCTTCAGTGCAAAGTCTACTCGCCACTGACATCCTATGTAGCATGGGTACTGCTTCTAAGTCGCGTACTCGTACCCGTGCCCGTGCCCAATACATATCTTGTATGGGTGCGCCGTGCGTGTACCCATTCCCAAAATTTCAAAATCTTGCCGTTTTCCGTCCCCGTACCCGTATCCGTCTTTGTGCAACCTAGACATCTAAGTAACCGTTTGCTGCTTGGTAGCTAATTCAAAAAATTTCAACAACAAAATAGTTCTATGTAGCAAGAGTTTGGTTCCAAATATAAATTCTAATAGATGACTTTATTATATTCTGAAGCTACAAGGCGATGGGATTTTATGTTAGATTTGAGGTTCATTGAGTTGTTGTTTCAGAACTTAGTACTGTTTTGTGACGGTGAGGGAGATTGGTGGATTCTGGCTGGATTGTCTATGGTCAATCTGTTGCTTGTTTGGTCTTTTAATTGATTGTGCTCGATAATGAGTTTTGCTAATATTATTCTTGCTCTGGTCTGTTGGGGTACTTGCAATAAAATACTTCCTTGGTTCTGTCTTAATACTTTTTCAACAGCACTACTAATAAATGATACTTGTATAGTTTAGTAAACTAGCTCGTTCTCTTGCAGTCAAGCTGAATGCAAATAGAATGGTGGTGGGTACACTTCGTGGCTTTGACCAGTTTATGAATCTTGTGGTTGACAACACTGTGGATGTAAATGGCAATGAGAGCAATGAGATAGGCATGGTGGTGAGTCAAATGTTCCTCTATATCTGAAATTTTATTGATGAGCTTGGTTATGCATTTTAGTTGAGATTCTGACTAGCTGGTTTATACTCTGTTTTGTGTAGGTTATTAGAGGAAATAGTGTGGTCACTGTTGAGGCGCTTGAACCAGTCGCTCGATCCATTTAGCAAGATGATATAGTCTATGTTTATGTAGGAAGCGCTGGTATATTCAGAACATGTGATTAACCTGATACATTGGGGTGTGGCTTGAATCTTATGGGTGGTGGTATTGTGGAAGTGAGTAAAGTAAGAGCTTTGTATCTTAATCACTCATTGTGAGCTTCTGAATTGGAAAATACTTTCAAAAATATTCAGAGCAACTTTGTTTTTTTGTACATCAGGTATGCTTTTGGCGTAAACATTTGATTTGAGGACTGTAGTGATCCTCCGGTTATTTGCTGGTTTTAGTACTCCCACTTTATGTTACATTCCTTGCGTATAGTAGTAATTACTCCACGTCAGCTATCTTATACTCCCTCCGTTTCTTTTTAATAACTCATTAGTTTTTCTACATAAAAGACGGTCTTACCAGGGGTTACTTAAAAGGCAGAGTAAACAAAAACTGATCCCCTTTAAGATAAATAGTAAGATTTGTTTCACGGTGAAGACTGAAGATATCAAATATGGTCTACAGTGGAGAATTGGATCAAGAGGCATATCGAGTATGAAAAATTACGTTGAATTCCTTTACTTATTGTTTAACTACCCTTATATGCACACGATGCGTGCGTCAATTTACAATAGTTTGGAAACTTTTGTTTTTTCTTTGTTCCATTTCATTTTGAACACTTCTGATTTTGACATGGTCCTACTATTATTATGTGATTTCACTCTTCCCCTAAAAAAAATGCAATTTCTCTCTTCCTCCCAAAAAAAAAAAAAATGTGATTTCTCTCTTTTTCAATAAAAGATAGACACAACTCCTATTGGTCTATCACTTCTATTTTTTTTAATAAAAATAACATTTGATAACCACACTATAACTTATTAGCTTATATTACGTTATCCAACAAGTATTAGATATATTATCAATTATATAAAAATGAAAAAAGTTCTTTTTTTTTTGTGAAGAAACAATTGCAAGTAAACATGAGTTAGTCAATTTTCGATTAATAACGTGCATATTTTATTAAATTTCTTATGCGTTGGAGCCATTTTTCATAAATTATCCGATTAAATAATACTCCCTCTGTTTTTTATCATTCTCACTTTTCTCTGCGCGTCTCTCAATGCACTTCTTTGAACTTAAATATCTTTCATTATATATTAGTAAAAATTATAACGATTGAATATTAATAATGTACTAATTGAGACGAATCAAACAAGACCCCACATGATTATATTTTTCATTATAGATTAAAAACAGAGGGAAGATTTAGGAACGACCCTATGCATGTCACCTCTGCGAGTAATGATCATGGACAAGACGCTCTCTTCAAGACTTCAACAACATGCAAAACAAATTGGACTGCAAGCATATTATGCTATTGTTAAAAGTTTATAGAGTTGTAGTATAAACATTATTTCGAATAATTTTGGGTAATATTTAATTTTCATAGTTTCTAATAAGATATTTTACATAGATAATAGTCAATATTTGAAAATCTATACAAATATATTAAAAAGTGTTTTTAAGCAAGTTTACACGTCGTGTGGCACTACCCCACTAGTTATTTCGTTTCATGTCATCAACATATATTAAAAAATATTAAAAATATGCTTCGTGTAAGATTTATTCGACCACATGACTTCAATTTAATACAACAAAGTTCTAACCAATGAGCTATGCAACATTAGATGCTATTCTTTTGACATTAAAATATTAATAGCTTGAGGTATCGTCCGGGCCTAATAACTAGTTACTCTTGTTATAAACCGTGGGAATTGAAGCAACTTTTCCCGATAAATTTTGGTTTTAAGTTTTACTTCTATCTATACAAATATATTAAAAGGCGTGCGAAAGAACGTCTATGTGCCACGTGGCAATCTCCCTAGGGTATTAGTTCATGTAATCCATGTATATTAAAAAAAATTAGAAATTGCATAGATTTGATCCCTAGACCTCAAGTACATATACTAAAGTCTTAACCACTAGACTAAGTTGTATTTAGTGTTCTTATCATAATGTGTTATGTTAATAAATGAAAGTTTCTCTTACCCGGGGCATAGCCCGGGCCAAATAACTAGTTTGCACTTAAAAAGATGAGCACTATAATAGCCATGATCATTTATCTATTCTAGATTGTTTATTTTAAATCTAAAATCTACACCATTCATTTAATTAACTTTTATAATTAAACTAAAACTAAAATTAACAATTATTATTAATAAATCACAATTAACCGTTCACCTAGTTTTCAGTAATTTTTTTAAAAATATTTTAAAGGTCAACAAATTAATGGACAAGATAAGTCACTAAAAATAAAGGACTGATATTTTATTATAGCCACTCAAAAGACTTCCACTTAAATTCCAATACAAAAAATTATCAACTTTATATTAAATTGGAGGACGTGAGTGAATATCTAAACAATGAAAAAATTCCAATCAAAATATACAAGAAGTCCTCAACTTGAATAATCAATATTCACATCACAATAATAATAAGTGAATAGGCAATCTTCAAATTATCTTCATGAAATCTCAAATGATAAATAAACCTTTACAGCAAAGTGTAGTATATTAAAATAAAATAAAGTTGGTGTTAAACTATTTGTTTGCCCGTTGTTGAAAAAAAAGGTAATAACGTTAACTATTGCTTTGCCGCTCATGTTTTGATTGAATTTGAAACCTTTTTAATGGGCCCCCATTTAGATTAAAAAAAAAATTCTTACTTTTGTCGGATCGACTGAAAAAGCCCACTACCCAATCCATTTCTTCCATTCTATTCCTTCACAAATTCTCTTTTTGCACAAATTGTATGTACCAAATAGCAAACACTATGCCTCACTTCTTACTTTCCCTGTTTTCGGAGTCTCAAAACGGACAAAACATAAAAAGCTGTTGAGATTAAGGGATTTGTTTTTTGGTTTAAAGCCTATATCATCGCATATTTGGTTCTTTGTCCTTAAAGTAGGGTTTCCAATTCTCTACTTTTGATTGTTTAGGCTCTAGTTTCTTGGAAAACTCCTTTTATTAAGGCTATTTCCTTCAGAATTTTTATTACTCTCTCCACTTTGATTAATGTGACAATCCCTAGTTGGGGAGAGGGTACGATGGTTATTTAGTACATGCTTTCAGATATGTTACGTCAAGGATTAATTCACACCGAGATCAATCTCCTAAAAATTTAAGTGAAATGATGACATAAAGATAAGTTGCAGTGGTAATGGGTCGTTTAGATCGAGTTTATTGCATGTCTTATTGTGCTGTTGAGTCATTGTGTTGGGATGTCTAAAATTTGAGAATTATTGCGTCTAGTATTTATTCTAATTGTTTAAAAGAAGAGATTAATTTTGGTCAATTTTTATTGAGATTAAAATCAGATTATACAGCGTAATATAGGCAGAAAATTATATGAATATATAATAGCCTTTAATAAGGAGTACATGTTTTCTATAACCAATTGAATGAAATATATATCATATTATTTGATCAAATTAGATACTTATCTGCACTTAAATTTCCTAACTTTTGTTTTGGTCCCCTTTCGAGAATTTGTGGTAAGATGAAATTCTTGTGGACTGTCCTCACACAGGGCCACTCAACTAGAGGCCCAACAGGCCCAACCCCTCCCCCTTCCCAATAATATTGAAATTTTTGCTTCCACCAAGATTTGAACCTTGGTCTGCTCCCATGTGGGAGATCAAAAGCCATTAGACGCAAGGGTCCTTGTGGTACTTTAATCTCCTAACTATGTATATTGGAGATATAACACAAAATCCAATTAGGTCATATTCAATTCACATTAAAATAATACTCTTAAATCCTATAAAGATAAGTTTTTTTAAGTAAACTAAGTTCAATTCGGTAAAACAAGTTCAATTGAGCTTATAGTATATGATATAAGCGAAAATCATAAATTAGCACTATATAAGTTCAATTCGGTAAAAATAATTACAAATAAGTGAGTTTTGAATTAATTTGACCAGCTCTTAAAAATTAGGGTAAAGTGAACCGAATTATTGTAATACCAAATATTTTACTATATATGTTTATTTTTAGCCCACAAATCCAATTATATATCTTTTAATAAGTATCTAAATAAAATTTAGCTGATCACTGAAAAGTGGAAATTATTCTGAGTGTTACCTAACTAGGCATACGTTAGGAATGCCTGAAATAAGTATATTCAAAGGAAAGACAGCCAGCAAAAACTAAAGTGTATGAGATTTGGTGGGCTAACCAATGAATAGGAGAACAATTAACTCTATAGAAAATGGGACTAGAAGTTTGTAACACACATGATGTTTTCTTCCACATGGGGCTGCGTAAGAACAATATTTGTAGTAGCATGCATGTCTTTACGTTACTTTTATCAGTTTATGATCGATAATATAACTGATAAGTCGAAAGATTGCTGGCAGTTAATACAATTTTACAACTGTACATTGAATATACTGTTTTGGTTAACTACCCTCAACTGTTTCCTTCTTGTCTTGTAGTATTGCGTCTCCTACGTTAACGTACTATCCTCTATTTACCCGTCTTCTTAGGTCTTCCTTAAAATGTATCTCTATTTTGGTTGTATGTATGTGTTTTACCCTTTTGATCAATCACCAAGGCAAAATATAAGGTCAAATTATCCTCTTGAAACTCATTCCTAATTCGATCATCCGCTACTAATAGACGTTATCTCTAAAAAAAATTCTGCAAAGATTATTATACATTTATAAAGATTAAAATTTCCTCATTTTAAAGATAATTTGCTCATTTGAACATAAACGAGCAAAGGCAATTCATAAAAAGAAGTTTACGATGAATATTACCTATTTTAACATGCACATGAGTTTATGTAAGAATTTGCATTTAAAGTTGCTAATTTATCAATCTATTTCACCAATTACTTTTGTTCTCTTTATTAAACCAATTAATAATGAAGCTTGATCTCATACTTAAGTATGATCATGAGAAAATCATTAAGTAGTTATGTTGTTAAGGTAGTAATAATTTGTTCAATATACTTTTACTTGTTTTATAAAAGAAATTAATTAATTCAAAATAGTTTCAACAAATCTTTAAAAACAGTTTCAGTGAGTTCAAATAGGCCAATGCTCATTAGTCGGATAAAGACACTCAAAATCTTCCATGGGGCATTTAGCCCATTAACTGCAACCCATATTTAATAAGTTAAAGGTAATCACTTATTGTAGTTATTAGTTAGTGAGAGTTGGATCAATTAAAAGTTCTTACTTTTGATCAATAAAAATTATTAATAAATGTTATTGAGTTTTGATTGATAAAAATAACTATATATGAATTTGTCTCATGTATATTATCAATAAATTAATAATATAATCAGCAGTTTTGATTAGTAGTATATTCGTTGCTCAAATACTTCATGAATTCTTCTAATTTGAGCAGGATATATAAATTAGATACACACAACTTTACTACTTTAGCTAGCACGATAATATTAGCCTAACTCTAAACTTACGGCTGATCAATAAGTCAATAATTTCATATAAGAGTTGAAAAGGGCTAATAAGTTTATGATACGGCTAACATAATTACTATCATGGCCAATAAGTATATGAATATGCTCTTATCTAATGTTTTAATTATTATCTTTGTTTTTAATATTACTATTAATATTATAATTATAATAACAATTTTTTATATATATTTCTATTATCATTATCAATATTATTTATAATAATAATAATAATAATAATAATAATAATAATAATAATAATAATAATAATAATAATAAGTGTTGATAATATTGTGTTAATAATTATTGATTATTCTTTATTATTATTTTAGAAAATTAAATATATAATTCCGTTTAGTTTTTCTCATTTTAGTTAATTTTAATTTAGTTTAGTTAATATCAGTTCAGTTCAATTAATTTAATTTAAATTTAGTTAATTTAATTGTAGTTCAGCCAAAATAAGTTAAAAAAAAAATTTCTTTCTCTATTTGTGAGAGTCACAAATATTAAGTCACGGGAATTATCTAACATGGCATGACAAGCCAAAAAAATGACATGATCAAATGATTGTGATGTAGCTACAATACATGCAGTGGCCTGCTTGTAAACAGTAAATAACATTCCCCAAAACCCAGCAATAGCATGAGGGAGTGTTCGACAATGGTAAGGTGAATGCAACATTTTACCTAAGAGAGCGATAATGATTTTGTGAAAGTAATCTTTAGATGAGTGGTGCTTATGCGACTAGGTAGCTCGCCTAGTAATTTTCACCAGAAAAATGATCATGTGGTATGGTGGAAGTTACCTTATTTTTTTCTTTGACATCGTATAAGAATTAAAAAGTAAGATAGGATACACAGTGTTTACGACAAGTGGTTGTGACTTGCGAGATCGTGTGCGTACAAGACTTGGTCTGTAGAGACTTTCATGACAATGACTTTATTACCATGCATACTAAATAACAACGACACCAATTGTTTTTATGTGCAAGCCTTGAGGGTGGAAATTACCTATTCTTGAAGATGACTTTATTACCACGGTCCATGTATACAAAATACGAATGGTTTCAATTGTTTTTATGTGCAAGCTTTCATGGTAAGAGTACTAATCACATGTTGTGTTCTTGAAAAAAAATAAAACGTAATCACAAGTTTATCTACGTAGAGAATAAATGAATTATTTTTATATGAATATGTGAGAATATTAAATAATAATCCTTTTTAACTAAAGGTACGTAAGCCGTTTTGGCTATAATAAAACCATCTGGATTTGAACCCGTGCATGACAAATTTTCAAAATGATTACTTTTTCAGAAAAAGAATTACTATGTGAAATCTTAACAAATGATTACGTCTTCACTAAAATGAATATCTATTTCATTAGTCTCAGGGGAACCAATTTAAATAGATTCGAAAAATAGAGTTATTATAATACGAGATGTCAATGTTCATGCAAAAATTAGAGATGAGGAAAAGCCTAGTTACTTTTATGTATTCATGTAAACTTCTTGGATATAGAGGATTCACACAGCTCTAAATTTCTGATATAGCTCCATGCACTCATTTACAACATTAGTAAAAAAGATAATTTTATTGGACTCGCTCCCTTGGAATTAAGAAGTTGGCTAGCCTGCATGCTATTCGAATATAGCACATAATCAATGATGGAATCATCAATTCATCAGGTAGCTGGCCTAGCAATTTTCACTAGAAAAATGATCATGGAATGGTGGAAATTACCTTTTTTTTTCTTTGACATCGTACAAGAATTAAAAAGTAATAAAAGGTACACAATGTTTACGACAAGTGATTGTGACTTGTGAGGTCGTGTGCATACAAGACTTGATTTCTAGAGACTTTCATGAGAATGGCTTTATTGGCATGTATGCAAAATACCAATTGTACCAATTGTTTTTATGTGCAAGCCTTTAAGGTGGAAATTACCTATTCTTGAAGATGACTTTATTACCATGGTCCATGTATACAAAATACAAATGGTTCCAATTGTTTTTATGTGCAAGCTTTCATGGTAAGAGTACTAATCACATATTGTGTTCTTGAAAAAAATAAAACGTAATCATAAGTTTATCTACGTAGAGAATAAATGAATTATTTTCATATGAATATGTGAGAATATTAAATAATAATCCTTTTTAACTAAAGGTACGTAACCCGTTTTGGCTATAATATAACCATCTGGATTTGAACCCGTGCATGATAAATTTTCAAAAATGATTACTTTTTAAGAAAAAGAATTACTATGTGAAATCTTAACAAATGATTACTTCTTCACTAAAATGAAAATCTATTTCATTATTCTCACGGGAACCAATTTAAATAGATTTGAAAATAGAGTTATTAAAATACGAGATGTCAACATTTATGCAAAAATTAGAGAGATGGGGAAAAGTCTAGTTACGTTTATGCATTCATGTAAACTTCGTGGATGTAGAGGATCCACACAGCTTTAAACTTGTGGTATAGCTCCATGCACTCATTTACAACATTAGTAAAAAAGATAATTTTATTGGACTCCCTTTTAATTAAGAAGTTGGGTAGCCTGCATGCTATCTGAATATAGCAAATAATCAATGATGGAATCATCAATTCATCAGGTAGCTAGCTTAGTAATTTTCACTAGAAAAATGATCATGAAATGGTGGAAATTACCTTTTTTTTTCTTTGACATCGTACAAGAATTAAAAAGTAAGAAAAGATACACAGTGTTACGACAAGTGGTTGTGACTTGTAAGGTCGTGCGCATACAAGACTTGGTCTCTAGAGGCTTTCATGAGAATAACTTTATTACCATGTATACAAAACACCAATGGTACCAATTGTTTTTATGTGCAAGCCTTCAGGGTGGAAATTACCTATTCTTGAAGATGACTTTATTACCATGGTCCATGTATACAAAATACGAATGGTTCCAATTCTTTTTATGTGCAAGCTTTCATGGTAAGAGTACTAATCACATGTTGTGTTCTTGAAAAAAAATAAAACGTAATCATAAGTTTATTTATGTAGAGAATATATGAATTATTTTTATATAAATATGTGAGAATATTAAATAATAATCCTTTTTAACTAAAGGTATGTAATCCGTTTTGGCTATAATATAACCATCTGGATTTGAACCCGTGCATGACAAATTTTCAGAAATGATCACTTTTCCAGACAAAGAATTATTATGTGAAATCTTAACAAATGATTACGTCTTCACTAAAATGAAAATCTATTTCATTATTTTCAGGGGAATGAATTTAAATAGATTCGAAAATAGAGTTATCATAGTACAAGATGTCAACATTCATGCAAAAATTAGAGAGATGGCTAATTACGTTTATGCATTCATGTAAAATTCTTGAATGTAGATGATCCACATAGCTTTAAACTTCTGGTATAGCTCCATGCACTCATTTTACAACATTAGTAAAAATGATAATTCTATTAGACTCCCTTGAAAATTAAGAAGTTGGCTAGCCTGCATGCTATCCGAGCATATCATATAATCAATGATGGAATCATCAAGTCATAGAAGGGAACAAAAAGTATTATCTTGTTGCATACTGTATTGAAATTAATGTTGTGGGCCAAGAGAAGTGATTAACTACTTTACTCTATATTTGAATGCAAAATGTTTTCCATTCGTAAAGATAAGACGTATTATCAGTCGAGTTTTTACATATTTTTTATGCTGGGATAATATGAATGAAAAATCCAACTTTATTACTATAATATTTACTTATAACTAAACGAGTACTCTTATACATGATACATATTCACTACATGATTACTTCTATGATAAAAGGGGTATCCTAAATTTTATTTCATCACCTTTATTCATTACTTATATGACTGCAATTGCATAAAGATTAAGGAACTTGTACTCAAAATAAAGAAAACCTCCACTATATTAATTACTCACTTCTCATAACTCATGATTATTACTCTTTAACTCAACTATTCCAAGTTCCTTAGCTTCCCGCTGAAGCACACAAAACACCATTCTTCTTTCTCTTTCTTGCACACTTAATTCCTAAAAAATCCCACATTTTCTTTCTCTTTCTTCTCCTCTTACCAATCAAACTGCTAAAAATTTCTCCTTTGCTTCTTCAATGCTCAAAGCAAATACAGCTCTTGCAAAATCAAATATTTTTTTAAAAAAAATTATATGATGATGCTTTAGTCCCACCTTCCATAACCATAACCATATCCTTTTCTTCAATCCAACTCAACTTCCTAAACATTTTTCCCACTAAAAATTAAACCCAAAAAATCCCAACAATTCTTACTTTTTTTGCACTCAATTTCTCATAATAGAAAGATTTAACCAAAAAAAAAGATCAAATTTTTAGTGGGTATTTCAACATTTGAGTAGAATAATTGAAAAATGAGTATAGAAGTGGTGCAAATGCAATCTTCAAGTGTAAGTTCAATACAAAATAGTAGCCCCACAAATCATGATGGTTTATACCAACATAATAATAATAATAATCATCTCAACATTATCAATACTTCTTCTTTGTCTCCTGTAGCTGCTTTAGAAGAAGAAGAAGAAGAGGTGGGTGGAGGAGAGAGAAAGAGAAGGAGAGAAGAAGAAGAAGAGAGAGATTATCAATTGAAATTATTTGGATTGTTTTTTACAGTTTTTAAAAGATCTGTTTTTGGGTGTTCTTCTTGTGAAATTAAAGGAGGGTTTTCAACTTCTTCTTCTGATTCTTCTTGTGGTGGGATGGAAATTGGGTTACCTACAAATGTGAGACATGTTGCTCATGTTACTTTTGATAGATTTAATGGATTTCTTGGTCTTCCTGTGGAATTTGAGCCTGAAGTTCCCAGAAGAGCACCTAGTGCTAGGTAATTTGTGCCTAATTTTTTTTTACTGATTTTTATAATGCTATTTTTGATTGATTTTTTTTTTTTTTTTTCTAATATGGGTTTTATTATTTGATTTCAATTATTAATAGAGATAATTTGTTTGATTAAAAAGTAATTTACTTTCATCATGTAGTACAAAGTGCTATAATTTTTATGTACATTTGTTTGTGATATATAGTATTCATTTTTAATGCCAATTTTGCTTGAATTTGAGTTCTCTTCAATCTGGGTTTATATTATTTGATTTGAATATATGGTGAAGATTTTTCTAATTTAAAGTTATTTACTTTCATCATGTAGCAGTAGTACAATGTGCTTTAATGTAAAAATTGTAAATGTACTTTTTTTGTGATATTTTTTTAATGCCATTTTGCTTGAATTTATGTTCTTTCTAATCTGGGTTTTTATTGTTTGGTTTCAATTAATGAAGAAGTTTTTTTTTCCTTAATAAAGTAATGTACTTTCATCATGTAGTACAATGTGCTTTAATCTAGAGTCTAGACTATGTGCTGCTGTTGTTATTTATTTGCTATTTTGGTTCATCATCTCAATTTTGAATTTGAACTCTGAAGTATGAGGATAAGATGAATAAACAAATATATTTATGGTAATTATCTTCTGTTCATCATAAGCTCTGCAGACCTGATTTAAACCACATGCATGAATCAGTGCTCCTTGTTGTGGCAAATTATAGCTTTTTTGATATGATATATTTCCCCAGTTTTATATTACTCGCTATACTTCTCAATTCACGGACTGCTAGGCAATTTTTGGAGAAGAGAGCGGTAGAAAGTAAAAAGAAAAAGGACCAATGTGAGAGTAGAGAGATAGAAAGAGTTTATTGCCCAAAAGGAAGTGTAGCAAGTAATGAGAAACTTCCCACAATGGAAAGTGTAGCGAGTATTATGAAACGGAGGAAGTAGTATGAATCTGAAAACTTGGTTGTTTCTTGAATCTTTACAATTTACCAATACCCTGTTGTTTATTTTTGTTAAATGCTTATCCACAAGTTCTTGACTAAATTTGAGCTATTGTGTTTCTAATTATTGGTGTGAAGCATAGTTTTGGGAGTTGGGACCATCTTCATATAATAAGGTTGATTGTAGTGATAAAGAGACAAAGGTGTTGGTTCCTCCTAGTCTTCAACTTGGGACCTCCAAGATGATTTACTGTGATAAAAGTAAATTTTTTTTTGTGGGCCAATGATTTTTACAATATGTTTTGAACAGCAATTTAAATTTTGAATCAGTAACTCAAAAGATATTAGTACTACACCCCCTGAATAATGCTTGAATGTGAATCTTGGAAGTGATAATCAGCATGAAGTCTAAGATGTTCAAGATATTCACATTTTTGTTGCTAATAGGGATGGAAAATATGGCTAATTTTGCATAATGGTTGATCAGTTATGTTACGAATACCATAATATATTAATATATACACACTTTTGTACTTTCATTTGTACCTGGAATGTTTCATAACAAATTTTTAGTTTGAGATCTCTTAATTTGAGGCTCTTATGGATCTAAGTTTGTGTATTCATTTGATTATTATGCTTTTCATTATAGCACCACAGTATTCGGAGTTTCGACCAATTCCATGCAACTCTCATTTGACACCAGAGGAAACAGTGTCCCTACGATACTCTTGCTAATGCAACATCGGCTGTATGCTTTAGGAGGTCTCCAAGTATGAACCTTCTTCCATTTTTTCACCTTTTTAATTTTATTTTCAACTACCACTTCTTGATCTTTCTTAGTTGCCTTTGTTAATCATAATAAAAAATTCTACGTTTATAGGCTGAAGGAATATTCAGAATCAATCCTGATAATGGGCGAGAAGAGCATGTCAGGGATCAACTAAACCGAGGACTAATTCCTGATGATGTCGATGTTCATTGCTTGGCAGGTCTAATAAAGGTAATGCTGTAGGCCTGTAGCTATTACCAGAGTTATATTAGCTTCAACAACCGTGTTTCGTCAAATATACTTCAATAGTTGATACGGAGTTTATATATGGTTTTGATTAGGCTTGGTTCAGAGAACTTCCAACTGGTGTTTTGGACTGTCTTTCCGCCGAGCAAGTCTTGGAATCCCAGACAGAAGAGGAGTGCTTTCAGCTTGCAAGGCTTCTTCCCCCAACAGAAGCTGCTCTTTTAGATTGGGCTGTAAATCTAATGGCTGATGTTGCACAATGTGAACATATGAACAAGATGAATGCACGAAATGTTGCTATGGTGTTTGCTCCGAACATGACCCATGTGAGTTAAAGCAGCTGTACTGTTCTCTTGGCATGCAGACACCCTTCATTATACTGATTCTAATTTTTTGGCGATTATTTCTCCTAAAATTTCCTGTTTTGATCAAAAGTCAAAACGCTGTATTTTGAGTTTTAAGCATGTTCAAAGGTATTTGTTCAAAAAAATTGTTTTATTTGCATCTTCCAAAAAAGCTTCTCTATGAGTTTAACTTATATTCATCTTGGATTCCTCTTTGTTTCTAGTGTTAAGTTTTATAAGCTGATAAGATAATATGATTGAATACTAAATTTGTTTTTATAAGAAGAATTCAGCTTCATTTTAGATGAAGAATTCATGCATTTTTCATATATAATGCAGATGGCAGACCCTTTGACAGCATTAATGCACGCCGTCCAAGTGATGAATTTTCTGAAGACACTCATTGAAAGGACATTAAAAGAAAGAGAGGATTCGGTTTTAGATTCAGCTCTTGATTCTTACAGCCGGGATCCTTCTGGAGACAATGGTTGTCATACCACTCCCTTGCAAACCATTGATGAGGAGAATAATGAAAGCGAGGCAGATGTGAGAGAAGACCGTAATTCTGAAAACGTGAACCCTGCTGCAGCATTAGATCACCACTCCTCGATTGAAAACATCAATATTCAGGGAGAAGAAAATCAGTCTTCAGTCAGTAATCACAGTGAAGAAGAATCAACACCTCAACAGACCAAACCTAAGCCATCTAACAAGCAGAAGATCAACATTAGAAGTGCACAAATTTCCACAACTAAAAAAGGGACTAGAAATAGTAATGAAAAACTTGTTGGTCAGGTTACTAAGTCAGCTGAGAAAACTAAAGGAAGCATCCTTGCCAGCAGTGTGAATCTGAGAAGGGAGAGAATTGAAGCTTGGCGGTAAATCTCATCGCACTTTTCCCTCCATTATCATGTTATGTTATGGGTTGGAAACGGGTGGGTCGTGTTATATCATCTGCATATTTGTGGCGTAGTGATCCAAAGTTGAAATTGTAGTTTCAACTTGGAAAGATGTATTCAGTATCTATTTTGCCTGTTTCCTTGGATGATTTATATGCTCTATGTTGTATGAGTGGTGATTTTCTTTTATTAACTTGTTCTGAAATCATTTGGAATGTGTTCCTTTAACCCCAGAAAAGCTAACAGTTCCATCTTCACATGTATTGGCCTTGCATTTTGTATGAATTAATCAAGTCCGATACTTGCTAAGTATTGTAATTTGGCATGTTAATAAAGTTTGTATGACACTTGTCCCTGGAGCTTGAAGCATGATTTCATATACTTCTATTTGCTGTTTACGCCTTTACGGAACCTGAAGATTATCTCCTTGTCCTGAAATAATGAAAGGGTATGGGTTCCTTGTGACTGTGAAAATTAGGCATGTCTATTGATATGGAGTTTCAGTAGTAGTAACTAGCCTTACACGCATGGGTGGATTGAGGGGGTGGCCTACCCAGGCCTCGGCCCACCCCATGCTCCAAAATAATTATAAGTAACCTATCTGAGATAGTAATGCAAATAGGTATGGTGGATCAGGTGGTTTTCAAAGAAATTAATCAATAAGTTCGGCCCACCCTATATAGAAAATTTAGATCCGCCACTGCTTACACGCTATGCGTGCGAAGTCATTATCTGAGTTTGATAAGTTTATATGAAAGTAAAATTAATATACTATTCAATAAGAGTCAACAATAAAGAATATGATATAAGTGACAGCGCACAAACCTAGTTAAAAAGATGGCATGCACAATATGCAAATAATAGAAGACGGAGAAGAGGAAGTTGTTGGGTATATGGTACATATGAGGCTCAATGGGGTGTATGGGGTGTGGAGAAAGGTTGCGTCGAAAGAAAACATCGAAGAAATGCGTCAAAAGGTGTTATCGGGGGTTCACCCGATCGGGTCGGGCAAGGCCTCCCGATCGGGCCCGCAACGACACAAGGGAGAGTGCAGAATGTGGCTCGCCCGATGGCATCGGGCTGGTTCTCCCAATCGGGCCGGACACCGAACTACGAGTCGGGCGTCTCTCCCCCGATCGGGCGGGGAATAATTTGACGCGGGATGGCTCTGAAAACGCGGTTTTCCTAGTGAGGTATAAATAGGTGCCCTAATTACGTCATTATTGTATTCTTCATTATTAAACACATATTTGAGAGAGAAAAAGCTTTAGAGAGAGTTCTTGAGCGTTTTTGTAATCTTTCTTGAATATTTATCGATTTCTAGTGCATATTCGTGGTTTTTCTCCCAGTTCTTGGGTTTCCTCGTAAAAGTTCTGGTGTGTTCTTTCCAGCTGCATTATTTGATATTCTGTTATTGTTTGCTATTATTCTACGATTGATAGTCAATAGGACTTACAGAAGTAGAGAAACCAACATTGGTTTCTTTGTTGTGCTACAATTTTTTTTGATTACTTTAACAGGAAATTGATGAAGTGCATCAAAACTATCGTTTGTTAGTGGTGTAGTTCCCTTAACTTACTGTATTTTTCTCTCTTTTTTTTTGGGTGAAAAACCAATAAGTTAAACTTTTTTAAAAAAATTGGAGGTATTGTGGTAAAAGAGGGTGGACACTAAACTTTCTCAAAAGTTCCCACATCTCTATTATATAAGCCAAGGGGGAGCAATGGTGTCCTCTTTTGAAGTACCTATTTTGCCCCCCTTCTCATTTTAAATAAGAAATTCACTTACAAATTAAAGGGGATTCCAAAAATATAATTATAACAATCACTCACAAGTCAACTAAAATCATAAAATTGCATAATTTACATTATGCAAATCACTAAAATGAGGAAACTTTATAAAAAATTTAAAAATTCACTTACAAACTACAACCTATGAAAAAAATTGACATAAAATCAAAGTGTCCACTTTCTTTACAATTATTTATGAAGTATTGTACTTCATTCAAAAATCAACTAAAAAACTATAATATTAGAAATCATAAATAAATTCAATAAAATTTCTATTTTGTTCATAGAATTTAACTTTGAAAAGTAAAAAAAAAAAAGAATGGTGAGAGACTTAAGTGACAGAAACTAAACCAATCAAATTATGCAACTAAAAACAATTATACTTCATATGACTAATGTTCAAATTTTGACTTTTATGTCGAAGAAAATCGAGTTTCTGTTTCGAAAAAAAATACAAGCACGCATCGCGTGCAAAAAATTCTAGTATAATAGAAACAATGACCTTGTTTGGCAAATAGAGTTTAGAGTTTGTTGTTAGAGTTTTAACTTTATGTTTAGCAGATTTGACTGCTGATTTGACAACTTTTTCTTATAAATATGTTTGGTAACAATTAACTGATTGCTAAAAACTTATTGCCATTTTTTGAGTAAAATGACATTTATAGACATCCTAATACAATGTGTAGTAGTATTATTAGAGGCAATAAAGTCATTTAACATATTTGCACCTAATCCTCTCAAGAAAAAGCTTTTATTAGGAGCTTTTTCATTTTGAGAGTTTTCATTCCAACTCTCTCTAAAACTCTATTTTACCAAACACTTCTTTTAGAGTTTTTGACTAGTCAAAACTCCAAAGTGGTCAAAAACTCTCTTTTTACTCCAAAACTCTAATTGTCAAACACCCCCAATATCTTTATGATATTCTCCTTGCCGCAATTTATTTGATTCAATATATTACTATACTTAATATCCTGATCTCTGTTGATGTGTTTCACTTGATATTGAAATATAATTAATGATTTTGATTATTTTTAGTAATTATATACTTAATGATTTTGATTAATTTGGTAATTAGGGGGGTTTTGAATATTTTTAGATAATTTAAAAAATCCTTAATGGATTCAATGAACATTTATCTGTAACTAAATAGTTGTTTATAAGAAATTTCTCATTCAACACACGCACGTTTTCTTTAGTTTGTTAGTACATGTTAAGAAAATATATTCGTAATAGACTCATTACAGACACCTAGATCCCATAAAAAGCTTCAACTTAGAGGTGATCATCTTGGCCCGGCCCGGCCCGTTTTTGGGCAGAATTTTTTGGCCCGCGGGCCCGGTCCAGTCGTATTTTTTTGGCTTTGGGCAAGCCAAATCGACTTTTTAGTCTATTTTTTGGCCCGCAAAGCCCGGTAATTTAGGCCCGAAATAGCGGGCTTTGGACACAAAAATTTTGGCCCGAATTTAGGCCCGGCCCGACCAATGGACAATTTTTTTTGGCCTCGATCCGGCCCATGATCACCTCTACTTCAACTACATATTAGTACTCCTTTACTCCATGAACAACTAAATTAACTATCGCCCTATTAAAACCTAAAAGACCACCACAATCACCCCTCTGAATATTAAAATATTCTAAAACTGAATATAAAAGTTCCAAGTAAAATGTTCAAATGCCAAATAAACACAACATGATTCATTTGTGATAGGATGACTAAGGGAGAGAGACATAGCCTTACGGTCTAGGAGGAAATACTGGAATTTTTGCTCTTTCCATGTACACTTGAGAAATATATATTGCATAACTTTGACATTCATATTCAAATTTATTGTAGATCAGATATCCAACATTTCGAACAAATTATAACTTTTTTTTTCAGCACAATCTATCAAACTTATATCAAAACATTCGTTACCATCCATGATTTTTACTAGGAAAGGCCAATAGTTAAACGAACAACTTTTTCACAAAACCTATCGTCAAATATCTGTAACCACATCCAAGAGTTGCATTACATCAACCAAAAACTTACATATCATAGATTATTATTTTTACATCAACCAAAATGAAAAAAGCACCAAAAATTTATATACTCAATTTTCATACAATTATTGAACTGACTTTCTTATATATCATAGATTATTATTATTACAAGAAGCTTCGAACAAAGGGTAGGAATCTCATCATATTATATCTTTCCTTGCATTTATGTTATAGATTTGTATCGATCATCTAATGACAAGTTGGAACTAAAAGGCAGTAATCTGAACCTGTTGAAAACCATCGAAAGTCCATTTGTGAGTGTCCCACATTGGAAAAAGAAGAGAGATTGTTATACTTTATAAGCTTAGGAATTACTCCTATCACCAATTGGTTTTAGGATAGAACCTCATTGGGCTTGTAAGTGAGCTAAACTCTCCTCTTCCTTATTAAGTCACCCGAGCCTATTTTTATATAATCTACAAAATTTGACAGAACTTACACCTAAAATCTGGAGAGACTCTGATCTGTTCCCTGTTCTTATATCAAAAACCACGAAATTGTTTTTGGTACGCGAAATCATCAATATCTTGCCATTGTTGAGGACTTGAATAAGCTCTAATAACTCACCGGCCTTATCGATAATCATTTATCACCAAAACACGAATCCAAGAACTCATCACTCCATACTTCTTCAACACCCAAATTTCAAAACCCCTACGATATGTGTATATATTGGAGGCTCGAATACAAAGTAATCCATCTAACAAACTGAAGAAGCTATCACCCATCTCTGGCTTTCTGTAGGGCGTAGGAAAGAACTCGAAAACCTCTGTATTAATGTTGAACGATCAAATTTTCATTACTTATTATCCAATGCAAATAATCATTCACTAAAACCTGAGCACTTAACACATCAAAACCATCATAAAATATATGAACCGTTCTCCAATTTTTGTTACCACCTAATACAGTTAAGACCTCTAGAACTTTGTATTTATTTAAAAATTTATTTCCTGTAAACCTAGCCACTTTGTACTGCCCCGACTTCTGGTTATAATCCAGCCAATAATATGGTTCGATTCGATGAGTCAAGGTGTACTTCGTCATACTCATGAACAATATAATTAATAACGACGTGTGACGAGATTTACCAAAAGGAAAGACTCGTAAAGACCACCAACAGTAGCATCATCCATTATCCTGTGTACGTACCTAACAAGAAGCACACCGTTGCAAGAACATAAAACGTGTAAATTTGACATTATTATTATCGAATCTTTATCATTATCTGGTACAAGACAATCCGTGTCGAGTTCATGAGTAAAGACAAGTCTGTTATCATTACCCTCATATTCTATGATAGAGGAGGTAGTAGAATTGTCACAGAAACCTATGAAAGTACATGATGAAATTATATTATTATTGTGATGGCGTTGGAATAACTTAGCAAAGTGAGGGGTTCTGAGTCTTCTGACAATCTCTATTATATAAGGCAATACTCGGGGGACACCAAAAAATAGAAAAAGAAATAAAAGAAAAAAAAATAGAGGCTAACTAACTGTTTCATTTGAATGAAAAAATAAAGGAGGGAAAGTAGGACATTTAAATTGAACATTAGTTTTTTGAGAAAACATAATATAAAGACAGTTTTTCTACCCAATTAATTTTATATTCTACTTCATTTGTTATCACATGTTATCGCACGCGTTGCGTGCATGTAAGACTAGTACAATTAAACTCAACATTAACACTAATAATCTCTATTATATATGTGAAAAGGGATAGGACACCAAAATATAAAAATCCCTATTTTACCCCCAACAAATCAAGTAATTGATGTGATCCAACATCCAATAGAATAAGAGAAAGAGAAAAAAAAAGAAGAGAAAAACAAAAAAAAATCAAAAGATAAATGTGGATTTTTCAAAAAAAAAAAAAACTTCTCCAATATAAAAATCTTTTTCTAAATGGAAAAATCCCATGATTAACTGCCAACACGCTGCCTCTATTCGCAACTTATCCTCACTCTCTCTCTCTCGGAAGTTCGAACTGACGAAGCCACCACCGCACCACCGCCAACGGGCCCACCAGAAGACCACTACAAGCCCACCGCCCACTGCACCTTTGTGGCTCCGTCTATGTGAATAATCATCTGAATTTCAAACTCCAAATTTTGAATTTAGGTAAATTGATCTTTATCAGGTTAATTGCTATTTTCTCTCAATTTCTTTACTTATTTCCGTTTCGAGTTTTCATTTGCCATTGTTTATGATTGTGATTTCAATGTCTTATTTAGAATTTTTATTATTCATCAACATGATTAGAGTTTGTGTTTTCTAATTTTAATTGCATGCTAATCGGGTATGTATGCTTAATGTTTTAATTGGATTGTGTTCATTGCTTCATTTGCATCATAAGCGAAGTCTGATAATATTTTATTGTATGATGATTAAAATTTTATGCTATGCAAATCTATGATGAAAGCTTCAATGTATCCTTGATTTATAAGTGAATATTTTAGAAGTTTATCACCAACTTTCGGCTGAGATTTTCTGTATGGTATGATTGGTATCTGAAGAAGTGATGAGGACATAGAGAAAATCAACATTTGATGTTTTCAGGATTTTATAAAATAGAATTAGATGGAGTAGACTAGAGTATGAGATGTGATGTTGAATGTTGATCAAGGTTTTATGATGAGTGGATGGAGTGATGACTGATGAGAATTGAGATCATGAGAGCGCTTGGAGCGAGAGAAAGAAGCAACAGATATAATGGTCAGTTGAGATATAAAGGTGTTAGATTATTACTTAGGGCTTGTTTGGTTGAAGTTGGGAAATATAATTACTCATGAATTTGCACTTCTCATGAAATTTTACATCCTAGAAATTACATTTTTTTGTTTTATTGAACATGGGAAATTCTATTTCCCATGGGAACTTCCACTTACCTAGGGGGCCTAGGTAAGTTATTTCTTCCATTTTGTAGGAAATAGAATTTCCTAGGAAGTTTTACTTACCATGTTTTGCCAACCAAACAACAACACATTTACTTATTTCCTAGGAATTCTAATTTCCCATGCATTTGAAGGTTAACCAAACAAGCTCTTAGTATAGAACTTTCTCAACGCTAAAGGCCAAGAAATACACTTTGAATGAATAATAATTAATTGCTCTTTGTTAAAAAATAAAGAAACTAGGACTTTTAATGTTGGCAATTCAGTCTTTTTTTAACTCTTCAAATATACAACTGCCACGATTTTATTTTATTATCTGTTTTCTGAAATTTTCAAATTTCTGGCTCTGAAACTTTTGGGGAATTGCAAAATTGATATTAGTATAGTAAAGAGTTTACATGCATGGCATGTATATAAAGTGTTTTTTTTTTTTTTAAAAAACACCACAAACAACATTAGAGTATTTTTAAATTTGTTCTTTTAGAAACATTGTACACAAACTATCAATTCTTTCTCTTCTCTCTTCCATAAAATTCTTACTTGTGTATTATTTCATATTATTAATTACAATTACGTAATTATTTCAACTTTTTAAATACTTTCGCACGCATTGCGTGCATATAAGGCTAGTACTGAAGGACGGGAACATTGAAGAATGGTGGAAATTGGTAACCTACTTATAATTTCCATTAAGATTTCAGTAGGTAGCACAATAGAGGTTTTTCTTTTTCTCTTTCTCTCCATTCTAATTAGTGACGCCATTATAGATAATAGTTGAAGCTCTCTTTAGTGAGAAATAAGAGATGAGAATTGATGTAATTGGAGGGAGATAAAAGCTCGAGTTATTCTTACCCTCCAATAGCATATGTATAGAGTACATCAACAAAACACTATTTAGAATTGGTTTAGGAAAGAAGCTGCAAAAGATTATTAAGTCCTATGTTTAGCGAAATTGTATTTGCAATAGGAGAACTATCATATAATCTGCAGACTCTGCAATCTTTCTCTTCACGACGACCACTAAAACCAGCAAATCGGCGGCAATAACCTGCGGATTTGAATATTGATTTGCGAAAATTTTGAATCTCCATTGTTATAAGTTTCAAGGTCTCTTCTCACTCTTTCTCCTTGTGTGTGTTTCGCTCTATTTTTCAAATTTGATAATTGCTGACAAATTTCCACACTCCAAAACTAAAATTTCTTTTGATTCTGTATGGTTCTGCTGCTAATTTTTATTTCCTCATGCTTGTTATTGGTTTTTAGCCTCGAATAATTGCAGCGCCACTGTTAATCGATTGAAGGAGTGGTTTTACAATTTCAGAGGTTTGACAAACGCAAAGTTTAAATTTCTTAGCCGTTAAGTGAAACTTGAATTGACGATTTTCCTTATTAAGGCCTTGATAGTAGATTTTGCTCGATTTGGTTCA
This sequence comes from Beta vulgaris subsp. vulgaris, assembly GCF_026745355.1. NCBI lineage: Eukaryota > Viridiplantae > Streptophyta > Magnoliopsida > Caryophyllales > Amaranthaceae > Beta > Beta vulgaris. The sequence continues at coordinate 4,004,281 of NC_079208.1, forward strand.
GAATTTATTTCAATCAATTGTATTTAGTATTGTAATTATATTTTGTGTTTCCTTTGTTCAAATATATTTCTGTCCATGTTAATTCTTATTCTCATGGTGTTAAGGATTAATATCATCTTTTTTTAATAGTGAAATTATTGGATCATTGTAATTACTTAATTGAGTTAATACATAGTTATTTGATGCAAAACCCTAATTCTCTGGTTATGCATCTCATATTTTGATACTTTGTCTTTTGCCAGTAGGTGTGTTTGAATTCTAATTAATTCAATAGAAATTGCGTAGCAACAATGGAATGAACATGCGCTGCTTCAGCAAACATATGTCTCTCTTCAGCCAGCCTTTGCTTTCTCTTCCGCTCCCTCCGCGAGGGTATTATCTCTTCTACCTTTTCCATCCGACTTTGATTGGATTCGATTTCCGTGTATTGTTTATTTCTTTCTTGCTTGTCTATAGTTTACTTTAATGTCCTAATTTAGAAAGTTTTGTTTTGGGCTTGTGGAATTTGTGTAGGGAAACACATTTGTGGTATGTGATTCCAGATGAAGTAAAGAACTTATCACTTCTAAACCAGTATCTGGAAATCCTTTCGCCTACTGAGAAACAAAGTGTGCTTAGCTTCCAAGAAGATGAGCGCAGGAAGAATGCCCTCTTAGCTCGTGCCTTGGTTCGCACTACTATTGCTAGATGTAAGTTCTCTTCCTTATTCTGAACCTTTCATGTTAGTTTTGTGTAAATGTAGTTTGTCAAATTGCTCATTGACATTGTGGCTTTCGAAGGACGTTTCAAGGTTTTATTGTTTGATGACCTTTTACTTTGTAATGCTCTTTTTCTTGGGATATATGCTTTTATCTTTCTTTTCTTGCTGGGTTACTTTATTTGATTCTATTTTTGTTCAATTTTGTGATTAAGATGCTTGATTTTTTTGTTCTTTATCCAATTTTTATTATTAAATTAGAAGATTTACTAGCCTTAGAATGCATCCTACAACAAGACCCCAACTATTTAGTCTTGTAAGTTGGCATTTAGTAATTTAACCACCACTTGATACTCAACCTTAAAGTTGGGGGAAATGAGAATTGAACCTCATGGTTGAAAGGTGGGAGCTCTACTATTTGAGCTTCCACTTGATTCTATGTTTGAATAATTAAATTCTGTTACTAGTCTCCAAATAGGGATTCATTAGAAGTAGAAATTGGTAAATATACAAAATTCCAATCGTTGATTGATTTACTTTTATTGTTTCACACTTCACTGGGATATTGAGTTTCCTTGATGTGCTACGTGTATTTTTTTCTTAACTTGTCTTTAAAATGTGTGAGTTATATCTGATACTTCAGCATATGCGATGATGCTTGAGTTTTAGCTTGAACTTATGGGACAAGCATAGTGGGATGACTTTCTGATACGAGCATGGTTATAGAGTTTTCTGGAATGTGCTGCTTACATTTGATGTCAACGTCATTTTAGCCTACGGATGCCATCATGCCGTATTGAACCGTATAATGCTAACCTCAATTAATAATGGTTCTAGTCTTGACTCTTTATTAGTCTTAACCGTATAATGTCTAACACCTTTAGCACTGGGATCTACATTGGGGGTTCAATATGTAAATTGGGATAATGCTTCTTGGCATTTCTTATGGGCCACTATTGTCTATGACAAATATGCTTTCCTTCACTGAGTTCTTGTCTTATATCACAGCATAATCTAAATAGGAAATGCTGGAGTTACTAACTTACTCGATTCATGCTAGATCAGACAAATTCTTACATTAACCCAAGATCTCTGAAGTTTAAGAAAAACTCATATGGAAAACCCGAAGTGAGTTTTAACCACCCTTCTCCATGGAGATCTTCATTTGTTTGATTAGTCATCTCTCATCCCTTATTTTTCCTTCTCTACGATTTTTAGGTTGATTGGCCACATGAACCTGACATGAGTTGGCCATCGTTGCATTTCAATCTGTCACACACTTCATCCTTGATTGCCTGTGGAGTTACGACATGTTCTGCTGTGAGATATGATTCTTATTGTAAGTTTATGACTCCAGGAAGTGCTTGCTTGATGTTTAAATTTTGATTTGATTCTTTGTGCCATGTAGATTGGAATTGACGTTGAAGAAAAGAAGAGAACAATAAAGAATAAAATCTTGTCTTTTGCACGTCGCTTCTTCTCTCTGGATGAAGTTGAACACTTACATAGTATTTTAGACCCGGAAATACAACGTCAGGAATTTATAAAATTATGGACACTCAAGGTAATGATTATACAATAAGACTGTTCACACAAGGTTAACATATGCGAGTACTGAGTAAAGCATTTGATCTGTTTTTTTTAAGGGTTTCTGGAAAGTGCTCTAAAATCCCTTAGAGTAAGGATACTCATCTTTCTTATGTCATTAACCAAGATATGCGGTGTTTTATTTGTTATTTGTGGATGTGTTTCCTATGTCTATGATTCTTTAGGGAAAGAACGGAAGAATTTTTTGTTGATTTACACTATATGGAAGTTGCAATGAACTCTTAATTGCAGTATTTCTAGAGTTAATTTCATGCATTTCCCCCCTGCAGTCAAAGTTCATAACTCTATCCATGGAATACTAGTTGATATCTGACGACATATTTGATGCTAAACTATCGTCTAACTTATGAAATTACCACTTTCAGGAAGCATACGTAAAAGCATTAGGAAGGGGCTTTTCAGCTACTCCATTCAAGACCTTCAGGATTCACTTCAAAGCTTCTTCCAAAAATATGTCAAATATCCCAGAGGTTACTGATCTGACGGTAAAGTCTTGTGGCACTAGATTTCAGTTTTATCTGGACTTGGGTAGAAAGTAGATTCTTTTTCCTACATCTTTTGTGTACTATTTCTGCACATCATTTCACCTGATAAAGAAGTCTCATCTTCTATTTGAAATTGCTCCACAAATAATGCACTTTTCTTGGGGTAATGCAATATTGCTGATCTTTTACGAAGTACGTATCTGTGAGAGTTTTCAGCTTAACTGTCTTGTGTATTTTGACCACCTGCATGTTGGTAAATTTCCCACCTCCGGTGATCCCAGGAATCTGAAATTGCTGTTGAATCGACTCAGTTTCCAAATGGACGATGGCAGTTTGCGCTTCTTGACCTGGCTGATACTCATTATACTGCTATTTGCACAGAAAGTGATAGCTTCATTAAAGGTAAGGCATGATAATATTAGACTACAGGTTACAAAAGATGCTTTATCATTTGTAAAATTTTGCAATTCACTTGTGCAGGAAACCCGTCTCCTATGGCTTTAAGAGTGTGGAAGACAATTCCCTTTTTAGAAGATTTGTGTATGTCGGGTACTGATTCCGTAATCACTGTCAATGGGCTTGTCAAGCAGCTCAAATCATAATCACTTGCAATGATCAATTGTAGTAATCAGAGTCAAGCAGCTCAAATTATTCAATAGGTGATTGTTTCTGATGATAATCACAGAATCGACGAAATTAGTTACAACAAAATGATCAACAGAAGAAGAAAGCTAACTGGAGACCAGAAATAGATCAGTGATATTGTGATATAGTAAATTTAATCAGTTCCAAGCTGGAATTGGTTAATTAATTCCTGGGAGCTGTGGAGCTGTATTCTCCTCATTTTACTTGTACCGATATCCCACATTACGCAGAAAATAGGTAGAGCTGTGATGTTTAGTTGAAGTATATAAAATTTCTCCATTCGTTTTTTCAGATTTTTCTGCCTATGGTTTCTCATTATGTATGTGTGAGAGAGCATTACTAATGAGTTATCCTCTAACCCAATTTAATTTACAACTCTCATTTATTATGCTCTTTTTTTTTTTGAAGGAGAAATGTAAGATTTCATGAAATAAGTGGTTGATCAATTTATGTTCAGTTCACGAAGTGATATAGGTATGGAATAAGGAATGAAATTGGGGTGGTATAGGGTTGGAACTTGATATTTGATTCCATGTGTTTGGATTTATTTTGGAATGAATTTTTTCCTTTTTTTTTATACATGAAGGTTTGGTATGAGTCATACACATCACCTTCTTGAGTTTCTAAATTTTATACCTTATGGGTTTGAGGTATGAGTTTTGAAATTTAAAATTTTGCAAATACTAGGTATAGGTTTTCATCATTATAAACCCATATCTCGTACTTTATTTTTTTCAACCAAACATCCCTTTAGAGATTTCGAGTTTAAACTTTATATTGACTATACCTTGTTTAGATGTTTGGGTATGACATAAATAGCTTGCTGATTACATGAGAGAGTGCACCAAGCGGCCGACATGCATTGACTGACCAAACCTTTTGATACATATATCATATATGGATATAATAAAATGAAAATATAGAAGGAAGAATTGAAAACAAAATTATGACTTTTCTTGCAAGTTTATGATGTCATAATATTTGTTCATGCAACAACGGAGAACATTATAAGCAACAAAACTAGTTTTCATATCTCAATATATGACATTTTAAAGATCTCTTAGGATAAAAGACATGTGTATTAGAAAGCTAACTACACGCTAAGTCGCTAACTACGTTGTTGCTCTGGGTCATTTTGTACCAATTCATCAAGATATTGACTCTTTCAGTAAATTTTATTATCTTCTTTCTCTTATTAAATTAGGATTTATCGTCGAGAGAAAACCTCCTTAACTCGTGTATCTTTTCATTATTTCTTTTAAAAAAATTTGTATATATGTATCATCGCAAAAAGAACAGAAATATCATACAATGTTGTGCAAATTTGATGATGAAATTTGAAGTACACAATTGTGTTACATTTTGAAACAAAAGAATGCTAAAACATGGTTTACATTTTTAACCCCTTTACGTTTAGAAGCTACTCTACTAGTACTACCGTTAGTTGACGTGGATAATCCGATAATTGTGCCAAATAAAAGAAAAACCCTGTCATCAGATTTTTACAGAGGATTAGATAATCCTATTTTCTTCATCTTCTTCAGCTGGATAAGATCTTCTCTCTCCTTTACTCCATTACTCCATTACTATCTAAAACTAACCTTTTTCAGAGGAGAGAGAAAATCATCAATTCATCAACAGCAACAACAACAACAAAGTTAAACATCCACTTCCATGGAAGCTACACTTCATTTCACAGCGATAACTCCATTTTCCCGCCAATTTCCTTCTCCCTCCTCCACCTCAAAACTCAGCAACTGTCCTTCTTCTTCATGGACTGGTTCAACTCTCGCCATTAGTCTCTCATCAAGAAATTCTTTCACTGTGAGCTTCTCAGTTTTTTGTTAATTTGATTAATTTTATGATTTCGTTTCTCAATTTTCCTAAAATTCGCGGAAATTTCGAGAGTTTATTCAAATATTTAGCATTATAGTATACACCTGAATATTCATTATTTTTTTCTTATGACGGAATAATGTCGGATTCAATCAACAGAGAGAATTATGGAGAGGTGTGAATTCGAAATGCGTAACTACAACAGGTCCAAGAGATATGCGGAATGTTATTAGGGCTGAGATGTTTGGCCAGCTCAGTACTGGTCTTGAAGCTGCTTGGTCTAAACTTAGAGGCCAAGGTATTTTTCTTGATTTCTTCAGAATTTTTCATTAAGAAACATCATATTTGCTAGTATTTTTCGATTAATATTCTACTTTGGTTATATTGAGAACTTGTGAATTGTGACTATTAAAGAAGATTAGTGCGGAAGTCGAGGTTAGGATTATAGTTATGTGATTAGTGCGAAAGTTGAAGTGTTGCAATTGGAAGGAGACGGAGGTAGTATGTGGCATGATTTTATGACAAATTGAGTGATGATGTAATTTGTCTTATCTTTCTGATAATCACAGCTAACCTTGCTAAATAAGAAAGTTAAGTATGTGGCAATTATACTCAAGCTGATTTTACCAATTATCCTTTTGGTACTCTACTAAGGATAGCATATTTTACATAATATAATGTTTTTTTTTGAGGAAGGATATTGCCCCTTAAAAGTTCTGTCACTTTCTTGTTTGGTTGATGTAATGCAACTCTTGGATGTGGAATCAGAAAGTTGACAATAGTTTTTGTGAAAAAGTTGCTCATTTAACGATTGGCCTTTCCTGGTTAAAAAAAATGTCATGGATGATAATTAACGTTTTGATATAAGTTTGATAGATTGTGCTGAAAAAAAAAAGTTATAATTTGTTTGAAGTGTTAAATATCTAATCTACAATATATTTGAATATGAATGTCAAAGTTATGCACTATATATTTCTCAAGTGTACATGGGATGAGCAAAAATTCCAGTATTTCCTCCTAGACCGTAATGCTAGGTCTCTCTCTCTTAGTCATCCTATCACAGATGAACCATGTTGGGTTTATTTGGCATTTGAATCAAATAGTCAATATCTCTGAAAATCCAGCTATAACACTCAAAATTGCCTTTATGTTATTCGTTTCAGAATATTTTTTGTATGACCAAAATAGGAGGTACCTTCAAGAGGACAATCTCCTCTCTTTTCCATTTCTATACCTCTCTTTTGAAAAATATAATTTAATTTTTGTTGTGTCTACATTAAATCCTACAGCTAACTTGAATGACACTACAATTGCTTTGCCTTCTAGGCTGCTAGTGTTGAGAACAAAATTAACTCAAATAGTGTCATTTCGATGGAGGTCAGCAATATATTTGTCTTGACAGGAGGTTTCTAATCCAATTATTTTACCAATTAACATCTTAGAAGATTTTACAAAACCTCTATCACTTAGTTTTCAACTTTTCAGAAATGTATTAGTGGATGAATTCAGGAGGAATGGGAGTGTGCTTGATTGCGATGCACGTTGAAAGGCTACAAAGTGAAACAAGAGGCTCATGTGAACCTCTTCATATCCATGTCTTCTGCTTATGTTATTTCATAGCTTGTTTTGTCTGGGGTTCTTTTGTACTGTTTCCTACTAGTTGAGATTGTTTTTGGATATATATTATTAGCCTCCTAAAGAATGTGTATATATATAGATTATGACATAACCAGAATATCCCCTAAGGTAGGCAGGATTAGGTTGCTGGGTCCCCAAAAAATGGGCCATTAGTGTGTTGTGGTGCACACAGGAACAACCATGTAAAGGATCGTGTTGTGGTAAACACAGCCAAGGGTGGGTATGATGAGTATGAAGACACTGAACTCTGAAGACATTGAAGAGTGTTCTTAAGATGGGGATATTTTCTTATAATTGGGAGTTCCACCTATAATTTGTGTGTGCATTGCTACTGTTATTGATATTCGTAATTTGCACCTAAGATCGTTGATTTGCACATCTTTATGCTGAAATAGAAACTATAGTTGTACTGTTGTAGGCCGGTCACTAGGTCAGGGAAGCAACTTAGAATCTGCCACTGTCTAAATAATATTCAGCATTTCTTCCTGACCTGTGGTGAGCTGAAAATGTGAAAGCATAGATGATTCGTTTTGTTTGGATACCTTAAAGTACTACTTGTAAATATAGGTCACGAGTAAGAAGAGGTGAAGTAATAGCAACTCTTGTTCTTTTTGTTTTTGTTCTCCAGAGGTCCTGACCAAAGAAAACATTGCGGAACCCATGCGAGATATCAGAAGAGCTCTACTGGAAGCAGATGTGAGTTTTCATTGAGATGGGTAACTATTGACTGATAGCTAAATGGTTTCAGGTTATCATGCTCTTATGTTGTGCTATGTCATGACAGGTGAGCCTTCCAGTTGTAAGAAGATTTGTTCAGTCTGTTAGTGATCAGGCTGTTGGAGTTGGATTGATTCGAGGAGTAAAACCTGATCAGCAATTAGTCAAAGTACACCTTTCTGAACTTATTGTTGCTCGTCCTGAAACCACTCATTGATATACTTTTTATCGTCCTTTTCTCTTTTGTGGCCCTGTTTCTTGGGACTATCATCCTGATATGTACTGTGTACTGAAGTGTTCGTTACGCGTTTCATCTTCAATGACTTGACATTTAGACGGCTTTTTCTTTGGTCCCTCCATTTTGTTGGTAGACTGTAAGTACAAAATCCTATATCAACTACACTGATCGTAACCCTTGCTGCATAATTATTTGCTGCAGATTGTGCGTGATGAACTTGTAAAGTTAATGGGCGGAGAGGTTTCTGAACTTGTTTTTTCAAAATCTGGTCCCACTGTAATACTATTGGCAGGATTACAAGGGGTTGGGAAGACAACTGTTTCTGCAAAGTTGGCCTTTTATCTTAAGAAGCTGGTATGTAAACAAATCCTTCTCAAGCTTACTCACTTCATGCTCCTTCTCTTGCTGGCTAAATTTATGACTTTATTATATGCATTCAGGGAAAGAGCTGCATGCTTGTTGCAGGAGATGTTTACAGACCTGCAGCAATTGACCAACTTGCTATTCTAGGAAAGCAGGTAATGACCTACGATATCCTTTTATGTTTGTAATCCTCCTTTGCTTTGCGAGGAATATCAACATTGCAATATCATGTACACTTCGGAACCCAAATAGCTTGATGTCATAAAAAACCTTAAATAGTAAATTATTTTTAATATCCTTTCATATTAGTACTTTTCCTTGTAAAATTAATTATTGAAAACACACTACAAACAGTTGAGGGTTCAAAAGACAAACTTGCCAGTAAAATTCGAAATTGGTGAATTAAGTTCTCTGATTTCTGACATAAGGGGACCATACCAGATGAATTGATATTGATAAACTTATTAGTTATCACAAATTTAGTCTTTCTTGCTTAGATGCTTAATTTGCTTTCCTTGCATGTTTTCGTGAAAAAAGTACGGAGTATTGGTCCAAATTTCCTAATTCTACATGTTCCATGTTATAATCATTGTATCATAATCATCTTCTGCGATAGCTTTGATGTTATTTGTCCTCTCTAAATGAAGTAAAATTCACTCTCATGTTTATCATCAAGCTTGTGACAGGTGGATGTACCTGTTTATACAGCAGGTATTGATGTTAAACCTTCAGACATAGCTAAGCAAGGTCTAGCGGAGGCCAAAAAGAAGAATATGGATGTGGTCATAGTTGATACTGCCGGAAGACTTCAGGTGATGTTGCCTTTTAATGCAATTCCTTGGTCTTGTTGCTTGTTGCTTGTTGCTTGTTGCTTGTTGCTTGTTGCATGATTGACATCATAAACTGGACCTAGCTGATACTTCAATTTTGGCAGATTGACAAGGCAATGATGGATGAGTTGAAAGAAGTGAAACGAGCAGTAAACCCTACTGAAGTTTTGCTAGTTGTAGATGCAATGACTGGTCAAGAAGCTGCAGGTGTGAAAATATATGTTGCTTGCTTTATCTCTGCAATCAAATTTCAATCATTTGCAGCAACTTTTGCTTGGAAAGGAATTTGAGCCTATCAATTCCGCCTTTGATATATATTTTCATGTTTCCAGGATAATGAAGCTATAATTAGATAGTTGTTTCCTTATTATAACTCACCCCTTCTTTTTTTGGGTTGGTTTGAAAATGCAGCTTTAGTCACCACTTTTAACCTAGAGATCGGTATTACTGGGGCTATCTTAACAAAGCTAGATGGAGATTCTAGAGGTGGGGCAGCTCTCAGTGTCAAAGAGGTTTGGATGCTTATTAAGTTTATGCATAAAGTCTTCCTATTCAAGGAGAGCTTACTTCTACTTTTCATTTTTATGCGACACTTACATGCAAAGTTTCCATCAAAATTTGATGGCATTAGTTTTCAAGATGTGCCCTATTTACTTCATTTTACTTAATGCTGGTTTGGGTTTGAGATGAATCATGTAAAACTCCAAATGCAAGTATGATCTATGATTTAGCTTGTGTTATATACTTATATCAGCATTTAATGATTGGATATCTGAACCTAATATTACATCTCATGGTTGGTTATGGAACAACAATTTACTCAAAAGGAACTGCATCACATTAACTTAGTTGGGAAGCATTCTTTTAAGTTGAATTAGCATTGGACTCTTTAAAATCTTAGTTCTTGAAAGTGTGTCAGAACAACTTTAACTTCACCATGAACCATCCTAGACAACTGCAATAAGCTTGCATGTTTATGTCTGACCAGGAGAATTCTCTTCTATGTTAATCCATTATGTTAATATAGCAAGTGTTAAATCCATTGCCACTTGTAATTCATATGATTTGGCTTATCGGTTGGTCCCGGGTAGAACTTCTGTTGCTCAGAAGTTATGCATCTGTAAGGTGCATGCTCTGCTACTATATCTGATTTTCCATTTATTTTAGGTGTCAGGAAAGCCAATAAAGCTTGTAGGCCGAGGTGAGCGCATGGAGGATCTTGAACCTTTCTATCCAGATCGTATGGCAGGACGCATATTAGGGATGGGAGATGTTCTTTCATTTGTGGAGAAAGCACAGGAAGTTGTAAGTGTCATACACCTTTTCTATCTTCCTTTTATGTTCTAAATCCTAATGAAGCTTTTTGATCGTTGTATATTATCTAAGATGGCTTCACAAAATGTCTTTAGATGCAACAAGAAGACGCTGAAAATCTTCAAAAGAAGATTATGAGTGCAAAGTTTGACTTCAATGACTTCCTAAAGCAAACTCGTGCAGTTGCACAGATGGGTTCGGTGAGCCGTGTAATTGGGATGATTCCAGGCATGGCTAAGGTAAAAAAAAAGAACTGCTAAGCTCATGCATCCAAACATAAAGTGTTCATCCTCCTCAGTTCCTCGAGGACATGAGATGTATGAAGCAATTTTTTTTTGTTGTTTCTCCCACTATATTGTTTATGATATGAGTTCAGGTTACCCCTGCGCAAATTCGAGAAGCAGAAAAGAGCTTGAAGATAATGGAAGCAATGATTGAAGCCATGACTCCAGGTCCTACTTCACTTTTCCATTATGCGCTTCATATGCTTGCTTTAATCTTTTTTCACATCTCCATTCATCCATATATTGGCTCTCTTCTTCTGAGTCCTCTTTGAAACAGTTAGAAATTCCCTTTTTGATCTGTGGTTTTGCCTGTTTATGTGAAGTCGCTTCAAGTTAACCACTGAAGCTGCATTTTTAGCATTGTATGTCCATGTCCCTGATCAGCTCTTGACTCAGTTTGAACTTTGATCGTCATTTTCTGATCGTCCCTGACTTAGCTGCTCAGTTGTTGATTATTAGGCCCCAACAAGAAATGTACATGGATTACTTACTTACTTTCGACCCTGTTAGACAATCTGACTTTGACTTCTGAGTAAGAAATCTCGGGCATCGGGAACTGGTGTTCATATTTGTCTAGAAATTTTTCACTTATGTATACTGGAGAAATGTATAATGTTAGAGCTTGTCCTAGTTTCTGATCTTCGTATCATATCGGTCTTGTTTAGTTAACCTCTGCAGTTCATGATGGCTAGTTGTTAGGAAAATTTAGTCGCTGGTGCTAAACCTTTTTGTTATACAAGGATTCTATGTCTAACTTTCTCTCAGATGTAGGCTCCATAGTTCCTACTTCACTGTACAGTTTCCATAAGAAAAAAAAATGTGCGCACAGTCATCATGAGATCATTTAGATAAAACTGGCTTCCTGCACTAAGTTACTAAAACTTTCCTGCTTACCATAACCATGTCAAATGGAGTGCTTTTTAGAAAATTGAAGAGATGGATACAAAGAGGTGGACAAAACAGCACTAGTAGGAGAAGTATTGTGGATGGGGCATAAAGCCTGGCTTTAGGGGTTGTTGGGATCTTCATCGGGAAGTAAGACATGTTGATAATATAGACTTATTAATAAGACACCTGAAATTAGTCTATATTATCAAAAAATATTAAATTCAAATACTGAAATTAAACTTTATAATTTACGAAATGAATTTATAATTTAGAAATTACTAATTTCGTGAAATTACTTTATTTTAACTCTTAATTATTTTCCAAACGTAGCATAGGTTGATAATAAAACCCTTAAATTAGTTTAAAATTTACAATATAAGAAATTATGTTATTTTAACTCTTAATTACTTTTTTCATAATTAAATTTTTCGGCATAGGTTGATAATATTGTTGAAGATGATGGCCGTAAAAGAGCTGAAGTAATTTATTTCTGTAAATTCAATTTTTTTTGCATAGAATGATAATATTGTTGAAGTAAATTGTCATATTTTTTCTTTGATTATAAAGAAAATTTCTTGTATTATAAAGTTTTATTTCATAAATTATAATTGATATTTTTGTATATCATATCAAATTGAATATAAAGAACATTAATTTCAAAATTTATAGAGTATAATTTAGGAAATTATCTATAACTAATTTTGAAAAGTCAAAATTCCTTAAATACAAGTACACAATAGGAATATACCGTGAGGGAGAGGTGGTAGCTCAGTGGAGTATCGGCCGGAATTCCAGGGCATTGCCTAGGGTTCGAATCCTCATCCTAACAATATGTTGAGGCATTTACTTTTGGGTTATTTAGCCTTGTACCGAACCTTGGAGCTGGTGTACTTTGTAGGCTAGTAGCCTAGTAAGGATTGGTCTTCGGACCAATTATCTTTGCTAATAAAAAAAAAAAGGAATATGTCGTATTTGACTTTATCTATAGTATCTAGTCATAACTCATAAATAACATACTGCTGACGCTTATAAATGTGTCGCTCAAATTAAAGTATTACGGTAGCCTTTTTCTTAAGAAGACTATTGTAAATTTTTCACATATGTTGTAGTAGCTAGTTGTAAGCTTGAAACTTTTGTGCTAATTGGTGTCTCTCCAATGTCCATCCATTTGCTTGTTAAGATGGTGGATGATTTGTTTGGAAAGTTTGAAGTAGCAGATAACAGTGATGCAGAATTGTCAGTCCTGATTTCCAATTCACCTATAGACCCTTCAACTTATTAGTTATCACGCAGAAAAATCCCTCCTCATCACTTGTTTGTTTATCGTCCTGGCATAATGATGCTTTCCGGGTTTCACAGAGGAAAGGGAGCAACCAGAACTCTTGGCTGAATCTCCGGCAAGGAGAAAACGGGTTGCCCAAGATTCAGGGAAAACTGAACAGCAGGTATGGCTACTCCTATTGACAAATTCATAATTTGACATAATATCAACAAGTTGCAAATCAGATTATACAGGAGAGAAATAGATCTCTGTCTGAGAACAACAATTTGAACTATATTTGTATCATGATGCAGGTTAGCCAGCTCGTGGCTCAAATTTTCCAAATGCGTGTTCGCATGAAGAATTTAATGGGTGCAATGGAAGGTGGTTCCATACCTGCACTTGAGAATCTTGAAGAGTCTCTTAAAACTGAAGAAAAGGTTCATAATATCCTTATTCTAATGTCTATAAAATATCTATATAATCTTTGAGTTCCTCCATTTTGGCATGCTAAGTTGCTAACAGCAACTCTCTTCTCTCACAGGCTCCACCTGGAACTGCAAGAAGAAAGAGAAAATCAGTGTCAAGAAAGCAATATGCAGATTCAGGTTCAACCAGACCAAGTCCTCGTGGCTTTGGGGCAAGCAACTAACGAAAATCTAGCTTCTAGGAACTTTCTACTCGCCAACACGCATATCACCATTCTTCTTTAAGGTGTGATCTGAAATTTACGCGTTATAAAGCACCTTGAATTGTCACCTCCAACTCCATGAACTCCCGCCCTTGCTTATTGATGTAAGATTATACAATGCCTCTTTACTGGAAATGTATGATGTGTTTTGCAGCCAATCATGTATTGTTTTTTGATAGTGAAGAAATTAGATAAAAATTCTCAGCATACTTCTGAAATGATGTCAAGAAACAGTATAGAGATCCTCCTTTTCTGATTTAAGTTGACTGGAGAATCAATGTGCTGTGTGCATATACAATATAAATCATCTGTGCGTATCTTTTAGTATACAATATAAAGCAAGGGTTCGTGTTGGATCTGAGTACCTGAAAACGAAAGAAAAGAGGCAACATAACAGTAGTAATAGTAATCATGTATGTTTCACTGGGAGAGATTTTTCAAGCACCAGAGATCTTTAAAAAGGGAAGTTGGAGTAAGCTTTATGCACCAGCACCTTTGAAACACAATATATAACAAGATTTGGAGAAAGCTTCCAAGCATCAAATCACCATGATCAAATACCATCCACATGACCACAAAAGTTCATGTCACATGTGAAAAAAAAAAATTAGAGTCATGACGATTAGGAATGACAAAAGGTCTTCGGAATTCATCTCTTCAGGGGGCGAATGTGTACGCATTCTCAATAATTGTCGTAGTATCATAAACTCTTTTGGTTGTAATATTAGTTTTTTGCGTTGTTATCGTGAAGGAAACAAAGTCGCGGATGTTCTTGCTGTCATGGGGGTTGATTTGAAAGAGAAATGTGTGTTTTTTGAGAGGCCACCTCTTTCGATCACTCACCTCCTGCGTGGGGATGCTGTTGGTGTGGCATCAACAAGACTTGTTGCTTAGTTTGTTTTCGTTTGAGTTAAATAAATGGGTTTCCCCTCTTTTGCACCAAAAAAAGGAATGGCAACGGGTTAAACTTGGACCGGATTATGCATAATCCGACTCCAACCTTACAAGAAGTCAAATTTTAAATCTGACTCCAACTCCAAATCCGAGATACGACTCCGATAATCCGAATCTGATACAACTTAAAATCCAAACACCCGACTCTGATAATCCGAATTCAATCCGACTTAAATTCGAGCATTGGACTCCGACTTTTTTTTACACGGTTTTATATTATAAAAAAAAACTTGTATATATTTTAAATGATAGTTAAAAAATTTCAAAAGTATATAATTAACTAGAATTAATTATCATAAATGAAATGATATGTGTATTGTGTCTAACTAATGTCTATATATATATATATCTTTTTCTACATACATTTTATATAGCATACATATAATAATATTAATATAAAATAAGACCAATTGTGTTGAAAGTTGAAATCAAAGTTAGAGTATACATGCGTAATACATTTATATAAAGAAATAAGACAAATTGCCTCGAAGTCGGAGTTGAATCGGATAAGTCGGATTTTTTATGAGATCCGACTCCAACCCTACTCCGACTCGAAAACTAACTTTTTAAACGAAGTCGGATGTGGATTTTTTTTTTCTCGGAGTTGGCGGCTCGAATTTAAAAATTTTCACTTAAGGGATACTATATTCTACAACCACCAAACTTAATATAAGAGCATTTTCTCCGTAATTTAAGAATTTTCACTTAAGGACTATTAGTAGTTGGAGTTCGGACCCATGCGAATTCCACATGAAAGTTTTTTTTATCAACATATAAGTTCCATCATATTAAATGTATACTTATATCTAATAGTTAAGAGTACGTTTAACAAAAGAACACCATCAATTGTGTTAAATTTTAAATTTTATACATGACAACTGACAAGAACGAAATTCAAGATTTTATGATAATTACCTTAAACTCATGGTCGTGCAAAAAATCATAAATAATTAATGAAATATTAGAGACATTAAAGTAGTTACATTTTTTTTTTTTTTTTTTTTTTGAGGGGATTAAAGTAGTTACATAAGTATTAATTAAGTACTAAATATAAATTAATAAGACAAAAGATCAAATATGTTATCAACTTTAATGAAAATCAATATTAATATAGGGCAAATTCAACTACTCCATGTATAAGAACTAAGAAGCATAAAGTTATTCAACTGAGATCAAATATATCTCAATGACAAGAAGCTAGGCACAAAATATTTTACATTAATTCTACGTCTTATCTTCTTATCTAATCCCTCCAAAATTTCCACTCTTCTACTATGATCATCTCTTTCTCTTTGTTTAGGATCATAAACCTCCAAAGAATATCTCTCTTCACCATAATTCGAATTCAACATCAATATCTTACCTTTTTCAAGCACTTTAATTAGCCTGAAAAAATCCTTATTAAGAAACTTATTTTCTATGAATGTAAAATAACTCCAAGAATCTTCCACACCATATTCCTTCATCACCCGAAACTCAATCTCGGCATAATTATTTGATGTGTATGCACTCACATAAAGCAAACCATCCAATACACCTAGATCATAGTAAAGCTCCATGATAGCAAGGTTGCGAGGTGTATGGATTAACTCGAACTTCTCTTCGTCGATGTCAAACTTTAGAATAAAATTAGAATCGTCTATTAACCAATGTAAACAACCATTTAAAGCCACAGCATCAATACTACTTGTTGGGGTTGGGGTAAATTCTATAGTAAGTGATTGGGTGATAGTCTTCCATCGATTAAGATCATTGTCGCGACCACCAACACGAACACCAACGCCAGGACGAGCACCACCACATATTGTGAAGACTTGTGCTGTTAAAATATTACTTGGAGGAAAATCAGAAGATACCCTAACCACTTTAAACACGTCTGTTTTGGAACTGTAACCTAATGCAAATGCAAAGTTGTTGCTTTGCCCATCTGCATTATGAGGTTTAGGAATTTCAACCCGACGTTGAGTGATGGGATTTACCAAATGTAAGTGTAATAATGTAGGTAATGGCCGCCATAACTGACGAAGAGCATAAGGAACTTTTCTCATAACAGCAACTAAAATACATCCATTACAAGAATCTAGGAGTTCGACAATGGATTTAGACAATATATCTCTATTTATAAAGTTCATTATGTCAATATTGTATTCGATCTTTCGATGTTGATCATTGTTATCGTCGTAGTTATACTCAATCAATGTAGCAGAATTTGTACAACCATTAAAAGCCAAAAAACTTGTGTTGATATTGTGGGATTGGAAGAAACGAGGAAAAGTTGGATTTGATATAATGGCGTCAAATCCATTGTTACAATGTGATAAAGGTGGAAAAGGATGGCAATATCGAAGGATTGTAGTAGCAGGAATTCTACTTATTATTTGTACTAAGATTTCGTGTGGTAGATGTGGTAGGGTTTTTTGATTTTGGGATTCATCAACTTTGTTCTTCTTATGGTGAGATAATATCGCCATATTTGATGAGCAAAGTATTCAAAATTATGTCTAAGCATATGGGATTCGATAATAATAGCACAATATATAGTAGCGTTGACTGCGCCATGAGTTATCACTCATATGAAAATCTAGTCATATGTCTTCATATAGATTAATAATCGGTATCTTACTCCAATAGTAAATTGTAATCTTAATAGAAGTATAACTAGTTATTAGGTCCGGGTTATGTCTCGGGTAAGAAAAAAATTCATTTATTAATATAATACTTTATGATAGTAATACTAAATACAACTTAGCCTTGTGGTTAAAACTTTAGTATATGTACTTGAGGTCTCTAGATCAAACTCTATACTATGCAATTTTCTTAATTTTTTTTATTGTACATGGATTACCTGAACTCAAAATCCCTAGGGAGAGCGCCCACTTTAACAAACATCTATTTGTGATATATTTTAAAATTTGTGGAAGAAGATCGAAAAATTCTTTCAAATCCCTTGAATTAATAATATTATCATGGAAGAATGTTTATTGATCAATTATGTTGAGAAGAGTTTGATATGGTTACGTTTCATATTCTTTTAGAACCTAGTTAGGATTGTGATTTTATAATATAAAACATATGTTGCACATAAATCTGATTTTATGTTTGTAGATAAAATCAATAGTGTTTTTAAAATCCCTTGAAATTGAATTAATGAGACTAATTATTAAGGAATTATATTTTATTATCTAATAGTTTGAAAAGAGTATGATACAAGTATGATTCGTGTTGTTTTAAAAAAAAAATACAATTAGGACTATAAAAACTTTTACGATAGTAAATTATTTAAGATTTGAAATAGCATGACAATTATTTTCATCCTAACCTATTGCACACGTATGAGTTTTTTCAAAGGATTGACTTTTATAATATTTACAAACTCTACTTAGTTTATATTCGGTGATTTATAGTTAAGGAAAAACAAATTCATGTGGGATCTTGTTAGTCGGTGTGAACTTCATGGGCCCTTTCTGATCGAGATCGATGTATATTTTGAATATCTACTTTTTATAGTTTTTAATTATCGATAATTAAAAATATTAATGATTGAAGTTAAAAATATTAAAAATATTAATTGGCCAACGTTAAAGTCAATTTGTTGCAAGTAAAAAGATATTAATAGAGGAGGTATATCTAAAGCACAATCCATAAATAAGTGAGGTGTTAATATTTTTTGTCTTTATTTTTCTCGATTTGTAGCTCCGCATAAGTCTAAACTCAAAATTTTAAAATTTTAATATATAATATTTTAAAATTTTAATATATAATAAATGATTTCTAAAGTGATAAACACAATCGTGTGGTAAGGATGGTACAAGTTCCCAACTTTGATATTGGAGGTTCAATCTTCATCAGGAGTACTTTGAGGGAGGGGATTCCCCCATATTTCCTCCCACATTGCGTCTAGCCTACTAACCTTGACTGGATTGACCAAGGACAAGTCCTTGCTCGATAGGATCCTTCCTCTTTCTTACTAAAAAAAAACGATTTCTTCAATATTAGCAAATTACAACTTTATTTGCACCAAAAAAAAATCACATATATTAGGAAGAATTCAAAAAGAGCTATAATAATGGGAAAACATATGGCTTATATTAACAACACACAACTTAGACCTTGTAGTAAGTAGTTTGCAAAAAATAAGGACATTATAATTAGTAAAAATCTCCCAAGTAATAGATTTATTGGTTAAGGCCGTTAGAGACAAATTCGTTGAACTTTGCAAACCACACAAAAAAGAATTTGCATATTTGACATTTGTGTTTTTACAATTTAGTCTCCTTTGGTCATTATTGAATATCCATCTATATACATTTTCGGTTGAATCATTTTGCAGTAATTTATTTATGAAATCAAAAATAGTTTAGTGTAACAAATCTGAATAAAAAGAATTGAATCAAGAAGATGGCAGATGAAGAAACTTTAGTTGATGCAACTAATGACGCCACATTTCCACCTGCTGATATAGATGGAGAATTAAATCCTGGCAAAGACAAGGATTTATTCAAAGTCGATTCTGTATCATCTCAAGTGGCTAAGGTAATTAACACAAATTCCATGCTAATTTCTATAAAGAAAATTTGTCAAAAAAAACCTTTTAAAAGTTCAATTTTGCGAGAAAAAACTTTTAAAAGCATTCTTTGCGAAAAACACCACAAACTTAATTTTTCTTGTAAGATGAAACCTATTTCCATTTTCTGGTGTGGTCTTTGAAATGCATAGGGGTTGTGTTGCAGTTAATGGAAATAGAGGGTTAAAGAGAGATAGAAGAGTCAGCGTCGAAATTGAGAAAAAAACACACCGGAAAATGGAAATGGGTTTCTTATTGCAAGAAAATTTAAGTTTGTGGTTTTTTTTGCAAATAATGCTTTATAAAGTTTTTTTAGCAAAATTAATTTTTTAAAAGGTTTCTATTGGCAAATTTTCCTTTCTATAATGTATTTTTGGAGATATTTGTTCAAGCGCGTTTAAGGTAATGACGCTATATAATACATAACTAGTATATTGGTACAGACGATACCTTGGATCAATTACAATTACCAAATATATTATTATTCATAAATTTCATAATTGATTATATTAGCTTTTCGTAATATTCTGTCTAACTCAAAATTGAAAAATGGACGGTATGACATGATAAGTTGTAAAAAAAAAACTTCTAAGAAATTGAAGATAAAAGTAACAATTTCAATGTAATAATGGTAACAGGATGTTATTACTTCATTAAAAGTTAAAGATCAAAAAGTTTGTTTACATGTTTTTATAATTACATATAATGTAAGACTGTATTATGTTTTACTTTGAAACGTCTATATCTCTATTATATAAGCCAAGGGATGAGGTGTGGTGTCCTCTTTTGAAGTGACTAAAATACCCTCTAATAGTGATTTAAAATAATGTTTATCTTTTATAAAAAATTGAAAATGAGAATCAATGAAACTTGCCATATGAGTAGGTCAAAAATGAAATATGCAATATCATTAATAACAAACTAGATTGACACAATCAATTCACGAAATCAATTAGAATCTTCAACCAAAAAAAGTTAGCAACATATCGTGATAACATAATATTTCATATTTACAAAGTTCAAACAATATGGTTTATTAACATCTATAATTGTTAATGAACTATACTAAAGTCGCTGAAAAGAAAATTATTAAATCATCTACCAAATTTTACAGTGACGGTATTGAACAGTTAAAAATCATTCACCTTTAATTTAAAAAGATAATAACATCTACAAAAGAACCTCACTAATTTACATCAATATCAAAATAATTTTGAATAAAATTAAAAACATGTTCATTTGTATATATCTACATAAGATTGTCGACGCACGCATCGTGTGCATATACAACTAGTATATATAAAACCAAGACAAACAAATGACATGTACTCTCTCGTCCCCCCCCCCCCCCCACACAATCAAATGAGACATTAAATAATAAAAATGTGTGTTTCAAGATTCAAACCCATGACCTCTCATTTGATGTGCTAATGCACTAACCAACTACACTATAATACTCATGTTGGTCTTTGATAAATAATTTGGGGGAGTTCAGTCGGGACAAGATCTAGTTAAGCATTAAAATCCTAATGGATTAGTGGTTAAACTCTCATATTTCATTTCAAAGATCATGTGTTCAAATGGTTCATAATAGTGACACGTGGCACCGTTCCTTGGATAGGATCGCCTTTTAATATATATTTGTATAGATTCCTATGTTCTTTATTTGCATGTGATTTTTGTACTATTCGGCATTAAATTTTGGCGATTAATATTTCAAGATTGAGAATATACATTAAGATTAATGTGAAAACATCTTGCTTTATAATTTGCGAAATTTCCTTAAGTACCCCTGAGGTGTTTGGCATAATTTCCGAATTACCCCTCACATTTGGGGAATTCCTCAAATACCCCTGAGGTTTGTGTTTGGGCTCAAGATACCCTTACTATGGACGGAACCCTAACGCCGTTAGGTCATCCCCCTCTCTCTCCCCAATTTTCTCTCTCCTCCCATCCCCCACCCACTGCCAACACTCCTCCCACTTCCAGCGGCCAACGGCCAGCGACCACCACCCACTCCAGCGCCGGCAACCTTACCCCCTGCCTTCGCCGCCCAGAATAACAACACCCCCGGCGACCCCACCCTATCCCCTTCCCCCTCCCTCGACACCCCACCTTAGTCCTCCATTTCCCCATTCTCGATTCCCCTACCCCACCCCGACACCACCCCTCCCCCTTTCCCCCTATCGGAAATGGCCCCCCTTCATTATTCCCATCATGAGTCGACCATCTCCCCTTCCCCACCCAGATACGCCTCCCCTAAACCTTTAAACCCGCCCTCGAAACCATCCTAGGTTGTTGTTATATTGTTCTGGTAGGCGCCAACACCAAGGGTAAGGGAATCAGGAATAGGGAAAGGAGGGGGTTGGGTCGACGTCGCTGGAGGGGGAGTTTGGCAGGGGGTGGGGGGAATGGGAGGAGAGAGAAAATTGGGGAGAGATAGAGGGAAAACCTAACAGCGTTAGGGTTCCGTCCATAGTAAGAGTATTTTGAGTCCAAATACAAACATCGGGGGTATCTGAGAAATTCCCCAAATGTGCTGGGAGTAATTTGGAAATTACGCCAAACCTTAGGGGTACCTGAGCAAATTTCCCTTATAATTTTTTATTAATATGTTAATAATTAATCTAATATGGCTTACCAAATTAGTTTATAAATATTACGAAATTCAAAATGGTATAAGTAATACACAAAAACAGAGGAAATATATACTGAAATGGGTTAGTGCCTTGAATATCTGGATGATTGGGTGCTTAGAGTATCTTTTTTTTTTTTTTGGCGACAAGTACAAACATACCATTTAAACTACTAACTTACCCTGTCTAGCTGCTACTGCTAATCTATGAGCTAGAGTTACATCCATTCTACTGACTTTCTTTATTCTACAATAATTAAACTCTCTACGTAGGGCTCTGATATCATGAACTAGGGTGGCAATCTCAAAGTATCTTGCTCATGTCCTTTTTTCAGATTTTCTTGAATAAAATATTTCTTTCCTTTTTACCAATAGGCTATCAGCAATTCATGAACTTAAATTGGTTAATTCCTCATTTTAAATCTAGTTAAAGACTATTTGTGTTATAAATTTTTGATGGTGATCTTTGATATATATATATACTAGTCTTTTGTGCACGCGATGCGTGCGATGATATTTTTAGGCCTAATACTAAGTAGTAAACAAACTGAAAATGCAAGTCAGTATGTAAGTTCACCTCTATTTTGTGAATAAGATTCTTCCATGTTCTTTTATTGTATTCATTTTTGTGATTTTGAATAGTTTTTTGTTTCTCAAGTCTTATATGCGCATGTTCCTTTATAATCAGTATGTGCTTTCCAAATATCGTCATGTTCTTTTTTTTTTTGTTTTATTCATTTTTGTAATTTATAATAGTTTTTTATATGGATTTCAGTAATTTCTCTATGATCCCAAAATTGTAACCGAAAAGTATAATACAATTTTAGTTTTTTTCCTTGTCTAACTTCTAAATTCTGATTTCACAGATATTTAAGAATTTTCATCATTTTAATTTTTTCTCCTTTTCTAAATTTGAACACTTTGATTTTCAATTATAGGTGAAATGAAATTTCAAATTTTTCATACACAATCTGATTTCGCATGAAATGGTTTTTGCAAAGCATTTTATAGAAATAAACCGTATTGTTCATTATTTATACTTATATATTAAAGTGTTTTTAAATACTATTTGATTGTAGTTCAAAGAATCTTATTTCTACAACATGGAGGTGAACTTAAATACTAACATGCATTTTCTTTTTGTTTACTACTTAGTAATAATAATTAGGCCTAAAAATGTCATCGCACGCATCGCGTGCATAAAAAGCTATGTATGTGTAGTCGTCAATGATAATAACATGAAACATATTTGTTGATCAGTGAAAGTAGAAGCTAATCAAGTAGGTATTTTATTTCTATAAAGTTATAATAAGAGGAAACTTTAATTTTCCTCATATAAGCTAATCAAGTAGAAGCTAATCAAGCAAGTATTTTGTAATTTAGAAAGGAAAGAGGGGTAAAATAGTCGGTTCAAAAAAGGACACCGTTGCTCCCCCCTTCCCTTATGTAATAGAGATATATATATATATATATATATATATATATATATATATATATATATATATATATATATATATATATATATATATATCACTAACATTGTTTAAAACCACTAAAAAATACTTCATCCGTTTCATTTAATTAATTGTTACACTTTGACATTTTACACTATTCACAAATTGCACTTTGACCCTCGTTTGTGATTTATATGTGAATAAAAACATAGTCATGTGGGATCTTGGTAGATTTGTCTTAATATGTATTTTATTAATATATGCTTTTTATAATTTTTACAAATACAAAACTAGAGATATATATCATAAGAGTTTTGCATTGGCATGCGTGAAAAGTGTAAGTGTAACAATTAAAATGAAACGGAAGGCGTATAATTTAAATATTTCATTTGTTTTCTATTTCCAAGTAAATGTATACTTTAATTTCTCACTCAATTTTAACCCTAGACATCTTTATCTATAATAAAATTACTTCATCCGTTTCAATTTAGTTGTGACATTTTTAAAGTCACAGACTTCTAGAAAAATTTTGAAGAGAAGAGGGATAGAGATAGAAAATAAAAGGGTCACATTTGATAGGAGAAAGATATAGAGAAGTTATTACTCAAAATGAAAGTGTCACAACTTAAATGGAACTTCCTAAAATAAAAAATATCACAACTAAATTGAAAAGGAGGAGTATAAGAAATTGTAAACATATACATTAAGGGGACGTTTGGTTGGGAGTATTGTGGAAAGGGTAAGGGAATCAAGAGACTTGATTCTCTTACTTGTTGTTTGTTTGCTTAAATCAATGAAACCCTTTACCCTCTCCTTACCCCCAAAGTCCTCTACTTTCATTCCCCTACCCCCCAAGGGTTTCACTTACCCTTTCTTTGACTTCTAATTGACCTTCTCTTTGACCACCCCAACCACCCATTGACCCAACCATTCAACCACACCCGACCACCCAACCACCACCATCTGCGCACCCTACCACCGCAACCCGTTCCCTCCACCGCAACCAGCCAGCCGCCGGAAACACCCCAACCATCCAACACCTAAACGACGTAGGGGAGGGGAGGGAGAGAACGCGGTGCTGTAGGGGAGGGGAGGGGGGAGACCGCGACGGCGCAGGGGGAAGGGAAGGAGATACCGCGACGCTGCAGGGGGAGGGAAGGATAGACCGCGACGCCGCAGGGGGAAGGAGGGATAGACCGCGACGGTGCAGGGAAGGGAGGAGAGAACGCGACGGTATGGGAAACAACGTGACGCGCAGGGGAGGGGAGAACTCGACGGTGCAGGGAGGGGAGGGGGGCGACGTGACGGCGTAGGGGAGGTGGTGTTACTGGGGTAGGGAGAGGCGGTGTGGGGAATAGCAACAGAGGGAGGAGTGGTGGTGTTAGGGTGGAAGAAGGGTAAGAGGAGGAAGAAAGAGAATTAACATTATCTTAACCAAACACCACTCTAAATCTAAGGGTTTTCTTTTCCTTTCCTCTCCTCTCCCTTTCTTGATTCCATTCCCTTTACCCCGTTGCAACCAAACGCCCCCTAAGGTTACATTAGTAATAATAGGTAGTGCAAAATAGCAAAAATTGAAGTGTTGTATTGATCTACAAACAAGATATTGTTTGTATAAGGGAGCTTGAATCAAATTAATTATCCTTTGATGCCAATTACATTATTATTTTATTTGACATGAAGGAACCAATTAAACCACGCAAGCCAGCAAAAGAGAAGAAGCAATGTGCAAAGAAGGATCCAATGCAAACTCTGAAAACGACCATCATAGTTTCAGGGGTGATTTTGGCTCTGGCTGGTGGAGTTTTTGCGATCACTAAGAAGATGAAAGAGAAATGAATTTGCTTGAAATTAAAACAAGCCTTTTTCATGAGAGTATTTTGTTCATCAATTAGCTATTACAATGCAGAGTGTACTTTATTTCTCTGGATTTTTTTGTATGTTTAAAAGCTCATCTTTATTTTATTTTTTTTGTTTTTTAAACTCATGTTGGAGAAATTATATGTAGTTTTAATTTAATTTATTTAGAAGGTTGCTAAATGTATTTTTGGATGATAATTAATTTACTCCTATCATCTTGTTTGTTCATTATTTTTAATAAGAATGTTCATTCGAGAATGGTGGATTGACTCAGCCAAATGTAAAAACTAAATGGCTTGTTTGCCAAAAACAAAAACAAAACACAAATTCATCCTAATATGCATGATAAAGCATCATTCCAAATATGAGTTTTTCTTTTCAAAATTTGTTACCATTCAATACCTCTTCTGAATTAGTAGTGAAAAACAATAAATATATATGTGTGAGGGAAAGAATTTACATGAGAAAATATAAGTATTACCATGCATATTTACATAAGACTTTAATAACAAAACTACCTATAAAATTCATTACATGTACTATCATTAGTTACCGCCTATCAAATTGACTTTAAATTAGAGCATTCATAATGCCCTTTATTTGAAATAAATTAGAGTATTTATAATGCCCATTATTTGAAATAAGGTGAAATGTATGAGTACTTCACAAGTATCATAGCGGATTATTTTACTATTGACAACGTTGTCGGTCATAAAAAGGATTTTGCTAAACAAGCAAAGCCTACATACATGTGATTACCATCCATACCTGCTACATCCTACCTGTTCCCGTAGATAGATTCCTCTCTAGGACTAAATACGGATTATTCTACTAGTGACAACGTTGCCGGTCACGAAATGGAAGGCTAAACAAGCCAAAGACCAAAAGCATGATCCGATATCAAAATCGAATTGAGGGTGGTAACAAATTGGTAATTCAAGTCATAGACTCATTCACTCATAGCGAAGGAAAAGGCGCGAGAACGAGAAGAATGCTGAACAGCTGAATTCTATGAAGTAGTATATAAAGCTCTAGAATTTTAAAAAATCTTGACAATTTAGTTTTACATAGTACTTTACTACAAATAATGTCTTTCACTCAACTTCAACATTCTCCATCTTCAATTCTTCACATAAAATTCAACCCTAAAAAATCAACCTCTACTAATCTCAATTTTACCCTAAATTCGCCATTTAAATCCTCAATTTCCCTCAATTGTTCTTCAAATGATTCTCTATCCTCTTCAATCTCATCTCTTCAGTCGATCAAACCCTACGTTCAATCCGAATGGAAGTTAATTCTTCAAGGATGGACTTGTAGCGCCATTTCCGTGTTTTCTCTCTCCAAAATTGTACCTAATGCTGGAAAATTTTCGATGAATTTGGGGGATTTTCATGCGATTAAATGCGATGGTGCGAAACTTGCCGCGTTTTTTGTTGTTCGATTGATTGCGAATTACTTGCAGCAGGCGTTTCTATGGGAGGCTGCGTTTAATTCGGCGTATAAGATTAGGGCAGATGTTTTCGAGAAGGTTTTAGAGAGAGATTTAGGGTTTTTTGAAGGAGGTGATCATCATGGTGTTTATTCTTCTCCTGGAGATATCTCGCATCGGATTACTTCTGAGGCTTCTGATGTTGCTGACACTGTTTTCGCTCTTTTGAATGTGAGCTGAATTTTTTCGATCCTTTTTTTTTTTCTTTTGTAAAGTTTTTTTTGTTCTTTGTGTGGATGGTGATTGCTGGAATGTTAAGATATAAAGGTTTCATGAATTTCATTGCTAGCTTCAACATTTGGCGAATATTTTGACTTCTTATAGGATTTTTAGTTAGAATTAAATGGAACTAAAGAAGATGAGCCTGTTTTGGAAAAGAACTTCGAATGCGAGTATCTACATTCATACCATACCATGACATCAATTGAACTTATGAGGCTCTTATTCATATTTTGGGATTTGGGGGGGGGCGAGGGGAGGTGATGAGGGTTTACTGTGCTTAGTGTTAACCAAATGGTTGCAAATAGTGTCATCCTATTAGAAATGTTGATTTTTGCAGTGATTTTACTGATTCTCATGACAGACTATAGTTCCTAGCACTCTGCAGCTATCAGCTATGGCAGCTCAGATGTTGGTCATAAGCCCTGTTTTGTCAACAATATCTGCCTTGGTAAGAAATAAATTACTTAAACCGACTTATATTTTTATTTAATTGTCACCAGATGAATTATGATGTCGATACACCTTGTGTAAATAAAGGTCGTTCCTTTGGTGGCACTCGTTATTGCTTTACTTGGTTCGAGGCTTCAAAGGATATCAAGGAAGGCACATCTGAGTATTGCTGCTCTTTCCACTTACCTGAATGAGGTATACGTAGATGTTTATAGGTCTAGAAGTAAATTGTTTTTTGTACTGCATCTTGGTTGATAATTATTTTGATTTCACAATTGATTCAACCTCTGGCTTGGAGAAATAAGTTATGAAGCAGTAGCTTTTCTAGTAGTTTTTGGGCCATTGCAGACTGACTTGTTGACCAGGTCCTCCCGTCAATCCTTTTTGTGAAAGCTAGCAATATGGAGTGGACCGAAAGTGTTAGGTTCAAAAGGTTAGCTCATGCTGACTTGATGAGTCAGTTAAAAAAGAAGAAAATGAAGGCCCTTGTTCCGCAAATTGTGCAAGCTGTTTATTTTGGAGCATTGCTCATATTTGTAGCTGGATCACTTGTTCTCTCAGGGGGATTGTTCAACACCTGCAACTTGATCTCGTTTGTTACTTCCTTGGTTTTCTTAATTGAGCCTATTCAGGTAATAATTTTGTCTAAATTCCCTTCCCCGTCCCCTTCTCCATCTGCAACCGACCCCTTAAATAAAGAGAACTCCTTTGTCTTGACTGTAATACTAGTACTATAAACTGGAAGCCAGAGATATTTCTTGTTAACTTTAAGAAGTCTCTCTAAACCACTAGTATAGAGATCTTGATGTGGGTAAAGACTCAGTTAAGTTCAACGAAAGAGACTTAAGAGTGTTGCTATATTTTGCTTTAACTCAAGTAATATTTTTGTGCAGTTTTGTTATGAACATTTTCATCATGCATCATGGGGATTTTTCCTTATCTAATGCTGTGATTTTCATCTCGGATCCGGTTTCTTGTTGGTATCCTCGTCACACTAAAAGGAGTTCTTTTGAGCTGCCAAACTGAAAACTTAAATAATATCGCAGGGTGTTGGAAAAGCATACAATGAGCTGAAGCAAGGAGAGCCAGCTATTGAGCGCTTGTTTGATCTCACTAGATTCAAACCTCAGGTAAGGTATTGACCAGATTGGCATTTTTTTCTCTCTGCCTTGCGCTTTTCTTTCTTACTTTCTAGGGCTTGGGATGTTGAATTAATTCCTTGAAAGAGATACAAGTCCTTGTTAGAAATATACTTGTTGCCCAAATTTTATTTTATTTTTAATGTATAAATGCTTACAGAACATTGATTGCTTTCTGATGCATATTCTAGATTCTCTCATGGATATAAGTATCAATATATGCAGAGAAATCTAGCTCAATTTAATAAGGTTCCAACTGAAACATTATTTGTTGCCATATACGTTCCTTTCTTCCTCACCTTCACCTCTTGATTCAAAATGGTAACCATCAATCCTTGAAACCATTCTTTACTTGTATCACATTACAAGGAACATCTTTCTTCCATTTGAAAGTATGTTACTGATTCCATCTTTTAAATTCTACAAGCTGGAAGGGTGACATTTATCTTGGCTGGAGCAAGTATTAGCTTTGTGATTGACACCTATACTTTAAGGAGTTTCTCATTGACTGCCATTTTATAGTAAAGAACTAACCAGGATTTTTTACTTCATCTTTCCATGTGAAGATAGGCCGATTTGTTGATTCTGTTCAGAAAATTGCTTATTAGATACTGCATACTGAAATTACCTGTACCTTCTCTTCTCTGAGATGAACAAGAACGCGACTGATATGCCAGATAATGTATTGTCAGTTTATACCATAACTTGTGTGATATTAAAGCGTAGCATCTTGTTTTCTAGAGGACACAATGGCTTTTTATTAAGGCAGCAAATTGCTGCTTTCGCATCCAACGATATGGTTTCAATGTCAATAGCTGTATCCTCCCATTATTATTTAGTCATGACTCAACTTCTGCACCTACAATATTGATGTGCAAAGCTGATGTATTTAGAGCAGATGACAAAAGCTTGGTATCTGAACAAAATTATTGAAAATTGTATCATCATTTAACATGAACTCAACTATATAGGAGCTTATTTCCGAATACCATGACATTTTTGATATATTTTGAGTCATGTGCATAATAGAGCAAATAATTTAATCTTTATAAGGCTATGAGATTCGTTTGCTTAACATTTTACCAGTTTACTGTGCGAAATAGCCTTATATCTTGGTCACAAGTCACAACCTTAGGTTTTAGTCCTTTTAAATTTCAGAGTCCAGTGACCCATATGCTATTGGTAAATACTTCCCATACCCCAATAAGTTACTAGATTTACAGCACTACATGCCTTTGCAGCTCAATGTTGTGCTCATTTCATGCCATTACAGTTTGTATTTCTGGAGGGAAATCATAAATGACCTAGCTTCTTTATTTTTCTCTTCATTATGTAGGTGATTGAGAGGTCAGATGCAATTCATATAGATTCCATTAGAGGAGAAGTGAAGTTTTGTGATATCTCATTTCAATATAGAGATGGTTTACCCCTTGTCTTGAATGGAGTTGACCTCCACATTAAAGCTGGAGAGATCGTGGCTCTTGTGGGCCCTTCTGGAGGAGGGAAGACAACATTGGCTAAGCTTCTGCTTCGCCTCTATGATCCTATGAATGGTGAGTTTGAACAGGCAGTATTAGAGGGCCTATTTGTTCACATCATAAACGATGTTAAGTTTGTACTATGAAGCTTATGTTGTAACTAGATGTTATTGCTCATTTTCTTCTCTATTTGGTAGGTCGTATATTAATTGATGGACACGATGTTCAAAGTTTTCGGTTGGAAAGTTTAAGGAGCCATGTCGCCCTAGTTTCTCAGGATATTGTGAGTTCTATCATACCACTAATTACTGATTTCTTTTTTCTTTTCTGACTATAGTAGTTAGAAATTTGAATTTAACTAATGATAATGATTGTCTATCTGTAAGAATTTTAGAGACCAAAGACACCAATGCTGAAAGTTAATGAGTTTTACACTCAGGTCGTAAGTAATGAACAAATGTCAGTGATTTAATTTCTTTTGGTTCATAAATCTGTAAATTTGCTTCTACTTGACCTAAGCTAGGGATGCCTCTGTTGACCGGTGCATACTTTAGTTCTCATTGATGTTTCGTTGAATTGATCCTCTGTATCAAACAAAATCCTCCCTTTGTCAAAAATATAACGGTGTGCCTAAATTAACCTAAACTGCAGAATGTCTAAATCTGGTCTTTTATGTAGGACCTCCCCCCCCCCCCCCCCGGCTGGCCTTTAGACCAGGTGTTTTACCAAAGTCCTAGTTTTGTGTCTTTTGTCAGAATGACAGATGGGTTGATTCCTGTTCCTTGATTGACTTGTAATTTTTGCATTTTACATGAAAATGTACTAGATGCTGTTTTCAGGGACAGTTGCTGAGAATATTGGCTATAAAGATCTTGTGAGAGGAATTGACCTGGAGAAAGTTAAGCTTGCTGCAAAAACTGCAAATGCTGATGAATTTGTCAGTTTGCTTCCTAGAGGGTACGAGACTCATATCGGATCAAGAGGTTCAATTTTAAGTGGGGGCCAGAAGCAAAGGTTAGGCCAAGAGTACTTTAACTATGTCTTTTTGGCTTATTCCCAAAATGATTGAAAGCACGTCAACATATTGTTACCAAATTATTGTTGCCATTATCCCACTTTGTCTAACAAGGCTCGCGCCTGCGGTGTGATGGCCTCGCAAGATACAAGAACTGTACTCTAATGTAAGCAACCTAATCCCTCTGGTTGCAGAGAAGCTAGCTCCCTACTAACCCTTGATCTTGAAAGGGATAGATTTTTGAAATGGTGGGCAGGGTAGCTACTAGCTAGTAGCTAGACTAAAGCAAATGCTTCCAGGATTTTTGAAATGTAACGTAACCCAATACTGTGAATTGATGATGCTAATGTATCATCTTATTGAAGCTAAACTGGAATAAACTTGTGTCAGGTGAAACAGGGCCTTATGGTATTATTTATATACACTGATAGAGTTTAGCTTGACATGGCCACCAGCATCACATTGTTTTTTTATTGACCAACGAAGTCCATAGATATTTACCTGTAGGTTTCTTTTGCCAATTGGACTGGATGCCAATAACATATCAAGAAGAATTAGTAGGGCATCAATTAAATTTCAACATTCGTTATGCAATATGATTTAGTAGTTATTGTTCCTCGCTGTAACATGGAGGGAAGGCACACATGTTGAGGAGCCAATACGATGAGGAGAGAGATAGAGAGATATAAAAGGGATTTATGTGATTAAGAGAGGGGGGAAAAGAACCCGAAAGTATATTGTGGCAGGGAATATGTATCAACTGGGAGGGGAGTAGACATTGGTTAACTAGAGACAAATGTGACTCACATATGCCTAGTCTACTAGGCTTATTATAAATATAACAATGAAATCGCCTCTGTTGTTTCCCCAATGCAGGCTTGCAATAGCAAGAGCAATCTACCAGAATTCTTCAATTTTGGTTATGGATGAAGCAACTTCTGCGTTGGACAGCAGGTCTGAACTGTTGGTTAGACAAGCTGTGGAGCGCGTGATGAAAAATCATACTGTGAGGACTTTAGCTTCTATGAATCTTTTTTGCACCCTTCCCCCTTTGTTGGGCTTTCTGGTGTTTGAATTTCACTATGCTATGTTTTTTCTCTAGCATCATTTTGACTCCCAATTTTGTTTTCGATATCTCGTTATGATTTTTTTTGAGATAAGTCGTCGACTAATTTCCAAACAGTTTAGTTAATGCTCAATTTGATACAAGCCAAGGCTACAAACAGTAATTTTCATTCATATTCGTGCAGTAGCTTTTTTACTTGCGTTTTTGTTTATCTAAACTGTTTCTTTTGCATACAGTTACATCAGTTGTGAAGGAAAATGGGTCCTTTTAGTACAAGAGATTTTGGTGGTCAAAGTTTTGAAAATGGTACATGCATTGTAATAAGAAACAGAGGGTTTTACATGTGAGGTAGGACAAAATTTGAGAGGGATTATGGGGACCTTTTAACCTTAAAAGGAAATGGAGCAATAAGGGAAAACTAAAATGGAAATGGAGCAAACAATGGGACAGAGGGGAGTATTGACAAGAAAATCAATATTTTTCTCCCGTGTTTGAGGTGATGGAAATTAGCTCCGTCATATTTTTTGGGAATTGACCTTATATAAGATGTTGAATGACTATGATACAATCTAGTCTGAAGTTATTTTTCTTACTCCTTGATTATGGCAAGGAAGCAAGTGCGGGAACTTCATAGAAGTACTAAGGTGTTATAAGCTAGATAGTGGTGCTAACTGTTCTGTTCCTCAACAGTATTTATTTTCAATGTTCAGATAATTAATGACAATCCGGAAAAAAAAAAAACATTTAATTTGCTCCCTCAAGTTGTTGTTCTCAAGTCAGAAATAATGAGTGTTTTGTTCTATTATATGAGCTGCCCTGCAGCTAACAAGGTGAAATTTTGAATTAGTTTTGAGCATGTGTAATATGGCTCAACAAAAATTTTGTGATATCTGATGTAAGCTCTAATCCACTTCTCCTTGGTTTCCATTTTCAATATGACCCTGCTATAATCTAGATGCTTGGTTTTCTGCAGGTTTTAGTCATTGCTCACCGACTCGAAACAGTTCTAATGGCTGAGAGAATCCTAGTCCTAGAAGCCGGTAGATTGCAAGAGGTTGATCGTTCAATTATAACCAATAATTTGCATGATTTGCAATCATCAGCTAGCCTTGTCATATAAATGTATGACTAGAGAATGCCCATGCACTTGAATGACAGGCTACGCTTTTAAGTTTTATGCCTCATTCATGCTCGACTACTGTATTCATCTCAAAGCTCCACAGTTAAGAGTTGGTGAGGTAAATGGAACATTTCTATATTTGTAAGGAAACAAATTTTAGATCTATCAACTTGTAGTGAATATTGGCTGTAATCTTCTAGGTCAACCTGGGTAAAATTGTGTACAAAGTTAGGAAGGACACAGGCCTATGACATGCCTAGAAGTAATTGTATATAGATGGATTGGGGCACAGGTATCGAAGACTGTACTAGCTGTTCTTAGTTTAATACCTGGAGATTGGGAATTAGTGTGAGAGATAAGTATATTTCCGAATGTAAATATGAGCTTTAGCAACAATCAATTGCGTTAGATCTGACAATCATTCTATGCATTAGCAATAATTATGTTATGTTGGTTCATATTTCATTGTTTTGTTGAGTTTTTTTTTTTTTTTTTTTTTTTTTTTTTGACAACAAGGAAATTTGCATTAATGAAAAGTTGGAGTACAACCTAATGGTAATACTACCAAACGAAACAAAAACAAGAAACAACTAACACTATGAAAAACGACACTAACTCGTACAAACAACTTAACATAAACACGAATAAAGTTTGTTGAGTTATGGAGTACTAAATGCTCAACATATTGAAGCAAGGGTCATACTGCATGTCAATTAAGTTGTTTTCTGTAAAAGATTTCATGCTATCTATCCATGATTTAATAGGCTCGGCTTTTATAGGGCATGCTATTCGCGATATATTTATACTTCCTCCGTTTAGAAATAGTTGCAGAGTTTGTATAATGTTTACTATTCACATTTTGCACTTTGATTGTCTTTGGTAATTTATATTTTAGGAAAAACATAATCATATGAGATCTTGTTAGATTCGTCTCAATATATATTATTTTAATATCAACTTTTTATAATTTTTACTTATTGATAATTAGAGATATTAATGTTTGAAATAATATATTGACAAACGTAAAAACATGAAATGGTACAATTATTTCTAAACGGAGGAAGTATATGACATATGCGGATGGAGCCTAATCAGACACTGATCGAGTCATTGTTTTGTTGATTTAGCTTTTCTGCAAGAAGATGAAACAAATATATCCAACTTTAAGTTTATATCTTGAAATTTTAACAACATTTACAATCACGATCGAGTCATGTCCACTGAAAGCTCATTAATTATGGAACAATTGGGTTGCCGAATACAGATATCTTAAGTATTTCAAATGCTCAACGCATAACATTACATTCTTCTAATCCTTTAATGATATTACATGAATTACAAATCACAATTTAAAAGGTGATCTCACAAGGTGCATGGAAGGTTCTTCCACGGCAAATTGCTTCGAGATTTTCTCCCATATACGAGCATAGCGGAGAAACTTCGACACCTGAACTTATACAAGGCACAGAAAATTATCAATTAAGTTTAAATGAGCTGAATATGTAATGATAATTTCCTCAATAATGCTAGAGGGGAAATTAACTCCCAAATATGAATCAGCTCCAAAGATAAATCCCAAATTGAGATGGTTTTTGATGGGCCTTAGGGGAAGGAAAGAGGGGAGGGGGGGGTGAAACAATGTAGAACCACCGTCTCGGTTAGCAAATTTAAAGTAAACCCGCTACTATCTTTGTTGGTTATAAGTTGAAACCACTAGCAACATTAGCACTTTGTAACTTCAAACCACCGAGTTAATGGTATCAATCTTGAAGGTTATTCATTGTATGAGTTTCTGGAAACAGAGCTGCCATTATTAATAATTTTTTCGCTTACATTTGATGCCAGCACATTGCTGCTCTGAGAACTTCACGAATCTTACTCTAGACTCTAGAGTTCCAACTCAGTTACTTGGAAGCAGACGAATTAGTAGAATGGATGAGTGATATGTCTCATATTAGTCTGGAAGAAGTGAATAACCACCTGTTGGGGTTGAACTACATTTGAAGAGGGAAAATTTATGGTGTGTCTGGAGGTCTCTCGACTAGTCAAAGAAAGATAACCTGGTCTCCGAATCTCCCATGGTTTGAAGCCCAATATCGGTAGCTTTAAATTAGCGACTCTACACTTACCCAAGAAAGAATACAGACCACTTTCAATGCTATGTGTAAGTGGATGATATTGGGAGAGGTAGTTTTCAAACCAATGAAATGAGGAGCTTTTCTCCTCTAGCATCACTTTCGAGGAAATTTTTTATTTTTTAAAGAAATAGATATAGGTACACTTACCAGTAGAATATAAAGGCACAGAATGGGTTAGGAAGCCACCAGCAGCAATCACCCATCGAGCATGAAGGCGAAGAACAAGCAGCCTCGCACTATCAGGTGTGTCAAAATTAGCCCCATTTGCGTTTTTTACTGGAGCAAATTCTTCTTCTCGTAAAACCTGAGAATATAAATAAATGAATATCACATTCGCATTCATAGCCAGAGGTCTATTTTAAATAAGGAAGCGGATGAAAACAGATCACCTCAAAGAGTGCAGTAGAAGGAGAATATGCGAAGGCATCAAATATGAACTGTTCCAGTTTCAGTCCCATTGTATATCCGTTAGCTGATGGAATTTTCTTCTCTGCCAAATGATAACTGCAGCCAAATTTATTTATTTTAAAAAAAAAAATTTAACTAGGAACCTGGGATTGAATTGCAACAGAAACATTGAGGAAAAAAGCATTTACTACTGCTCAAACCATGAACCATAATTTGAAGACCTCAAATTTATATAGTAAAGGATAAAAGGAATATAAGAATAAAGCATTTACTACTGCTCATTTCATATATATTCTTTATACGGACCTGTTTTCTGTGCTTTAAGCTTCATTACTGATTACTTCAATTCATGTTCTTTAACTTAGATAATAAGAGACTGATGATGGCTTCCCATTTATGATGGGGCAAGTTTATTTAGGCAGTTTAAATTACATAAAATGGGCTGGACTGTAGGCTTAGGTGTTTATTTCTGCTGATGACATTGTTTTATTTGCAGAGGCTTCTACTGAGCAAGCAGCCATCATTTGAGAGTGTCTGCGTTGTATCTATGCAGCATCTGGGACAAAAGTCGGTTTCAATAAATCCGACAAGTAGCGTAACCAGGGACACCTTTGTCTACCTCTCTGAATAAATTGACCATAGATTGGCCGGGTGGAAAACCAAGCATTTTTCCCTTATGGAAAGGGCTGTGTTAGCCAAATGAATACTGTGGCTTACTACTACGTAGGGATGCAGATTGCCAAGACTTTGTACAACGTCTGGTGACAGACAAAAATACGAAAAAGATTCATATGGGGAGGTGACCACGAGCAGCCCAAGATAAATCTCATCTCACAGGACACCGAGCAAAAGCCAAAAGATCAGACAAGTCTTGGTTTTAGGTTTTCCATGCTGGCTAGTGCTGCCTATTTGACTTAGCTTGGTTGGTAAATTTTGACAGAACCTTCTTACCTATGGTCCTGTGTCATCCGTGCTAAATATTTTCAAGTTAGATGTGACATTGACATGTTCAGACAAATCTAATTTGTCTTGGGAAATTTTCTCAAGTACCCCTGAGGTTTGACATAATTCTCAAATTACCTCTCACATTTGAGGAATTCCTCATATACCCCTGAACTTTATGTTTGGGTTCAAAATACCCTTATCATATACCGAAATTCAAGTGTATTAATTTCCTAAGGTACCCTTAAAACTTAAACTTTGAACTTCAAAATTCAATAAGGATATTTTGAGAATTAAGTCAAACCTCAAGGATACCTCAGGAAATTTCCCATTTGTCTTTGTGTAAGATTAGGATTTAGGACATACTATTTTGGGTATCATTAGTAATTCCGAAAGTTAAAACTTCAAAAGAGTAGAGAACATGGGAGAGCTCTATATAAGATTGCAATTATCATATTATTTGAAACTTTTCTCAGTGTTGAGAACAAATTTGCTGGTAATTCTTGGTTGCATTTTGAGTAAAACTTACATTCTAACTTTTTGTATTTGGAACTACTGTAGTCTGTATATGTCAACGATTCAAGGGGATTTTTTAGCATATCTTATGCTTGCTACTCAAAGCTAAACCAGTCGTGCAAATTTGTCATCTTAGAGAGGAAAAATGAACGCCCTTCTTTGCATTTTGGATCAGATTTACTACAGAATTCGTCCAAGATTTATTCAAGTCTCTTTTCCTCAAGAAAATCCACTTTTCACAAAGTTCCAATGTAAGGAGAGATTTAATATAGTTTAAACCAGCAAATGGAGGACAAGCCATATAGTTGAATATTGACATTTTAGCATTATTTAACACTCTCTAGAAAAGCTCAAGATAATCCGTTCCCTAGATCAGAATATCAAATGAACCTGAAGTTCAAAAAAAGAAAGCATTCCATATAATTACTTACATGCTATCATTTTCCAGTCCATTGGCCACAGAATTCAAAAAATCCAAGGTGAACATATGCAAGCAAACCTGAAAATCATTGAGATATAACCTATCAGAACTACAGCTAATTAAATTTGTTAGCTCTAACAAATATAATCTAGAAGGGGTATAGAGAAAAGGATAAGATTGATTTTGAAATTAGTTGGCCAAAATTGCATTGGAAAAAAGAACCATGAAACACGGAGGTCAATTGCCAATAACTCCATGTCCAAAAGAGTGCTCCTCCTTGTAGAATAATTTGGACAAGACTTTACCATTATTCATCTCTCATGAAGAATGGCAGTCATATTATTTGTTTCTAGGACTGAAGCTACTATGAGTTCCCCCTTCTCAAGCCTTGGACAGTCTAGACATGAGTAAAAGATTGGGAAAAAAGGTCACCTATCCAAGCTAAGCCAAAGGCCTAGGTCCATCAACAAACTACCCCTTAGGAAGCACAACTTAATATTTTGTTTCAATGTCATGGCTCAGATTCAGAAATCACGTAAGTCAGACCACTATGCTAAGAAAACAAACATGAGGCAAAACGTAGTCATACATTACTCCAGCAAAAGCGAAGACGTCCAGTTGCCTGATTAACTGCGCTAGCCAGTGAAGAATCTAGTTCACTGTATTCAACCACATCAAGTGGCCCACCCTTTCCTCGTTGTACAAAAACACCAACTTTTTCTTGTGGATAGGCCTGTTAATCAGATGAAGATAAAATACTTATATAAGACAAGTATATTAGGAGCTAACATTACATATGCATATGTAATAAGATACATAGAAAGTCAAAATAACAAAATTCATCACTTCCCATGACAATGGAATTTTGACCCAACATGTAGTGTCACGAGCAAAGTGATCACGTAACTGAAGATACAGAAGACATAAAGTTGTATACTTGTATACTAGTTCATGCCAAAACTTGAACAAAGATGTCTATAAATTTATATTATTCATTTATTCTTAAACTTTCTGTTTCTAGATAGTATCTAAACTCCCATATATCACATTAGAAGGACAAACATATCTGTACTCAAACAAATACATGCAGATTCACACACAGAAATGCATCCCACATTGCTGCGACTCCACTCACAGACCGACCCTGCTTCCCAGGCTCAACAAGGACACGTCAATCAGGAATAGCTGATCAATACTTGTTCGGCTAGTCGCAAATAGGGACAACTAACAATTTGTTTTGTGTCACTCTTTCAATTCCGTTTCGGGGGGGAGGGGGGGGGGGGGGGGGGGGGGGAGGGGGGGTTGCTTCTACCAGCCAGTTAAAGTATGATTCTTTTAGTTTCAAGCTTCAACCAATCATTATATCCACGCGACACTTCAAGTATTATGTTATAAATCTGCTATCAGGGGTTCTCTCAGAAAAGGTTACTGGTGCAGCCAACACCTTATTGTTGATTTTGGCAAGGGTTCCAGGAGGGTAAATCAGATATATCAAGATTCTATCAAGCTCTATGTTATTTTCCATTTCCACATTATAAGATGATCCCAAGCTAAGAAATATGTGTAATTATTTAACATGACTATTACATTTGAAAGATTATTCAGGCATTGACAGGAATTCTGACTTCTGAGTCATAGCTTGGCTAAAGGGTAGTTATGATGTTTGCATAGGAGGCTTATATTCTTATACAGAAAGTTAATTTTCTGATTTCCAACTTCAAGGTCAAAGTACACTCAGCTTTTATAAGGCAAAAGACAAGAAAAGCTTCAAATCCCTGAACCAGAAGATAGGCTCCTTTGGTGAATCAAGAATCAACAAAAATATCTCAAGACTCAAAGTATGGACATTCAAGTTGCTTTTGCTGACATATGCAGACTGCTACTGGATCGTTTCCATCTAAGTGGGGAGGCGGATAAAAGGTACATCAGACAATGGTAAGAGGCCATGTTTTGATCCAGAATGCAAAATGAAATAGGCAAAAGGAAATAATTAGAACTTGAGGTCAAATTGTCAAAACCCGAGCACAAGTAGATGAAGCATTGAAAATGACAGCTAAAATAAAAAATATAAGAAACTACAATCTCATAGATACCAACTCAAATTACCTTCTTTACAACTTTCGCAGCAGCTGCAACACTTTTATCAATGAAGTAACCCAAGAACGTGGGATCAGCAACCCGAACCTGTTACCAATATATACAAGTCTCTGTAAGATAACTAACACAAATCAACAAGAAAGAAGAAAACAGAGGGTAACAAGAACTCACGAGTGCATTGTCCACACCATAACAATCTACATATTTAATTCCTCGTGCAGCCATATCTTCTAATAGTCTTGAAGACTTTAGGGCTGACCCATATGATAAACTCATCAGACACCTTCAACTCATAGACTTGCGCAAATAATAGATATCAGAGAAGGTGCAGAGATGCAGAGAATGATATACCTGTATAAACTCCTCCATTCCCATCAGGAGCCTTTGCCACCTGAGTTTAGACACTTGAACAATAAATCCAAAACTGATTTATATTCAACAAGTTGAAATGTCAATCAATTCTATAGGAAACAAACACATAGAAGTTCATACATATGCAAGAAAAAAAAGAGAGAAAGAGTCTTAATAGAGGCAGTGTAACTGCAGCAAGGATCTTGACCATTTTTTTTTTATAACTTCCTAGCATAAGCATAATTGATTGTATCTA
The DNA here is from genome assembly GCF_026745355.1 of Beta vulgaris subsp. vulgaris. Lineage (NCBI taxonomy): Eukaryota > Viridiplantae > Streptophyta > Magnoliopsida > Caryophyllales > Amaranthaceae > Beta > Beta vulgaris. Next base: position 4,044,354 of record NC_079208.1, read on the forward strand.
TAAAAAAAACAACATGATGGAGTACTTCTGCCCCGCCAAAATCATGTACATACTTGTAATTTCCAATAAACAACCATATAGCATCTGGACTCTAGTTCTTAGAATGTGATTCGCTTCGATTTTGTTTTCATAATGCAAGTTCACATACCAAGATTTTACCCTCTTTATCTATGAATTAGAAAATTAACCTCATATATTATTTATATTACCCACAAATTCAAACAAAAAAAAAAACTAATTATCACCTCTGGTCAATCTTTTCAGTCACATTTTAAAAAAATCCGTCATGGGCCTCACACACATCACAACTGATGCTAAACATGCACAACAGGTATTCAAATTCCACGACATCAAGATGAAAAGTAAACGCACTTTATATGGAGTCTCCATAATAATTCTTCCATCCTTTGAAACACAAGGAATAGTGCCCTGCTGAAAGAAGGTGACCTACATGGGTAATATATAACTCGTGTGAGTGGAATGACATTTTAAACAACCTGTTGTATAGTAAGTTTAGTCAAAGATTTACAACACATACTTGATCAGCTTCAAGGCCAAAAAATTTACGACTTTCAAAGAATTTGCGTGTTGCTTCATCTGTGAAAGGGCTAGTCATTATGTACCAGTGGATTGGTGTGACAGTTGCTGATCCTGAAGGGTGCAGATAGAAAATCAATTAATTACCTTGAAAGAATCCGATGCATTTAACTGGATCCACGAAGTATCTTACCCTCACTCATAAATTGAGTAGCTAGTCTTTGAACACACATAATTCGCTCAGCCTGTAGCTGGAAGAGTGACTTTCCGGAAGGAAGACCAATATCTGAAACCAAATTAAGATTTAATCACCGTCACATGAGTAAACCAACAAGAAAAGGTCACAATTGATGATTTTGCAAGTTCATCGCTGAACTCCTCCACCACTGATTGTGAAATAGAGAGAAAATGGATAAAAAATAGAACAATAAGAATAACTTCACACAGAGCTACAGAAGAAAGTGATGTACATCAGGACCAGCACACCTATGCTGGTGGTTTACTGATACGTCTTGTCTGTATTTGTTTTGTGTAAATATGGTCTAAAAACTTGCCACATAGAATTTAGAATAAAGTAAAGAAGAGAGGGGTATACTATAAAAATTGTTCTAAATTATGAAAAGAGCAGAAATGCTGTTGTAAATTGGTTTCGATATAGAAAAAAAGATGAAAACAATTGCAGAATAACTATTCAAGTACTTAGTAGTTTGAGATTTGAGTACTATGACTTCTTAGAGTGTATTCGTGGCTGCTGCCCCAAGCTCAAAATCCTCAATCCGCCATTATTTCTTAGAGTGTACTTTATATATATATATATAATATATAATATATTATATATAATATATATATATATATATATATATATATATATATATATATATATATAGCAAACAGAAATCTAGATACAGGATTTCAGGCTATTTAGTAAACAGTGATAGCCTAAATGATGAGTTCAAATTGCAACAAGTGGATGGTAAAAGGCGATGCCACTTACTAAAACAACCCTTAGGATCTGAGCTTCCAAGCCGGGTTCCCTGCATCAGATTATAGGGAATTATTAAAATATTTTAGGCAATACATTATCATCTGATCTTAAGAATTGCATATGCAGCAAAGCACAAGTTGAATATACACCATACTGAACATAAACAGATATAAATGACAGATGTACTTGCCAAAGATGGACAAGTCATGCCATGTGAAGCCTTTACGTCAGTTCAACAAACTCTAAAGAATTTCATTCTGAGCAAATAAGACAACAGCAATTTCAGCACTGCACGTTTTTTACTTAGCAATCTCTCTAATTATGGTTTTCTGTTTCCTTTTGCTACTTTTAGATCCAGTTTCTCTTTCTCTTTGGAGTGTAAAAGAAGGAAGGTAAGGTTAGTGATTTTTGCTCATCTTTCAGATATGAATTGCCCTCCAAATTTACTCTTTTTTGATTAAGTATCACTAGTTCCTTTAAACTTCACAGCACATTTATCAAAATACAAGCTTTGGCAAAATATATGGAGCTCGCAAGTGAAAAGGTCTTCACTTTATGGAAATACACGATTACAAGCTGAATTTCTAGCTAGCATAACTCCTTCTCTGATGAGACGTGGAAGTAGGTTTCTACAGATTTTAGTAGTAATCTGAGCCCACCATTCTGTGAGGCATAAGAATGGTGTACATTTTAAATTTATTTAGAATTCTAGTCCCAGATCTTAATTTCGTAACTTGATTTTTTTATTGATGGCCTATACAATGGCGCAAATATCACATATGTACTTCATTTTTTAGACTTTTTTCATATTTCTAGACTTGGTGAATGAGAAAGAAGGTGGAAATATTTCCTTGCATCTGTTTATGCATTTTATATTAATGTGTAAGTGAAGCAAAATGAAAGAACCTTGAAGATTCTAGACTAACAGTCAAGTTTCTTGATCTCACTTACAGGTTGCTTTGTTCTTCTCTTTAAAGGAGTTTTTTTCTAAAGCATACAAACATAAACTCCCTCCATCAACAAGTATCTTTGAAGATTATAGAGAATCAGTCTCCTTTAAGCAACCATACTAGTAAAATACTATCCTTTAAGTTTCAAGTTTATTCAGCTAAAAAGAAAAAGGTGACCCGTATTCATTTCATGGCTAATAACAAAGAATACTACCAGAGCAATATAACACCAATAAATTAATTGAAAGTTATACACCAATAGATTAATTGAAAGTTATGTACTACAGGGAACTTAAAAATAACCAAACCGTCCGAATATACGTTACTCAAAGTGCAAGGGGACTACCCCTTATGGAAATACATTAGATATACATTATATGATACAAAATGCCTTTATGCTAGATTAAAAGTTAATTAAAGCTGGTTATCAAAGATAATCAGATAAACATACACTATTTTACTAACAATCATGATTGCAACTTAAAAAGGTAAACTTCTATAATCAGGCATAAAGGAAGAAGAACAAAGTAAAGTTAAGTGGGGAAAATGAAAAAACAAAAACAATATTGTAAAGTTTAAGCATGATTACACACAGAAAGTAATCATACAATTTATTATTGGTGGTCCGACTTCTATTGCTCACTGACAACACTTAAGTATCAAATAACATAAACAATTACAAATTATCAAAAAGTAATCCTACAACCACTTATTGGTACTCCAATTTCTATTGCTCACTGACAATACTTAATCACCAAATAATTTGAACTATAAAATCTCAGATTCAATAATTCAAATTTTGTCAAAAGAAAATAAATAGTACCTGACCACCAGACAAGAGGAGGACAGCCAACTTGCCGTCATGAATGGCCTTCATTCCCATCTTCCACCATCTTTCTCTCTCATCAACTGTCCTCTGCTCAACTGTGGACACAATGTTTTCCGACACCGGCTCGATTGCCGCCACCGGCAATCCTATCTAGCCAAAACGATTGGAGCAATTCATAACTCTTTTCATCTAAAATTTCGAATTGAGAACTAACAACGTGTCGTAATCACTAACCTTGAGACCGAAGTGAGCACCGAATGATCCGATCAATCCTCGGAAGATCCAAACTCTGTACAATTTCAACAAAATCAACAACTCAAAATGCTAAAACAAAAAAAAAAAACATGCAAATTCGAACAACAATATATCTATACAACAAAATCAACAACTCAAAAGACTTGAAAAATCATGCAAATTTGAACAACACTATATCTATACACCAAAATCAACAACTCAATAGACTAACAAAAATCATGCAAATTCGAACAACACTATATCTATACAACAAAATCAACAACTCAATAGCCTTACAAAAATCATGCAAATTCCAACAACACTATATCTATACAACAAAATCAACAACTCAGAAGACTTCAAAAAAAAACATGAAAAATCGAGCAACACTATAATCTATACAACAAAATCAACAACTCAAAAGACTTGCAAAAATCATGCAAATTCGAACAACACTATAATCTATACAACAAAATCAACAATTCAAAATACTTACAAAAAGTCATGCAAATTCGAACAAAACTATATCTATTCAATTCAATTGAAGGCGTAATCGAATTGCAAATAAGAAGAAGAAAACTAAAAACCTCAATGTCTTTGATGAGAAGTTCACGTTCATCAAGAGAAAGGTCATTCCAGAAAGCGAAAGTGTCTTCTTGTCCATAATCTTTGAGTCGCTCAAGTAAACCTTGAGGAGGTGATGCTGCCATGGTGATATGATTAGTTTCCGCCATTGATGAAGCAGGTTCACTCATTTTCTCTCTCTGAATGAATAACAATGGAGGAAAACCAAAGAATTTCAAATACAAGTAATTGAGAATATGAGAGTAAGAGAGATGATATTTTTTTGAGATATTAGAAGGGTGGGAAAATCAGAAATGTCGGTGAGTGAGTATAATGAATTAGGCTGTGTTTCACTCTCAAAATGTGAATCAGATTTGGATCTCAAACTAACCCACGGGCCACAATAACAGAAACTCTACACCTTTGTGATTTTTATAAGTATTAAAAATACTACTTGAGATCTTGACTACTTTTTTTTCAAGAGTCAGCCAACTAACAACTGATGAGTTGGCAAAGCTGCGAAATATATATACTCCCATAGCAATATAGCATAGCCCATACTGTAGCAGACAACAGCTGGGCTCGAGAATTGATGTGTATTCGAATCATAGGAGCTAGCAATAGTCGATACGCTTGTATTGGTGACGTTATTGTTGATCTGATCAAAGAAGCAATACTTAATACTCCCTCCGTTTCATATTAATCTACACGCTTTGACGTTTTACACTATTCACAAATTACACTTTGACTCTCGTTTGTGATTTATACGTGAATAAAAACATAGTCATATGGGATCTTGTTAGATTCGTCTTAGTATGTATTTTATTAATATGTACTTTTTATAATTTTTACAAATACAAAACTAAAGATATATGTCTTCAAAGTTTTACATTGGCATGCGTGAAAAGTGTAAGTGTGTAGATTAAAATGAAACGGAGGGAGTACGTCCTTAGAAAGATCCGAAATGACTATAGTTGTAATTGTACGTACCTGTATTACATTCACAACCAAATGATGAATGCATCTCTAACTTGCAAATACATTTACAAAAGTAAGCACTTCTATGAAACTAACAAGCTAAAATGTTGGTATATTCTCGGTTTCTATTTGTTCTTCCTATTTAGAATCTTTTAAAGGAATTAAAAGTCAGGATGAACAAATAGGAACAGAGGAAGTAGTACATATTGAGAGTTAACTACCTTCTAAGGACCTAAAGTATTCATCTTTTTTCCGTTAAGGACCTAAAGCACATTTTTGCTCCCTTAAATTAACACTAACTGACATTAACTTATTTGCCTAAAGTCTAAACTAACGGCAAACCCAATTATGAAATAAAAACAGCCTGAAAATAAAGGGAAAAAAACTAAACCTTCCTTTATAATTTTCTTTTCACTATGAGAAAAGATGAGTCGCAAGAAGATAAAAAAAAAAACTCATTCATCTTTGTTTTTATGTTAATCAAAGCCCATCTGTGAAGGTGAGAAAATTCAATTTCTTTGCTATTTTTTTTTTTTTTTTTGGTTTTTGCTTATACTTTTGTTTTCTCTTCTTCGCTTAATTTTTTTCATCGATAAAAAGTGTATGTCTATACCATTAAATTGACTCAAAAACATGATTAATTAAGATGTTACTTTGTGCTTAGACTAAAAAAATGATTTGGATTTAATCTTGAAATTTTTGGTGGGAATTATGGATCCTTGTCGAAAGGAAGAGAATACCTAGACTTAAAACTAAAACAAGTATGATGCTCATGAATAAGATTGAAAAAAAAAAGGAAGAAGACGACTTAGTACATCAAACAAACGGAAAAATGAAAATTTGGTTTGGGTTAAAGGAGCTTTATAAATTTTTAATCAAGCATCACATGTTAAACTAATTAACAATTTTTTCCCAACACTAAGTGAAAGCAGGTGTTGCTTTTTTCGCGCTAAAATAGAAAATTCATGTTTAATTAGTTTCATGTTCTAATTGTGTACTCTTCAACTTTATTTTCATGTCATTTAATTTTGATAAACCTGACATAGTGATACATCATGGAGGGTATTGGCAAAAATGCAGAAGCTTTACAAAATAGATTGTATAAATTTTTGTCGCTCCATATGAGGTTTTGGTTAATAGTTTTGTTTTATTTTTTAGGAAATTATAGCTTAATAATTGATTTTTTTTCTATTAAATTAATTTTTCTGCTTTTGGTGTTTATAGTTAACTTATGTTTTCAAATAATCCCTTGGAGGAGCAAAAAATTACTTTAGGTTGTCCTTAAAGGAAAAAAGATGAATACTATAGGTCCTTGGGAGGTAGTTAACTCTACACTGTAACTGAACAAAGGCTCCATTTGGTATGGTGTAAATGTTTTTCATTCATGAATTTGAGCTTTCTTTTCCTCTTAGGGTCTGTTCTCCCCAGCTTATTTTCAGTTCAGTTCAGTTCAATTCAGTTCAGTTCAATTCAGTTCAGTTCAGATCAGTTCAGTTCAGTTCAGACCAGTTCAGTTCAGTTCAGTTCAGCTCTTGACAATACTTTTACTCTCACATATCACTATTCATTTCAGTTCAGTTCAGTTCAGTTCAATTCAGTTCAATTCAGTTCAGTTCAATTCAGTTCAGTTCAGTTCAATTCAGTTCAGTTCAGCTGTTTTATGCCGAAGAGAACAGGCCCTTACATGAAAATTGGAATAATTAAAATGAAGTTGGAATCTAGTGAAAGAAATATGGCAATTGAGTTAAGTACTCTTTGTTCATAACTTCTAGCGCAATAATGATAATTGATTGATTCTAGCGCATTGGAAAATATACTTGAAGGTATTTGTAATATCTCGTATTTTTAGTATTTATTTAAATAATTAAATATTTATTTTCTAAAATAAATATTTTAAGCAAAGGGTATTTTAATATTTTCATTGGTTTTAAATTACTTTGGCTGGAATATGGCGCCAAAATTGGATTTTTTAAGCTTTTGTTATTAAATCCAAGTCAAAAAATTCCAAAAAACCCAAAAAAGAAAAAAAAAAATTGGGGGGCCATATGATCCTATGGGATTTTATGGTGATTGGAGGAGTTTTGTTTTCCTATAACTTTCAAGTTTATGATGGAGGTTACAAATTTTGGTTTAATCTCCTAATTTATGGTGAAGGTTACAAACTATCTAATTTTGAAAATTAAGTACTACCTATTGTACTCCTATAAATCTCTATTATATAAGCCAAGTGAGGAGCAATGGTGTCTTCCTTGAAATTTACTTAATTACCCCTCCACAACATAAATATTAGAAATTTCCACACATAAACTTGCCAAAAAAAATCAATCAAATCTTTATTAAACTCAATCAACTCATATAAAATCTCAACTACATAAACTTGCCAATAAAAAAGATTCATAATCAAGAAGTTACCAAACATGAATACCACACACAATAACAAAAAAATATATGGCATTCTCATTACATAGACAACTCAAATTCAAACTCTAAATAATTTTTCCGTAACGCAAACATAATTACAAAAACAAACTCCAAACAAAAAAAAACAGTTTTCTTCACAGATTGGAGCTTCACGGCATTTTCAAATACGACATTCTTGCGGATATTTTACAGTTAATCAGGTATGCAGTTCATTATTGAACATAAAAGTATGTTTCAGTAAATTGTAAGAATTAATATATCTAGATTCATTAACAAAAATTCAATATTAAAAATCAGTTAGATTTTAACATTAGCGAATTAATATATCTAAATTCATCTACCTATTGATCATTCACATTGTAAGAGTAATTATAACTGTAATACGGATGGAGTATATGATAACAAGTTTTAAAATTAACGCACGCATCGCGTGCACATAAGACTAGTACATACCACATACCTTAAACCAACTTTTCCACACAAAAACTTTGAAGAATTCATACTCTCTTACTTCAATGTTCTTCTTTTTCTTCCTATCTATTCTAGTTATATATTTATTATTCAAGTTCCAATTTTCTTTGGTTTAAGAAAAAAAAATCATATTTCTTACTAAAAAATATTGTACTTATGATAGGTCATTCATGTTTAAATTCATGACTAAGTTCATGTGATAAATTACTTAATTGTTGGTTATGAGAAAGCTCAAGCATAAGAATAAGTGAAGAAACTAGTATACTTTTTGTGCAAGATCAAGGTACGTTATGTAGCTAGATCTTTTGAAATGTGGTTTCATGTGATAAAGTTGTTCATTGATTTACTAGTTGGATTGTTGGTTTAGAAATTTGGTTTAAAATGGTTACAATATTTTATTATTCACTCTTGGAAGTGAAAAGGAATAATGATTTTATCAATCATTTTTATATATATAGAAGTTTTGTGATCCTTCTTGGAAAATTAAATTATTTTTGCAAGGAAAGGTTGATTGGCTTGTTTAGGGATGGAGGAGTCCAACCTAGTTGGTTTGCTCTCCCCTAGATAAGGCTTAGGATGTAATGGTTGGTTTTGGTGCAATATATCTTAATTACTAGCCAAAAAAAAAAAACGTTGATTGGTTTTTATGAACTTTGAATGTTCAAAAAGTTGGTTATGAGGAAAGGAGATTTATTCATGACTTACAAGTCATATTATTATTATTTCCGCTTGATTAATATCCAAAGATTCAAAGTCCACTTTTTGGCAATTATAGTTACCCCTTGATATAGCCCCCTGATGGGATGACTAGCTTAGGGGGGGTGAACACTTAGTAAAATAGAAGGGGAGATAAAAAGAGGAATTGTTTTCAAAGATTGTTTTTAATCCAAGTTGTTTAGAAAGAGTTTTTTCTTAAAAGGTTGTTCTTGAATTATTATTCAAGTGTTTGGAAAAGAGTTTGTTCATAAAAGGTTATTCTTGAACTATTTTTTAAGTGTTTGGAAAGAGTTTGTTCTTATTCTTGAATCATTATTAAAGTGTTTGAAAATAGTTTGTTCTTAAAGTTATTTTTGAATTATTAGTGATGGAGTTCTCGAAATGAAAAATGTTGCGAACTAACAAATGTGTTACTTATCTAGTACATTTCGTACTCAATTTTATACTGACGCGTATTTTCGTTTTCCTATTTGGCTTTGCCCTGTTTACCTTTTTGGTAAGCAGTTTTGCAGGTTAATTCTGGATGTGCATAAGAGCATACTAAGAAGGAGATCTTCACCTAGATTAAGGTGTTTTATTTATATTGAGTATTAAGACAATATTTACTTTTATTAATAAAGAATTATTATTATTTTTGATTAAAGTCTTCCACTGCAAGTTATTTTGTTAGTTAGTAGTTGGTTGCCGAAAGCGTGTTAGTCACGTGACGGTAATACTCCTAAATTACTCAAATATTATTTACTAAACTATTTATATAAAAGTGAATAATTTGGGAGTGTTACAATATTTCTAATGATAGGTTGCACAACCCAAGATGAGTTATATTCTAGGGGTCTGGGCTTTGCATGTTCGGACTGTTTTCCTGAAGTTTGCTATGCGTACGTGGATTAGTTAATTCCACCTATTTAATTGACGTTCCTTATTTTGTAACTTACGTTTCTACTAGTATTAGGAGATAAAATTTTATATTAGAGTTTTTCTAATTAGGTCAGGATATTTTGTTCATTATTATTCAAGTTATACTTCTTAATTTTTTTTATTTTCTTGTTGCGTTAATAGAAATACAGTACACAGTTGTGCAATTTGTGAGTTTTAGGAAAATTTATTTTCTGGAAAGGATTTCAAAACGATTTCCACATGATTTTAATATGAGCTATAGCCATGACTATGAAATTAAAAAACAAGGGTTTTCAAAAATTCATATTATGAATATAATCTAGAGATAATTAACAAAATGAAAATTGGGTTAGAAACGGACTTTGGAAATTCGGATTTGGAAAACAATTTATACAAGAGGTGTAGAAAATGGGCTTAGAAATATGGAATGCACTTGGAAAATTAATCTGGATGTTAAGGCTCATCTCAATTTATGCTTCATTTCAGATCAATTAGATATAGTTATTGTTTCTGCCTCGAAACTAGTCAAAAGAGTAATATGTTTAAGGTGAGAGTCAAATCCCGAATTAGGTTAGAATCCCGAGTCTCGTAGTCTCCAATCCTGCAAAACAAGGAAAAACTGGCCCGGGGTGTTCCCGGGAAAGCCCCTCCGACGCTCAAGTCAGTTGAGATTGAGGTAGAGAGAGAAAGTAATCCAAGTCTAGAGAGAGATGCTCTGGTTTTGTTAGGTGAGAATTGAATACCTGCTCATTGATGGGATTGTTGGTATTTATAGTTTTTGGGGATTTCCCAGACAGGAAACCCTTTTTGGGAGCCTCCCAAGACCTAGGGGAGCCACCACCTTTTTAAGGTAATCAGCTTTTTGTTCCCTAAAAGCTGGTGGATCTTCCTTGAGATGAGAGAACTAGGCTTGGGGTGAAATGCCTTTTAATATTTTATTGGGCCAGACCAGGGGCCCAAACAATTAGCCCCGCGCCAAATAATCGTAAATGAACTCTGGTTTCAGAATGCGGTTGATTGGCGAATTTTTCCTGAGCTGGCTCTCGGTCCGGGAACCCGACCCGAGTTCTCCCACTTGTGGGGGGATTTTTGAGGGGAGTTACTAGACCCCGAGAGGAGTTTTGGCTGAAGGTCCAACACTGACCCCGACCCGAGGACATCGCGGCCTCTCATCACGTCAATTGCTGAAATCCCGAGTGGGGTTTCTGGGTTACAGCGTTGAGCGGAGGTGTGAGCACCGTCCCGAGAGCGCCCTGATGCCCCGAGTGCGGTATGATGAATTCTCGAGTGGGGGGAAGCGACCAGCCATAAGCACGCAATCCCGACTCGGGCATGCCGCGGCATCTCAAATCCTGAGTGGGGGAGGTGTTGGTTTGCATATTATCGGCCTCGGGATGGAGGGGGGCACCCAAGGGTCTCATGCTACCCCGAGTTGGTCTGAGACGGACTTGGGCAAGGAGCGACCAAGCAGGAGTATCCAACTCGGGGCCAATGGACCTCTCCATGGAGTCCCGAGATGGCCATGACGGAACTAAGCCATTATTTGGGTTGACCCTACTTGAGTCCCTTGGATTGACCATGTGGTGGTACCCAACTCGGGGGCGGGTGAACCTCCGTGTTCGATCCCGAGTTGTTTATTGTTTAACTTAGCTCATTTTGGCTAAGTATGAGCTCCTTGGATTGATCAAGAAGGGGTACCCAACTCGGGGGCCAGTAGGTTCTCATGTAATCCCGAGTTGGTGATGATGGAACTTAGCTCATTATTTGGCTAAGTACTGAGCCCCTTGGATTGACCAAGTAGGGGTACCCAACTCGGGGGCCAATAGGCTTTCTCATGTAATCCCGAGTTGGTGATGATGGAACTTAGCTCATTTGGCTAAGTATGAGCCCCTTGGATTGACCAAGTAGGGGTACCCAACTCGGGGGCCAATGGCCATCCCATGTAATCCCGAGTTGGTGATGATGGAACTTGCTCTTATTTGGCTAAGTACTGAGCCCCTTGGATTGACCAAGTAGGGGTACCCAACTCGGGGCCAATAGGTTCATGTAATCCCGAGTTGGTGATGATGGAACTTAGCTCATTTTTGGCTAAGTATGAGCCCCTTGGATTGACCAAGTAGGGGTACCCAACTCGGGGGCCAATAGGCCCTTCCCATGTAATCCCGAGTTGGTGATGATGGAACTTAGCTCATTATTTGGCTAAGTACTGAGCCCCTTGGATTGACCAAGTAGGGGTACCCAACTCGGGGGCCAATAGGCCTCCCATGTAATCCCGAGTTGTGATGAGGACTTAGCTCATTATTTGGCTAAGTATGAGCCCCTTGGATTGACCAAGTAGGGGTACCCAACTCGGGGGCCAATAGGCCTTCCCATGTAATCCCGAGTTGGTTGATGATGGAACTTAGCTCATTATTTGGCTAAGTATGAGCCCCTTGGATTGACCAAGTAGGGGTACCCAACTCGGGGCCAATAGGATCCCATGTAATCCCGAGTTGGTTATGATGGAACTTAGCTCATTATTTGGCTAAGTATGACCCCTTGGATTGACCAAGTAGGGGTACCCAACTCGGGGGCCAATAGGCTCCCATGTGATCCCGAGTTGGTGATGATGGAACTTAGCTCAATTTGGCTAAGTATGAGACCCCTTGGATTGACCAAGTAGGGCGCCCAACTCGGGGTGATTGGAGGGAGTCATGGTTTGAATAGGGTTGACCGTTGACCTTCTGACTTTTGGCCATTTGGACTTTTGGGGCCTGAACTTGAATTGGGCTTCTTCCATTTTGGCCCAATCTTTTGAGGGCCCATTGAGGGTCCAGAGGTTGTCGCGACGCGGAGGGGAGATTTGAGGTTATATATAGAGATGGAGAGAGGATTTGTCCGTATCCCAAATCATTTGCAATCACTTTCACTCTCTCTCTAGAATCTCTCTCTAGAATTTCTCTCTAGAATTCTCTCTAGAATTTCTAGAATTTCGTCCGATCCCGAGTCCTCCTAGCGCGCGTCTCGGTTTCCGCTCCCGACTGTTGTTTGAGAAGGTACGCCCCCTGTGTCCCTTTCTTTTCTTATTTTTGTTATTAGGTGTTTAGGATGGATCCCGAGTCGGATCCTAGTGAGTCTTCTTCTTCTATCATTAGACTTTCTGAGGAGATGGGGGGTAGATGGATTCTTGGTTAGTACTCGGGTTCCCTGTGAGGACCCTTCCACCGTTCCCGAGGCCATTCCTCTTACCACTCCATCGGATTCCCTGAGCGAGGAAGACGAAGGGGTTGTCCCGGGACCTTTTGATGTTTCCTTGGCCCATAAACCTTGTAGTTCGAGTTATCTGGATAGGTTATTGTCGGACAAGGTGGTGACGGTTTCTGAGGAACCCGAAGATGAAGCCCCGACCACCTCCGGACAAGAGGTTCCTTCCTTAGATCCCGAGGGAGGCCCTCATACATTCTTTCCCGAGGCCAGCTTCATGACTTATATGGAGAGAAATGCGAAGTATATTGGGACCAAGTTCTGGATCCAAGACCCTTACTTTGTGGTGAGGGCCAAGATGCGGAGTCGGTATTGACTCCTCCTCTGGGTGTGTTTCAGTGTACCATCATAGCATGCAGATGGGCCTTAGGTTTCCCTTGCACCCTTCATCAAGGACCTACTGAATGGTTACCAGCTTACTCTGACCAACTTACTTCCAAACAGCTGGTTAACATAAATGGATTCATTGCTGTTTGTGATCTTCTCGGGGTGGCCCCGAGCTTGCGCCTGTGGCTAATGTTTTTATTTGATGCTTGGCCCGGCTGAGCGCCATGGTCCGGGGTGGTTCCGTTTTCAGTGTCGCCCAGGTTACAAAGTGGTTCGTGATCCTCCTTCTAACCAAAAAGGATTCAGAAGAACCTTCTACCATGTTTATACCAGCGGCGATTGGGGGATACCCATATTACCCCCCGAGGAAGGTCCCAGATTTAGATTGAATCAGACGGTTCCTGAGATGTCTCGGGAGGAGGCAGTTGCTGGGATATACCTTTCTACTACCCCGAGAATACATTCGGGGGACTTGGCTTATGTGCCTTCGAATTGGTTGCCCACTCGCCATGATATCCGGAACGAGATGTTCTTGGCGGCTGTAGGCTTGAGTGAGCTGTGATAAGGGTAAACTCCTTGTCCAAATGTGCAATTTATCTTGTTTATGCTAAATTTTGACATTTTGTTTGTTTCAGTTCTAGCCCGACACCGACTCGATCCGTAATGGCTGAGCGATTCATCAGTAGCCACGACTTGGCAGCTAAGCTCTTGGCGGAACTGGACGCAGAGACTATGTCTGTACCCCCGGCTCCAAAGGTGAGTCTTAATTCCGACCCGATCCCGACACCGAGTGTATTTTTCTGTTTTGCTAACTATCTTTTCCTTCAGGATACCGAGTCCAAGAGGGCTAAGAAGCCTCACGTCCGTCCCGTAAAGTGAAGTCGGATGTGGAGAAGGCTCAGGCTGCTGCAAAAGCCGAGGCGGAGAGGCGGCTAAGGCGCCTTCGCTTGTAGCCTCGAAGGTTTCCGACAAGGCCTCGTCTGGGGTTTCATCGGGAAGCAAGCGGAAGGTCCGAGCTTTCCCGAGGATGCTTTGATAGGCTCTGAGGAGCCTATACGAAGCGTACCCGAGTCGAGAAGTTTGGGATTGATACTCCCTTTACTTCTATTTCTCCGGCGCAGAAGATGGCTAGGGTGAGGTCTGCTCTTCATACCCTCTATACCGATGCCGATGATAAGGCACTCTTGGACTTGGGCATGGGCGAGATCAATGCTTTGTACGAGTCCTGGCTCGAGGTGAGTACCTGTCCCGACTTCTTTTATTTCTCTTTCGGGTTTTCCTTATGTTTTGCTTTATCTTGCAGACCTCCATTCGTATGACTTCTGTGATAAATCGTCGCTCCCAATTTGAGGAGGGCGTTATTGAGCTGAAAGGGGAGATTGACGCCCTTAAGAAGCAGATTCAGGAGAAGGACGCTGAAGTTACCCGGCTCACTACCGAGTTAATTCTCAGAAGGAGACCTTCGAAAAGCCTCCACTGCTGTTAAGGAACATAAGCACTGAAGGATAATCAGAAGGTGCTGACTGACGACCTTAACGCTGTTACCCTCGAGAGGAACACCCTTCAGAAGGAGCTGGACGAGCTACGCGTCAAGCTGTCGTCCGCAGAGAGGAAAGCCAAGCGCTCCGCGCACAAGTTGAAGAAGGCCTCCAAAGAGGCAAAGGCTGAGCACTCTGAATTTTTGGAGGGATGGAAGAGGTCTCCTGAGGGTTTGGATTACTTGGGACAGATGGCTTCTCGTTCCTACCGGATGGCGGTCAGGGAAACGAAGGAGCGGTTAAAGGGAATCCTGGTCGGTCCCGACTCCTCTTTGGACTGGTCGAGGGTCGAGGCTGAGTTTGACGCTCGCATAGCCGAGGAGCAGCGAGTGAATGCCGAAAAGGCTGCAAGAAAGATCCTCCTCAATCATCTGCTTCCAAGGCGCCTCAGCCTTCGGTTTCAAAGGTTTCTGAGGACCCGACTGATCTTCCTTCCACACCTCCCGAGGCTCCAACTCCAAACCCCGAGGTGGACGTTGAACCAGAGGATCTTCTGTCGGAGAGTTCCAATGATGAGGATGGTACAGGCAGTACCGACAGCTCCCCTGCCAAGACTGCTGCTGTTTAGATATGTTGTTTTAAACTTTGATGTACTAACCCTGAGTGTTTCTCGGGTTAGATTTTTCTTATGGTTCCTGAGAGTCTGTTCTCGGGACCTTTATGTTGTACTTTTATTTTGATGAAGTATTTCTTTACAAAATTCATTTGTCTATTTGCTAAAATTTCTGTTATTGATGCTTATCATTCGTTGCAAATATGAGATAATGTGTCAACTTTCATTACTATTGCAATAATACCGAGCTCTAATAAGGTATTGCTAATGGCCCCGAGTTGTAACGAATGATAAAACCGCGGCTCAACTGTGCAAGGCGGCTTTAGTCATGTTAACTCAAAAGGGGACTGGCGAATACCCCGAGTTGGCTTGCATTTTGATTACAAATGGCTCAAGTGTGGCCATGTTACAGGTAACTTAGATAAATACTTCTTCAAATTGTCTGCATTCCAGGGTCGGGCAAGTGGGTGCCTTCTGGTGACTCAAGTCGGTATGTCCCGGGCTTGACCTCGGCGACAACCTTGTAAGGTCCATCCCACTTTGGCCCGAGCTTGCCTTTGAGGTGGGTGAGGCCAGTAGCTTCCACCTTTCTCACCACCCAATCCCCGACTAGGATAGGGCGAGCTCTGACCCTTTGATTGAACTGTCTTGCTACTCGTAGCTTGTTGTGAATGGATTTCAGCAGAGGTTGCCTCTTGTCTCGGGAAGTAAGTCGAGATTGACTGGTTTTTCTTCTTCGTTCTGCTCGTAATCGTAGAATGTCATTCTCGGGGATGGTATCCCGACTTCTACAGGAAGGACAGCTCGCTTCCATAAACCAGGTTGAAGGGTGAATGGCCAGTTGCCTCTTTCACGTTGTCCTTGCTGACCATAACACTCCCAGGAGGTCGTCAATCCAGCTTCCCTTAGCTCCTTCTAGGGACTTCTTTATCCCATTTAGCACAACTTTGTTTGCAGCCTCTGCTTGACCATTTGTCTGGGGTCGGGAACTGCGAGAACCTTGTTCTAATGCCGAACCTGGAGCAGTACTCCCGAGTTGGCCCACTGTTAAATTGCCTTCCATTATCTGAGATGAGAGTCTTGGGAACCCCGAACGGGTGATGATGTTTCTCCATATGAAGTTCTGCACTTGCTTATCCGTTATGGAGGCCAGTGGTTCCGCCTCGACCCATTTTGTGAAATAGTCGATGGCTACCAAGAGAAACCTCCTTTGCCCCGAGGCGCGGGAAAGGGACCTATGAGGTCCATTCCCCACTTGTCAAATGGAAGAACAGCTTGGATAGTGGTAGCTGATTGGTCGGGGCCCGAGGTATATCTCCATGAAGTTGGCAATTAGGGCACTTCCTGACCAGGACCTCTGCATCATGTTTTAGGGTGGGCCAATAGTACCCCGCCCTTAGAGCTTTCCCAGCTATTGTCCTGGCCCCCTGATGGCTGCTGCAAGCCCCTTCATGGATTTCCCTTAGAATATAGTTCCCTTCAAATGGAGTGACGCATTTTAGCAACGGGTGCGTGTAAGATTTTTTGTACAAGTTGCCTTCATGCCAGAGAAACCATCCCGCCTTCTTTCTTAAGGGCTCAGCCTCCTTCTCATCTATGGGCAAGAATCCGTCCCGAAGATACCTATGATTTCTGCCATCCAGGTGTCGGTGCGGTTCAAAGTGTGCACTTCCAAAGAGTTGATGCTGGGTTGCTCAAGAACCTCCCAAATTATGCTGCGAGGGGCTAACCCTTCAGCTGAGCTAGCCATACGAGCAAGGGCATCAGCTTGTTGGTTCTCGGACCGTGGGAAATGCTGGATTTTGAACGAAGTTAGCTTCTGAATTAGCTGTCGGGTCTTGTTAGGTACATCCTCATATTTCTCCTTAGCTTCATACTCCCCGAGACCTGCCCACTATTAGTTGGGAGTCGGATTTTGCCAGTATGTTCTGGCTCCCGGTTGATACAAATTTGTAGGCCCAGAATCAGTGCTTCATACTCGGCCTCATTGTTTGAGGCAAGGAAGTCAAATTTCACTGCATATTCCATTTTGTCCCCGATAGAGGGAAGGATGACCAATCCGGCCCCGCTTCCTGACTTAGTTGCGGAACCATCTACTTGTAATTCCCACGACTCCCTTACTTCAATATCTTCCGGGCGGGAGCAGCATTCGCTAATGAAATCTGCTAGGGCTTGGGCCTTGATCGCCCGACGTGGCTCATATTCCAGCCCGTAGTCGGCCAGCTGGTCCGCCCACTCGGTCATTCGGGTCGAATGGTTCATGTTCTCAATTAGCTTCCTGATAGGTTGTCCGGTTAGGACGATGAACTGATGCGCCTGAAAAGACGGCTTCAACTTCCTACTTGCCATCACCAAGGCGAACACCATTTTCTCAGCCTCCTGTATCTCGACTCTGCCCCTCGGTACGCATGGCTGATAAAATAGACGGGGTGTTGGGATGTTTCCCTTTCTGCAACCAACACCGCACTGAGTGCATGCTCTGATACCGAGAGTAAGTAAAGAGTCTCTCCCGGCAAGGGAGATATGAGTTTGGCAGCGTTGCTAAGTGTTGTTTTAATTGTTGAAACGCTCTTCAGCTTCCGTCCCAGTCGAACTCTTTTCTTTTCAAGGCCCTAAGAAAGCAAGCTTTGTCGCTGATCGAGACAAAACGCCCCAAGGCAGCAGGCACCCCGTCAGCCTTACTTCTCGAACGTTCCGGGGTGATGACATGTTCAACACTGCATTAATCTTGTCGGGGTTGGCTTCTATCCCCCTCTCATCTACCAGGAACCCCAAACACTTACCGCCAGTGACCCCGAATACACACTTCTTGGGGTTTAGTTTCATGCCATGGCGCCTGAGTGTCGCCAATGTCTCCCTCAGATCCTGTACATGATCCTTCTTCTTCTTGCTTTTAACAATCATATCGTCCACGTATACTTCTATATTCCTCCCGAGTTGCTCTGCAAAGACCTTGTTTATGGTTCTTTGTATGTGGCCCCTGCGTTTTTAGCCCAAAGGGCATCATTTTGTAGCAGTATACGCCTTGGGCCGTGACAAAGGCAGTATGGACTCGGTCCTTTTCAGCCATGGGGATCTGATGGTATCCCGCATTGGCGTCCATGAAGCTAGCAACTCGTGACCTGCAGTGAGTCGACTAACCTGTCAATTTTCGGGAGGGGATGGTTGTCTTTAGGACATGCTTTGTTAAGGTCTGTGAAGTCGACGCACATACGCCAAGCTCCGCTGGCCTTCTTCACCAAGACCACATTAGCCAACCACTCAGTGTATTGGCATTCTTCAATGATTCCCGCCTCTAGAGCTTCTTACTTCTTCTGCACTGCGGCATTCCTCTCGGGACCCTGATGCCTGAGCTTTTGTTGATAGGGCGGAACCCTTCCTTGATGTTTAGCTCATGGGAAGCAAAGTCGGGGTTCAGCCCTTGCATGTCCGCAGCTGAATAAGCGAATACTCCTTGAATCTTTCAAGTGCCAGAACATTGATCCTGATCTCGGGATTGAGGTTTGACCAATCCTCAATGTATGCCCGACTTCTGGTCTATCACGACCTCTTCGACTTCCTCCACAGGACGGGGCGTTCATAGTACTTGGGGTTCTCGGATATATAAACCCCGAGGCCCGCGGGGCTTCTGTTGGTTCCTCTCTCTTTCTCTTCTTTTCCTTCTTCTCCTCGGGTGCCTTAGCTCGAAAGCTGTTAACATAACATTCCCGGGCTGTTTGCTGGTCACCATAAATCTTCCCGACTTGCCCATCATCGGTTTCATATTGGAGCAGCAGCTGTATACCGAGATGGCGGCTTTATTTGTTCATGGTGGGCCTCCCAATGATAGCATTGTAAGGAGCGGGGTTCAACAACTAGGAATCTACTGGTAGACTCCTCCCTTTTCCTCTTCCCCAGTCTTACAGCCAGTTTACATAACCGAGAGGTAGACCGACCCGCCTCCGAAACCGATCAAGGTTGGTTGGTAGGGATCACATCCTTCTCGGTTATTTCAGTTTGAGGCAAACAGTCGATGATGATGTCGGCTGAGGATCCACTGTCAACAGGATTCTTTCACCCGAGAGTTTGCTATTTTCATTTCTATGACCAAGGGTCATCATGGGGGTGTGAAGTGCCGGTCAGGCTCCCCGAATGTCATTATCGGGCATCCTGCCTTTGCAGGTTCCAATCAGCACCGATGGTCATTGCTTGAGATGGGCCTTGCGAGCGCGGCCAGATGATCCTCCCGAGGCATGGCCCCCGCTATGACACCAATACCCGTCGGTGTTTCGCTATCGTTTCTTGCTTCTTTCTCCTTCCCCTTCTCTTCTCGGGGATGCTTGATGTATCTATTCAACTTTCCTTGATCAGCCAAGTGATCCAAGGCCTTCTTTAACTCCCGACAGTCTTTCGTAGTGTGACCACACTCCCGATGGTATTCACACCATAATCTCTGATCCCGCCTATCTTTGGAAGTTCTGATAGGTGGGGGAATGGGAATACCGACTTGTGCTTAAGATCCAAATAGATTTCCCGCCTGTTTCTGTTGAAACGTGGATCATTCCCGTTATCTACTGCTCTCGGGAGCAACTGTTGGTGATTCCTCATGCTTTTGTTTGGTTCCCGGTAAGGGAGTTCTTCCTTCTTCTTCTTAGCCTTTTCCCCGACAGGCTTACAGATATCCGAGGCTTGGATGAATTTCTGAGCCCGACTCATGGCCTCGGTGAAAGTGGTGACCTCGTTCTCAGCGAGGGACCATCTGAATTTTCCGGCCAAGTCCGGACATTAGGGCGGTGAAGCAACCCCGTCCTGAAGATCTGAAATCTTCAGCGACTCCTCTTGAATCGCTTAATATAATCCAAGGCTCTCGTGCTCTTGCTGCTTGATGGACATTAAGTGGATGCTGGTTTTCTTGTGCCTACGTCCAGCAATGAAGTGTTGGTGAAAAATGCCTCAGAACCGAAAAGTTGTTATGAACCGGGACAAGCCCGAAAACCAACTGAGCGCCAACCCTTTGAGGGTCGTCGGGAAATAGCGGCACCAAGTGGCTTCACATCCCGTCTGCACACTCATCTGAGCCTTGTAGGCCGCCATATGATCCTCGGGATCGCTACTTCCCGAGTATTGCTCGATGGTGGGGACCTTAACCTTTCCCGGGTTGGTACCTCCATGATCTCCCGACTGAAGGGGGTCATAAAGTTGAGGACTCCCCTATTGATCAAGGTGTTGGTCTTGTTCCGAGGAGGCCCTGAGTCCGCTTCGTCCTCCTGCCTCGTCCTCTTGGACCCGACAGGAGACTTCTCCCGCTCCCTCCTCGGGGTCTGAGAGTGAGCCTGCTCCTCACGGTGCGTCCTTTCCCTTTCTTCTCTCTTCTTGTTTAAGAGGATGCGAGCGTCCTGCTCTCGCTCTGCGCCTCCTATTCTCTTCAATGATGCGCCTGGCATCCGAGTTCTGGTCCTCTGAGAGTGAGCCTGTCGGGATCTCTCTCCTACCACTCGTTGCTCGCTCCGGTTAGGAGCGTGAGTTTGAGGTTATCCCGCCACGGGTCTCTGCCCGGTCATCTCTCGGGGCTCCCCTTGATTGAGCTGGGGGATCCCGGCTATGAGCTCTGAAACTCCTCTGCATGTTTTCGTTCAACTGTCGGGCAATCCGCTCAATGTCCGCCATCGTGACCGGCATAGGGTCATCTCGGGGAGCAGAATGCTCGTCGTTACGGGGGTCGACCCTCGTCGTCTATGGCCAGGGATTCGACCAAGACATTGGGTTGGTGAGACTGGAGAGGTGTGGGTTGACGAGACAGTGAGCCTCGGGTGGTTTTCCTTCGGGGTGCCATGTTGCTCTCGGTACGTGACTTTGAGATGTAGTATCCCCACAGACGGCGCCAAACTGTTTCTGCCTAGAAACTAGTCAAAAGAGTAATATGTTTAAGGTGAGAGTCAAATCCCGAGTTAGGTTAGAATCCCGAGTCTCGTAGTCTCCAATCCTGCAAAACAAGGAAAAAACTGGCCCGGGGGTGTTCCCGGGAAAGCCCCTCCGACGCTCAAGTCAGTTGAGATTGAGGTAGAGAGAGAAAGTAATCCAAGTCTAGAGAGAGATGCTCTGGTTTTGTTAGGTGAGAATTGAATACCTGCTCATTGATGGGATTGTTGGTATTTATAGTTGTTGGGGATTTCCCAGACAGGAAACCCTTTTTGGGAGCCTCCCAAGACCTAGGGGAGCCACCACCTTTTTAAGGTAATCAGCTTTTTGTTCCCTAAAAGCTGGTGGATCTTCCTTGAGATGAGAGAACTAGGCTTGGGGTGAAATGCCTTTTAATATTTTATTGGGCCAGACCAGGGGCCCAAACAGTTATTAGTCATCATCAAATATTCATACAATATATGTGTCTTTTTTTTAGAAGCTCGAAGTAAATTAAAACATAAAATGATAGTTTACAACATGTAAGATATATATATGTCGGGTTACAAACTTAAGTAGATCTAAAATTTTGGGTATTGTTTCTCCCATAAGGTTTTTGTCTTGCAAAAGCGTTATAATACAACATTGCTAAGAGGATGTAAAAGAAAATACAACATACTTTGCTTCTTTTGCTTCACGTTTCTCGATTTGGCCAATGCACCCACAACTTGATTGATTCCCCTTTCTTCATGGTTGAATTCTATCCCTGGATATGGAATTAGGAGAACCTTGCAATTTTCCATTAAAGAGGTTAATCTATTTGTAATGCTCGAAGAATTTTTAGTTTTATTGATTGCTAACAAATTGTCCAAGCTAATAATGCACTTATTCCACCCCTCTATCCTTCGTTTAAGTGAAGCTTTGGTGGATAGTTTTTGATTAGCTAGCTTCCGACGGACCAAGAGAATGATTTTGAGAGGTATCCTTTAATCCATTTTTCGTCTCTTTTCGACGTATTTATGTAGAAGAGGAATCTCTATGTATTATCAAATGTACCATCAATATTACTTTTAAGGGGGTAAGATGAAGGGGATTTAATGGGGTGAATTGGATTGCTTGTCATGGAAGGTCTTGAGTGTAAATCATTCCGTGGAAGACCAAAAAGTTCCTTTTAGTAAGGACATGTAGATGCTAAGTTCTTTCTGTTAAAGATCCAAGAGCTTCTATGGAGTTAAATATATCACGTGGTAAAAAAAAAAAAGAAGAATGTATCCTCAAGAATAGAGATGGAATAGATATTGTTTTCTTTAGATAATGGTCTTTCTAACCAATATTTGAAAGGGAGAGAATGGCCAGTGAATGTTTGAGAGGGACGAGCTTCTCGAGCAGTAGAATAAGAAAACAATATATGTTCCATGGACTTCAAAATTAGGGAGCAGAAAACAGTTCCTGTTTGAGATGATTACCACCAAAAATGTTTACATTGTTGCTCCATAATATTGCGTCCGATTCTTTTAAAGTTGAAGAATTTATCTCCCTTCTATAATAAGTCTGAAGGATCGATAATGAGAAACCAAATGTATAGTTAATATTGACTCAATGAAGAGGTATAATATAGAATAAATAAAAAATCTAAGAATACAACTTGGAAGAAATAACATTGCGGATACAAGTAGAAAACGCAAAAACATTGACTCAGCTCTACCCATGTTAGAGCTCCTAAAGACTATTAAAAATAAAAGCTATACTCCAAAGTTTATATTCCTTGTTTGGAGTCTTTGGAAAGAAAGAAACTCCATTGGTTTCAATCAAGAAAAATGGAACACCCATAGAGTCCTCCACAAAGCTCGTTTTGCTCATCAACAATGTCACACCCACACGACATTGAACCGCTTTCATAGTTTTAGATCTCCCTTTAAGGGAGCACATGCCTCTTCCCTTTCATTCCACCCATCCACAATTCCAATTGCTTGGGAGCCAACTCCCATCAACTCCTTTAAACTCAACTTCGATGGTCCCATCAAAGACTCTTTAATAGGCATGCATCAAGAACTGGTATTATCATCTACAATCATTTGCGAGACCTCATTCACGCCCGCGCTTTCCACCTTAGTTCTACCTTAGCATACATGCCCGAAGCTTTTGCTCTTCATCGACATTTGCTCCTAGCCATTCAGCAAAATATTAAAAATATCGTCATTGAAGGCGATAATCTTCTGGTAGTCAATGCAGTCAAAGGTATTTGGGCAGCTCCATGATATATAACAAATATCACGCAAGATATCAACCTACTACTTAATAATTCGACAAATGACAACTCAGCCATGTTTTCCGAGAAGCAAAATCAGCGGTTGATTGGATAGTTAATGTTGATCATTTAATTACTTCTTCTTTCATTTTCACTCCTTATAGTAATCCTTCTATTTCTTTTACCCCTATAATTGATACACTAGTAGTTCCCTTCGATTAAAATGCCTCCTAATGTTATTATGTTTCACCTTGAAAAAAAGTAGACCTGATCAAATCAGCCATGCTCGACCCGTTTTTTTTTTTGCGGATTTTGGGTAGATTCTTTTGTCCCGCAGTTGCGCTCGACTTGTTTTTTTGCTTTGGGCAAGCCAAAAATGACTTATCATCTATTTTTTTTTTTTGCACGGCCTGATTTTGGCCCGAAACCCCCTCATTTTCCCCGAAATTTGGTCTGGTCCGGCTTGACCCATGATGACTCTTTAAAAAATAAAAGCCAAAAACAAGAGTAGGAGATTACCTTATAAAAAAAATCTTAATAGGAAAAAAAAAAAAAAGAGAAGAAACATACTAGAAAAGAAGAAGTTTGGTAACCCTAACCCTCGAAAAAATTCCAATCCGTAGAATTTGAGCTAACCCTCCCTTGCCCTGCCATTACAACTTTACAAGTGAAATTCATCTCTCTCTCTCTCTACATTACAGATTTACAGTCTACAGTCATATTCAACCATTCATTCCAGTTTTCTTTTCTATCTAAAAGCTCGATTTCCAGCATCTTACTTTTCGAGGAAAGAAATTGAAGGATTTTGCGACGAAATTTGAAGGTTTGTTCAGGACTAATTTTACTCCTTTTTCATATTTTTTTGATTTAAATTTTGTAGTTTACTGTTAAATATTTGAGTAAGAATCTCGTTAATTTCATTCACTAGCATGCTAAAACAAATCCAGATTTTGGAGGTTCAATCTCGTATGTATTTTAATGGAGTTTTACGATTAGGTTATTGTGATTTTGAGTGGAATAAGGAAATTTATACATTAACTGCTAGAAATGACATGCATATATTATTTAGTTTGAATGTAGATTTGTGATTAGGTTTATTGTGATTTTGACTGGAACTAAGAGATGTATACATTAAATGCTAGAAATGACATTTGCATATTATTTCTCTGAGTAATTGGTTGAATTACTACTGTTTCGATATTGTAAGCTGCTTTGCTATCGATTTCTCATTTCTCTTTACTTATTAGTATTTTTTTCCCTGTTTCTCTTGTTGTTCTGCGGTCGTTGTTAAAATCGATAGATATGAAGTTAAAATCTAGCCTTTTGCTTGTTTGGGCAGAGTCCCTATCTAATTATCGGAAAAAAAAAGAATTCGATTTGCTTCGTTGTTTGAACCTGTTGAGCATCACCTCATCCTCTTCATTGTCATTCAATTATCTTTCTTGCCTGTCTCTGTTAGTTCTATTGTTCATTCAAGTTTCAAACTCCTTGGTGCCGTAAATCATGGCACAGATTCATTTGAGATTCTTACTGTGCAACTCCTTTTGGCCTTTTAATTGCTCCTCCTTTCTGCCATTATCTTCATTCTTTTTTGGGATGCACCTGGATTCTGTGCATCATCCACAGCTATTTAGCGAGATTACCAGATTAGATAGACAAGATGCCGAGGACGAGAGCCTCTGCAGCAGCAGCTTCTGTTCCGCATACACACGAGGAGGAAAATGAATTAGAAAGGGCCACTCAACCTGAGGAGAAGGTGGATTTGGATGGAGAAAATGATCCTGAAGAAACAATAGAAGAAGAGATTGAGTATGAAGAAGTGGAGGAAGAAGTGGAGGAAGAGGTGGAAGAAGAGGAGGAGGTAGAAGAGGAGGTCGAAGAAGTAGAGGAGGAGGAGGAGGAGGAAGAAGAAGAAGAAGAGGAGGAAGAAGAAGAGGAGGAGGCTCCTGGTGCTGAAAAAGTCGGTGATGCTGACACTGATATGGTTGAAGGGGATGACCAGAAAGAGCATGCTAAGCTACTTGCTCTTCCTCCTCATGGTTCAGAAGTTTTTCTCGGCCGCATACCTCATGATGCTACCGACGAGGAATTGAGGGGCTTTTGTGAAACTATAGGAGAAGTTGTGGAGGTATGTTTCTATTGGTTCATTGTGATCCGCTCTTATTTTTGGTATAGCATAATCACATGCTTATGAATATGTTTATAACTACAGGTCAGGATAATGAAAGGCAAAGAACCCGGTGAAAACAAAGGCTATGCTTTTGTGACATTTAAGACAAAGGAATTGGCTTCTAAAGCTATGGAGAAATTGAATAACACTGTACTGAAGGTAAACCTTAATTATTTTTTTCTTCTTTCCTTCCCTTCCTTTCCGGTCCTCTTATATGAGCAGGAAGACCTCCATGAGTTAGTGTGTGCATCTAATACTATTATAATTTATGTCTTTACATATGCAAATTGATGTTACATGCTATCGTTGATGATGCATATCACAAGGTCTTCTATATGGATCGCTCATGTCAGAAGTAGAGAAAGATAGTAAGAGAAGGAGAGAGAGAGAGACTCTTTACTTGCATTACTAAGTGACCATGATCAATCTTTTTCCAGGGTAAGAAAGTAAAGTGCTCCTCATCGCAAGCTAAGCATAAGCTCTTTATTGGTAACTTACCTAGAGCCTGGGGAGAACAGGAACTAAGAAAGGTGGTTTCAGAGGTTGGGCCTGGAGTGACTACTATCGAACTTCTAAAGGTTTCTTACATTTCCTTTGCTTTCTGTATGTCTTAGTTTATTTACAATTTTGGCATGGTTTATTGACACTCCTGTTGCTGACGTTTACCTGCTATGTATCATTGTAGGACCTACAAAATTCCAGCCGCAACCGTGGATATGCATTCATCGAGTACTACAATCATGCATGTGCTGAATATTCAAGACAGAAGATGTCGAATGCAGGTTTTAGGCTCGGCGGTAATACTCCAACAGTCAGTTGGGCTGATCCTAAAAATGCGGAATCTTCTGCTGCAGCCCAGGTACCTTATTGAGTCTCATTTTCCTATACAAGTGTGAAATTATCTCTGATACTTTCTTGTTCTATTTACCTGCTCAATATTTGATAACATCCTGATCTCTTCTAGCCGATATTTTTGGTCAAAGACATAGCTAGATTATCCATGTCTTGTTAATTATGTAACATATGGGCAGAGTGAAAAGCGCCTCAAGATTCTAATGCCCTAAGCATTGAGGATTATAGCCTCTAGGTGCTTACATAATAGAGCATGCTTCTGGGAGTGTATTGTTGTTTTTTTTTTTTTGTTGAGTTTGTTTAATACAGTGAAAAATCCCATCCTAAGACATCAGTCGTGAGATATTCAGAGTTCTAGATTAGCTTACTTAAGTTACTTTCTTTAAAAATTGATTTTCAATGATCATGTTCTATTAATAAATAGAGCTTCGCTTTCTAAGAGGTGATAGGCTCTCACCTCCATCCTTACCTTTTTGCCTAGGTTCTAGGGTTCTATTGCATTCTTGTGTCTCCTATCTATTAAGATACTGTATATGCTCTAGGTTTGCATTTTTTGATGGATAACTTGAATTACTCTATTAATTGCATCTACTGGTTGGGGAAAACTGTGTTAATTCAACATCATGCCTAGTTGTATTTTGATACTACAACAGTGACATTTAGTTTGTTACTAGCTTTTCTATGTAGGTGTATTTTGTGCGGGAATGATCCACTTGACTACATTCTTGTGTAGATTTGAATGTTATCCTCGTTGATCATTACAATTTCATTTCTGTGCTTTTTGGACGCTCTTTATATTTTACCAATTCAAATTCAAACTAGCTGCTTGGTGGAAACTGTGTGTGTACTAAGTAAAGATATCCTTTGAAGTGTTGCCTCTGTTCCATTAGAATCTACTCATAATAATGCCCCGCCATTTATAATTTCAATTGTTTATTTCAATTTGCTTTCTGTATGAACTGTATGTGGTTTTGGTTGATTATATAGGTTAAGGCTGTCTATGTGAAGAACTTGCCTAGAGATGTCACTGAAGACGGTTTAAGGGAGCTTTTTGAACGACATGGGGTAATAACTAAAGTTGTTTTGCCACCTGCAAAACCTGGCCAAGAGAACAGCAGATTTGGCTTTGTGCATTTTGAGGAAAGGTCTGCTGCTCTGAAAGCTGTAGAGAGCACTGAGAAATATGAACTCAAAGGTACTGTATATGTTGTTCTATGTAGCATGGGTACTTCTTCTAGGTCACGTACTCGTACCCGTACCCGTACCCGATACGTATCCTGTATGGGTACGCGTACCCTTTCCTAAAATTTTCAAAATCTTGCCGTTTTCTGTCCCCGTACCCGAATTCGCACCCGTACCCGTATCCGTCTATGTGCAACCTAGATGTTGTTTACTAGTCTGCTCTTGACAAGTCCCTCTATGTCCCATATCTTTTGAAACAGGCTACTAATTGCTTAGAACTCGGGTTCACTTTTGGGGTTTCACAGGTCAAGTTCTGGATTGTTCTTTGGCAAAGCCACAAGTTGACAAGGTAACACCAGGCACTGGTTATCAGAAATCAGCTTTGCTTCCTGCTTATGGGCCTCGAGCTGGCTATGGTGTGGTTGGTGGTGGATTCGGAGCTGTCGGTGCAGGATATGGTGCTCCAGGCTTGACGCAAGTAAGAATTTCAATTTTATATATTTTGTTTGTGAGAATATGTATTGATTTTATACGATATCTACATGCTTGCAAACTGTAATGCGTGTCTGGTTGGGTTTATGTTATGCTAACCATTTGGAGTGGTAATGTGATTTTGTCAACTGAACCAGTTAAATATGAAGACTTGATTCCAGTCAGTCACGAGTTAGGAGTTAGGAGTTAGGAGTTGCATGACATGTAAACTGGTGAAATTGTCTTGCATGTTTGTTTAAATCGTGAGGGAGACATATGTGACCTAGATTAATATTTCAGATGATTTTAAACCAGTTCTGTGTTCAACTGTTCATTTCTCATGGCTCATTTTTGTAATTTAATACTCTTCATGATGTGCTTCTCTTGTGGGAGGGGGAGTCCTGCAGCTATTGGGATCTTTGTGTTTGAAGGAGTCCTCAGCAATGTTAATTCTGGATATTGGCTGCTAATTGCATATTATGAACTTGCAGCAGTTCAGATTTTTGTATTTTGTTTAGTTTTTCATAAGTGAAAGAGTCAGGTCATCAGATGTATCCTCGTTTGTGGATCTTTGAAATTAGCGTAAGACCTTTAAACCAGTGTTACTCGGACACCTTCATTTACCTAAAAAACGTGGTGTCGTGTCCGACACAACACTTTACTTGGATACTTCATTTTAAACTAAAAACTTGACTTTTTTCTACAAGCCGAGTCGGACACCCGTATCCGAGTAGATACTCAATCCGTGTTTGAGCAACATAGCTTCAAACCATGTTCCTTGTAAAACCAAAAAGAACTGGATAGACCACATGTTTTCCCAAAGTACCAGTTGTATGTCGGATGGACTGGGCTGCGCCTTGATTCTTATCTTAATACAAGCTCTGGTCCAGTTTTTTTAACAAAGAGGAAACACTGTAAATGTTATAGCATAATGTGTAGGAATTTCAAAGTCTTTGCAGTTCTTTGAAAGATGTATTTTAACAGATAATTATCTACATGGAGCTTTTTTTAGCCTTTTCTCTTAGGATTTAATTGATCTGAAAATATAAATTGTGATAGTATTAAAGTAATTGTATTTTGTTCATATTGTCTAGTAAAGGTTGTACGCACCTCGTTTATACTATGCCTCTTAATTAGAATGACATGAATGTCCGGGAAGGTTTCCTGTTTTAGATAGGGTATCCATCCAAAGGCTTGCTTCCGAGACATAAACTTGTGTAGCTGGTTGCTAATTTGCATCTGTTTTCTGTATTACTTGCTTGAATGTGGTAAACGATCTATTAACTAAAATGATCGGGAAAATTCTATTTATTCAAGACCCATTTAATTATCTGGTCCTTCTCCCTTCATATGGGTCAAATTCTGATGTTTATGACTGTTTCTTTCAGCCACTACTTTATGGCGGCAGGGGTCCAGGTCCTGCTGGTATGGCAATGATGCCGATGCTTTTACCAGATGGAAGGATTGGATATGTATTGTAAGTTGAACTGTGATTAGGTCATGCATTTTGGTTAAATATTGATTCGAATAGTTAAATTGTGTTTTTTTGTTCTGTTTCTTTTTTTTTCTTTTCTGAATGATGGGGTTAGTTTCTCTATTACTTCTGCTTTTCTTTCACATAATAAACTAAGAATGATAGAGAGAAGGGAGGGAGGAAGAAGTGCCCAAGGAAATGCCTTAAGTGCCTACGTTTCGAAATTGGACATTACTGCGTTACTATCGCAGTTGTGTAACATTTAATGTTTTCCACAATTCATTTTCCTACTTTTCTTTCGCATGTCTCAAATGGCAAGCTGACGAACCAGGAAAAATATCCATGAATTTAGGTAGTTCTCTAAAAACTTCTAATTTTTCTGAGCAAAGTATTGTGCTCTCTTTTGTCTGCAAGGTTGGTGAAATAGGAACCCTGAGCTGCACGTTCCAACGATGCATGCCTTTAGTAGCTCTCAGGTCTATATGTGCAAAATTATTAGGAATTTGGAAAGGAAGAATTTTGAAATTCATTGCAATAGAAAACTCACCCTTATTTGACAATGAAAATTCTCGTATTCTGGTGCCTAAGAGCTTTCATCATTTCTTGAGGAAGTTAGAAAATCTGTCAAAGAAAGTTGATTGATTTATGGTGAAATTCAATTGTGCTCAAATATTGGTGTATGGTATTGATGAGGATCCAAGTCCATGTACCATCCTCTACAAAATAATGGTGAGGGATAGAAAAATAGTAGAAGAAGATTTACTTTTCTTTTAGTTTTCAAAGATTTAATATAGTAGGTTTGTTTTCGTGAGGAAGTTGTTTGACCTGGAAAAGACAATAATATTGGCCAAGGATGTTCTTTTACCTAGAAAAGATTGTTTGGCCTAGCATTGGGAAAAGAGAAAAGGTGATAATCCCATTCCCGTGTGAAGGGCTAGTGGCGAATTGAAGTTTCTTTTATTTTCATCTTTTGTTTTTGGTTAGGGGGAACGTGAGTCATTGCTTGTATCTGATACTTGGTAATGGGAATTAAAGTGTGTAACAAATGGAGCACATTGATGGTGTTGGCCACACTGTTGCAGGATAGACTGGAACATTGAAGAATGGGATACAAACTTTGAAGAAAGTAAGTTTGTTCTAGGTTTGTCAAGGTGTAAGTTTGTTCTAGATTTGTCAAGGTGGTTATAGTTGGTAATTAATTGAGTGATTATTATTGAGATATTAGAGGGCAGAGGCTCACCCTTTCGAGGATCGTAAAACATAATAGCTAGCTGTAGTTTGGGGCATTCCTGTGTTTCTTTGTAGTAATATTGTTAGTACTTTTTGTGGGTGGAGACTAAAGTTAGATGCTATGAACTGGCATAGCTATGGCAGATTAATGGAATTGATTCGAAACTAAAAATTGACTTCAGAGTGATTATGGGAAAATCACAGAGAATAATAGAGAAACTTCAAGCTTTCGAGAGGCTTTTCACTCTCCCCAGAACTAACTTAAACTCTCAGCAATATTTTCCTTGATCTCTCTTCCTAGTTCCTACTCTTCTCTATTTGTAGAAAACTGGTTTTCTTTTACTCTCTCTCACATCTGACTAACTCTCCGGGATTTTTCCCTTAGTCGCGACTAATGCAACCGTCTTAATTACCCTTTTCCCCAAATATCAGTTCATTTTATTGCACTAGAGTTTACAATTAGAGAGATCAATGGTGCACATACGTGTAAATTTCAATGAAAAAAAGAGGTTCAATTACTAAATTGATTTCTCTTTATCCATCTGTTAGCAAGATTTCCATTATCAGAGGGTGTTATTGTTTACAAAATGTCAGTGGACAGAATTGCTAGAGTAATGAATTTGGATTAGTTGCAAGGATGTGAAATGAGAGAACTCTTATCTGACTTATTTATTAGTGATGTCAATGTCCAATATCTGTGTGGATATTTTTTTTAGAAGTGACTTTGTACCTTATTGGGCTATTTTGATACCACGTGCTTTATTTTATATGGAATGAATACTTGATTACAACCTATAAGAGGGGGGGGGGGGGGGGGGGGGGTAAACCTAAGACATGTTCGCCAATGATAATGGAAAATTCATTTTCACAAGAAGTGAAGCAGTAGGTCAAGGTAAAATTTGAGTTCTCACTGTAAGTCCTCAACTTTTTTGCTTCCGTGAAACAATGGTTGATGACGACTGAGTGGAAGTACATAGGTCCAAAGCCGTATCTTTAATAATGCTCCATATAGACCATGGTATTTTCCATTGTCTTTAAATTATGACACACAAATTGTCACCTTTAATAATGAGAACAATGCCTCTTTGACACCTTTTCGAAGCGCTAATGCTTCCGCATGGAGCGCATCACCATCACACCCAATTTGTTTGGAGCTAGTCAAGTAGATTGAACTAAGATAATATTGAGATTTTGCTAATTACCATCCATTTGAGAAAACTTTTTACAGGACAGATGCTACAAGGAACAGAGAAACTTTGATTTCAAAATAGTGTTTATTTCGAATAAACCATCAGGTCTACCATATGAATGGTTCACAAATGATAGAGTTCATATTATATGATAGTCTGAAGGGAGAGGGGCACCATTAACTATCAATCCTTTGATTCTAGAACTTTTGAAGTCAGTAGAAAAAGGGTAGGAGGATAAAATGTGGTATTGGGTTAATTGAGAATGATAACTTTAACACCCATTACAACTCAACCTTTTGTTAACGGAATGATTGAGTTTTAATTCTATAAGCTCTCATCTTAATTCTTAAAGAAACCATGATTTTAGAGCAAGAGGTGACGAGAAAGGCATGTTCGAGTAACGCTTTGAGCTTTCTAATCCTATTAAAGTGAAGATTTTGTTGGACAAATTCAATCTATTTGTGGGTCTGATCTACATGTCAAGGGATATTTTCTAGCTACTTTTGTTGATTTTGGCATATTAGAATGATATACGAGCTAAGTCTGTACCTTAATGTGCTAACTTATGACTAAGGCCTATTAGTCTAAAAGCAGTGTCACCTAATTTGTGGTATGAGAACAGCTTAGAACACAATTCACTACCTAATTATGTTGATTTAGTTCATATTACCTTTTCGATTTTGCAATTTGGAAGGGGCTTAGCCAATCAGCGAAGCAGGTAACGCAATTGAAAGTCCTTTTAACACCACATGTCGAATTATGATAATTATCATAATTATGGATGTTCGTGTCCCTTTGTAAATAAAATGAGAGCTTTTTGTAAGTATAATGGCTGAATTAATTGTTGAACAATCTGATTCTCCCAAGTATATAGATTGTCAATCGGCTTGAATGCAAATAATTTTGATCTCAATGAATAGATTGCAACTCGTAAATATATGGAAAGGTGAAAGCAGCTTGTGGGCTTCAACTCTTAGCTTCTTACCAGGTTGCACTTCTTTGAATGTTGTTCAAATAGCTAGCGTATTCCCAATAAGTTTATTGGATTTTCAGCCATTTATATATTTTATCCTTATTTAGCTAAAGTGCTCCAATTGGGTAAGAAAACAACTCCTCCTAGTATGATGGGTTGGTAAAGCTCTGTTATGTTACAATTGAAATCTCTATGATGAAAGGTAATCGACACTTGAAGGTAAGGTGTGTCTTTGGGAGAAGACAATTGAGGGGGAAATTTACTTGCGAAAGAGATCTTTGATTCTTAAAGTAAAGGGTGTTGGGTATTTTATCTTTATTAGGGGATAGGAAGTTGAGAAGGCGTTGGAGGGTATTGTCATTGATGAGTAGAGAAAAAGATTTTGGAGGAGTAATGTGAGGTATTGGGACATTGTTTCCGTTTTGCTTGAAGACCAATTTACACTCCAAATAGATAATTCCTATTGTTTCCTTTTTTTTTTATTATGCCTGATGACCTATCTTACTCTCCAAATAGTCTCTTCATGTGCCCTTTTTCTATTGCAACATTTGGGGCCTTGGCCACACATTTCAAGGAAACTATAATGGTAGTGGGGTTTGGCAAAAATAATTCATGTGATTGGTGGTGGATAATAATGATGGATTTAGGTATATTTAATAAGGGGAACGTAGTCCAATTGAGTAGCTTTTGTGACCAAAAGAGGAAATGCTGCAGTAAATATGAAACTACCAAAATAAGTATTTCACAATAGAAAAAGATAGGAGGAAATATGTTTCCAGAGAATTAG
This sequence comes from Beta vulgaris subsp. vulgaris, assembly GCF_026745355.1. Lineage (NCBI taxonomy): Eukaryota > Viridiplantae > Streptophyta > Magnoliopsida > Caryophyllales > Amaranthaceae > Beta > Beta vulgaris. Next base: position 4,078,052 of record NC_079208.1, read on the forward strand.
AATTACCAGTTTGCTCTTAAGACACAAAAGAAAATTGTTGGTTAATTCTTTGAGGGTCTTGCTTGACACTTTCTTTTGTGGCCATCTCTAAAGAATACTATGTTACATTCCTTGTCTCTATTTCGAGCTTTATTTGGATTGCCAGAAGTTCTGAAGCGAGTAAATGTGTTTGTGGTTAGCTTCTTTAGGGAAGATCAATACTAATGAGGAGCTAGTGTTTTATTGTGGTACGTACTTCCATCTATGGATAGTATGCTAATGGAAGCAACCAGTTAAGACAAGGCGTGCTAATCCAGCTAATCAGTCAAGTATTTGCACATCTAATATGTGTATTAAGTAGGTAAGATCCGCAGGTTTGGTCTACCTGGTCTAATCAATTGCATGAGGTCTTGTGGCTACTGGCTAGCTCGGCCCCGACTAGGAAGACTGGACGTTTGACTGTTCTGGAATCATAAATTGTCCCATATACCGAGACTAGGAGCAGCAGCCCCTGTGGCCTGGTGCATGGGCAAAATCGGGGAGAACGAATAATGAATTTATTTCTATTTTAGAAACTTTCAGTGTCTTTCGATGTATTCTTGGTCAAGCCTTGTAACTGCACCCCCATTTATCCAGTTACAGGCTTTGCTAGACTAAAGCTGGACGTGCTCTTGTTTGTCTATAGGTCCCTGTTGTTCAGCCTCAGGTTGAAGGGCTTGCATGGCTTGGCCTGTGAGTCATGTCTACAAGAACAATTTATGAATTTATTGTTCTCTTTATTGAATATCCTTTATCACTATAACTTCTCATGTTCTGTGAGAAGTTTCATGTCCCATGAATTTCCTTTTACCTTTTGCTGCAAACCAAACAACTATTCAAATTATCAATTCCCATGAAGTTCTACTTTCCCCATAGTTAATGACCAAACCATCAATTAAATTTGGTAGTTTATAGTGCTATAAATTGATTGGATATTGGATGCCTGTCAAACAACGCTTATTATATCTTTATCTAGATAAAAGATTTATTTTGAATAAGCATGGTATGCGTCCTGTAAAATAAAAATAGGCGTGTTATGCTTGGTTTATATTGTTGAGGACTTTTTAAAAACTGAATGTAGATTTCCTACTTTTGGCAGTAATGTAAATTGTTATACCTAAAGTTAAATTGTTTGTTTTGGATAAATAACCATAAATTCATGTTTATGTTTCTTCTCTGATCTCTCAATATTTTAACAGTTTTTCTGTATGTTACCTGAAGTCTAATGGTTTGTTTTGGATAAATAAGTGTAAATACATGATTTTTTTTATGTCTCTTCTTTGATCTCTCAATATTGCAACTTGGTTGAAGCTAGAATTGTTCTCGGCTTGCCAAACAGGGCCTATATCAGGCAGACAGGCCCAGTTTAGTGTGTGTATAAGAATTGTAACATTACACACCTTGAGCTAATCCATTTCAGCACTTACCCAGCTTAAGTTCAGGATCATTTTTGGAATTTCATAGCGTATAATCTGTTAAATCTAGTTGGTTTTGGAAGGGGGAACATGAAATACTTGTTCTGGGTTCCTCTTTTCACTATGGAATAAATTTTTTGTTCCTCTTGACTTACAATTTTTTTTTGCTGCAGGCAACAACCTGGAGGGCACCCACAGACCCCTCCACAGCAACATAGAGGTGGTGGTAGAGGTGGTGGTGGTGGTAGGGGTGGCTCCTCAAGTGGGGGAAAGCGTAATCATAATAGTGGTCGGGGACGAAGCCGTTACAACCCTTACTGAGATTAAGCTGTAAGGCCCTGCCGTTCAATCTGGATGCCATGACTTGAATCTTATGATATTACAGTTGTAACGCATTTAATTTGTTGGTCAGGATTACAGGATTTATATGCTTGTCAAATGAAATCATCCTGTACCATCTTGTATTCGTTTAATGTCTTGTTTAGTTGTAGCTCGCATGGTCCACAAATGGTGATATGTACTGAAGGAAGTAGATCTATTAACAATAGCTTCTTAAATTTTATGCTCTTTCAAATTTTTGAAATATTTTCTTAGGGAAACGTTCAAAAGATTGTATTATTGTTGCACTAAGCATTGTGGCAGTCCTTAATTATAAGTCATAACCTTTACAAAGTTGCTTTTTTTAGGAAGTTGTGAATAAAGAGCTTATTTTGATATTTCTTTATTGATTGAGTGGTTTGGATGTACTACATTAGAGTTATAATGATGTATATGTATAAGATTCTTTTGGTCAGATATGGTGTAAGCCGACTATGTTTGGCCCCGCCCTGGCATGGTGTGAGACTGCTTTGGCATGATGTGAGAGACGGTAGTGGGCGTGCAAGGGGAACCAGTTATGGAAATAAGCACGACCACAACGGGCGGAACTAGTATGTTGGCTTGTTCATTCAAAAGCAAAAATGATCCCTCTGTTTTTTTTTATTTGCTACATTTAATATCTCTTATTTTATTTAATTAAAATTACAAAAATTTAATATATAAATCTACACATTGAGACGAATCTAGCAAGATATATGATAATAATTTTATCTATAAAAAGATTAAAATAATCCGTTAAAGTTAGTGGTTTCATTTTCCAAAATAAAAATATAGCAAATAAAAGAAACCGCTGCGAGTATTAGTAAACGTGCACGTGCTATTAAGTTCTTTTTGACTGTTGAGAAGTAAAAGTGTAAAACTTGCTAATCCCTTCTCAGTTTGCCCGCGTGTAGAACTTATGAATTGCAACCTTGCTCTAATTTTCTATCATTCTAACTTTTCTGATAGTAAAGGCTAGCACTACCAATTTTGGATCTCCCGAATATCTCATAGAATGCAAACCCACAAAAGACCACAACTGATTTGGCCAAATCTTCCTCTGTGACAATTGCAGCATCACTACACTAACCGTCAATGATGCTTGCTTTTTCCTCGGCCGAGGGACATTTTCTTTCGCAGTTGGTTTTCAACGTTTTCATGCAATCAGAAGAATTAATATACAGGGTTCGAGTTGCTATGGAACAAAAAATTAAGCCTATAAGGTGTAATCTAGGAGTTGCCAAAGAATGCGATTAGTCGATTACAGACTTGGTCATATCAAAGTTTGGCAACTATGCTTCTAATTAGTGTAAAACACAGAATCAGCTCTAAATCAATAACAGACACCATGCAAAAGGGTGCAAGTTCCCGAATTTTATACAGAACCATTTGAACTTAGCTCTAATGTGTACTAATAATTCTTCTAAAACAGTGGCTTCACAAGAATTATTCACTGTTAAAACATCTACAGCTACACGCGTTGTCCATTTCTCCTTTATTCAGATCCAGGAGCTCTGAATTCTCTTACAGTTGCTCCCGTATTATCTCATTGAGGAGTCCAGACAACTCTGCGCAAAAAGCATCAAGATTGACGCAAAGAGAACACCGAAACATAATTTACCTGCAGAAAAGCCAGATACATCATTGTCAGGCGAGTGCTTTTCCCCTTCTCTTTCTCTTTTTGAGGGGGGTGGAAAGAGAGAAGAAGAATAGAACAAAAAAAAAAATCGGTATGGCCTCTTTTAAAGGGTTCACAGTTGATAAGTCGTGAGCAGCCATCAAAGAAGAACGAGAATATTGCCAACAACCAAATGTATTACTACCTAGACTCGATTATTGTACTTCCTTTCCATTCTCTTTTTGCTAGTCTGTTTATAAGTAAACAATAATCCACTGCAAATAAAGTGAAAGACTTGAGGGTGAGTTCAGCACAATTACATTAGGAAGATTTGAGAGAAACTACCTTATAAAACACACTTTTTGCAAGAAACTACCTTATAAAATTGTTTTGAGGCAAAAAGATACCAATGGCCAGATTATGGTGAATTGACTGTTTTCTAACGTTGACCCACATGTCCTTGCAAATCATTATTACTTCGCTCCTTTCTAGTCCTAACCGTCTCATCTGTTCCTTTTCCTCTGATTTTCACTCGCATACTCACCAACACAATCACCTCAGCATTGCAATTACTTTCCTTGCTGTCCTCTCTTACAAGCATCAGCCTCTTAAATTCAGACCCTAAAGTCCAAACTGCTTAAAACATTTACATCGAAGTTTACTTTCCTAAGGCTAGGATGAATTTCTTTTCTAAAAGTGCTACTCCAATTTTCTGTCAGGAAAGCCTTTAACTTGAATGATGCATAACTGCATCCTAAAAGTTAATTTACTGTTTTGACAGTTTAAACCTGAATGATGCCTCATTTACCAGAATCACTGAAAAAACATAGGTTGCAGGCATGACTTGGTAAGAAGAACTCAGAAAAACAAAAGAAAGACTTTATCAAAGCCACCACAGCATTAAATAGTTAGCTTAAATTGAAGTGCATGGCATCAAAACCAAAAAACACTCAAGATGGGAATGAAGGAGAATCCCTTAGTTGAATACTTGTATTTTTCCGAGTTAATAACAGACATAAAATTATACTGGTTGATTTCACAGGAATGCAAGACGACCAAAAGTACCTAAAGGAGAAATTACTTACAGGATTTGTCATACATTACATGAAGATAGAAAGATCCTGGGGCGGATCAATCCAAATGCTCTCAAAAGGATCCTGCTCTCCCCAGTCATGAAATTGCTTGCGAGGATAGTATCTACAGTCCTTCAGGGAATATGATATGCATCGTTTTCCATAAAAACGAACTTTAGAAAAATAAACACTATTCCTCATAATTCCAGGGAGATCAGTTCTTGAATGTGATGAAAGAAAGCTTGCAAACAAAGTAATCCCATCTAAGGTTTTTACTTCTTCCCACACCATGTTTGTCTGATCAAGTTTAAATATGATGGGGTAATCACTACAGCAGGTATAAATCACCAGAATGTCTCCACCATGTTCCGCCAGGAACTTGCCTTTCCACCAGTTTTTGGTAAAAAAGTTCTCTGGACATCTGGGAGGAGGCACCACCAGGACATTCCAGGTAAGCTCTTTCGGATCAAAAACCCCAAGCCATCCAGTTAGACTAAGACAATAAAATTGCCCATCGGAGAAAACCAATTTGTTCCAAATACTACTGACAAAAGGCAGGCGATTCTGGTAATTGGCGGTTAACCATTCTGTTGCCCCTGGATGACAAGTACTAATAGCAACAACTGTAGGGCTAACATGCTTTACTGTAAAGACTACGCAGCTAGGAGATGTTGGGTCACAAGAGAAAGCAACAATTTGACAAGTGATTTCAAATCTAGGCAACTTAATTAACTCCCGAGAGAAGGGGTTAAAGAAGAAAAGGCGATGAGTTCTAGGCCTGTATAACAATAGCCAACCACCTTTTGTGTAACAGACTCTTGATCCATACAACTCTGGTAATTCAATAGAATAAGTCTTGCGGTTCAGAGGATCATAAAATTCATACAAATCGCCGAACTTTGGAAAATACATAATCCAGGGGGGCTGGTTTACTAGGCGCACCGAAAGAGCAACTGAGTTCCATCTTTTGCAAACAGCAGAAAAACGAATGTTCTCCCTAAGCGTCAAATGACACAGAATCAATTCCAAGAGTTCTGCGGGAAGATCGGACCATGATGGCAGCTCCTGCGTATCTTGCTTCACATCAACACAAGTGTTTCTGTCATCTCGGAAGGCCGCCGACAACCTATCCAGAATATATTCTCATAAAACTCTCATTTTAAAACATCAAGGACAAGGCAAGCACAAATTCAGAATAAGAAAACCCACAAATGAAAACTTTGAATTAGACCTTGTGCATTTATCCTCTTTCTACCAAATCCATTGGAAACCCAAGACTGGTAAACATCTGAAATACAATAAAAAGCCAAAATGGAACAACTCAATTCGAGTGTATTCATCTTATACATTCCAATCATAAACCCTAGATTGCTATACAAAACCCAATTCAGTTGGCTATTCATTAGAGATCATCAAACTCAATCAACCCACAATCCTAATTTCATTTCTCATGTATAATATATAACAAAAACAAATCAATGAACCCATATCATATGCAATTGAACAAGAACACAAATTCCAGATCGTGAATCATCAATTTTTCAAAATTGAAATTCAATTAAACCCAATTCGAAAGGAATTGACAATATACAATAAACTACTCCAAATCTCAAAAACCAAAAAAACCCTAATTTAAGAAACCCTACAAAAGAAGATTTCTTTTTAAAAAATTAAATAAATGGAAATAAAACATCAAGAAAATTGAATTAGATAAGGTAAAATTTCCAGAAACTTACGATTTGATTCTTCTTCTCTTATTTCCTGCCATAATAAGATAACAAAATAAGGGGAAATGGAGATAAGAGAGGAAATGAGCACACACTTGAGGAGAGAGAAGAATACTAAAGTGTCCAGCAACCAAAATTCAACCTGTCTAATAACCCTTGAGGTTAGGAGGTGAAAAAAAAAAAGAATAAGGTTAAGCTTTTTTTATAATCTTATTCTTCATGTTAAAGATAAAGTTTTGAAAATTTATTAGTAAAATTTATAATGTAGTGTTTATATTTTCTTTGTTGATAATGAGATCATATACTATTAATTTCTGTTTGGAAACTGACTATTGATCTTGTTTAGGAGGAATACTACTACAAGTTACAACAATCGTCAATTAGTATAAATCTCGTTATAAGAAGAGTTCTGAAAGATATAGATTTATAAATTTATGCGATATATTGACATTATCATATAAATAGATCTATTCATCAAATAATCAAATAATCAAATAGAAATAGATAGAGTGAATAATTATGAGGTTATGTTTAACTATGTAGTGTGATCAAGCATGATTTTGTTAGCCAAGAAAGTGTTTTTGATTCCATTAACTGTCATGGTAAATTATGATAGTATGATCAAGCACCTCATTATTAATTGACATACATACAGTTTGAAGTTTTTACAAGTAGGAGGCTACAGATTACAATATTTAGATTGTGTAAAGATATCTATCATAACATGATTTTTTTTGTTTTGTTTTGTTTCTGACAGCTTGCTAACATAAATATTGTACATGGTATTTAATTTAGTTACTAAAGTATTTGAGAATTCGTATAAATCCAACATTTGAAATAATAAAAAGACCAAATAGTGCATTACATTCATTAACAGGGAAGAAATTACATTTGTAAGATCATTGGACTAGTGTAAAATTTTCGACGAGAATCATTTCAAAGGTCATAAGCCACGTCAATAATTAGAAAGTGAAGACTAAACAGTGTGTAAAGGTTCACAAATGGTAAAAGAAGAAAAAAGAAAATAAAAAAAGCAGCAAGTTTCTCAAGGAAACGACCAAAGGATGAACTGCATCAAAGCAAGCTAGAAAAGCTTTACGAGCTTAAAGCTAAAGAGAGAATAGAGATGCATCATGCATGTTTATGCTTATGTGGATCATAAGGAGCACAATTTGCGACTGCAAATTTCGAGAATTTGGTCTTCAAATCTTTAAAAAGTATGATAAAAGCATTTGCACCTATCAAATGGACATGCCACTAGTTAGCACCTATGCATGAATATCAAATTTTATAAAATGACTATAGTTCCATTGCAATGTGCCTTTGGCATGTAACTTAATTTTAATGAAATTATGTAATTCATTATTATTATTGGGTCAAGTAGAGGATCAGTCCAATATTATAAAAGGAGTTTACCTCTTTACTAGACAGGTGACGGTTGTGGGTCTCATTATAGAGTTGACTTAAACTAAAGGGATTAGGAAAGTCTTGCAAAAGGTTGGAAAAAGATGGTTACCTTAAAAGGCAACAAAACCACTTACTCCAAGGCCCATCTTCTCAAGGTTATCTCCTAACCGTATAAATAGCATCAGTTTCATCAATGAACATATCTTCAATTTGAACATACCAAAGCCAGAGAACCCGTCTCTATATTGATCATTTCTATCTCTCTACCTCACTCACAACTAACTTGAGCTTCGGAGAGGCGATCCCGGAACAACCCCGGATAGTCTAACCTTATTTTACAGAATTTCGGTGTACATATAACGAAGCTTAGGTACCTTCTTGAAACCCGCATCAAGTCTCTCAACCTTCAACAATCCTTAATTTCTTAAAAATAAACTATTACCATCTACTAATAATTACTATCGGATTCAAACACACAATTCACTAGAGATGACCAACAGTTAGGGCCAATCCAGCCTACCTCGTGGGTCGTGTGGATCGGGCCAACAAAAAACCCGGTTCAGCCCAGCTCGAACCGTGAAATTGGTGGGTGGGTTGTGTGTCAGATTTCTTGAGCCCATCCCACTAAAGCCCACAGCTAAAATCGCCCAGCCCGAACCATGAAATCGATCCAACCCGACCTATGAACCAAACCAGCCCAATCCAAGTAAATATTGAACTAACTTGTGTATATTTTAATCAAATTGTATATATTCTAATCAAATTGCATATATTATAATTCAATCAAATTTAAAATAATAAAAATTATTCATTAATATTAATATTTGTATATATTTTTAATTCATTTTAAAGATTTTATGTAACAATAATGAATAATTTCAATGGTTAAATAATTTTGAAAAAAAAACTTATCATGCCGGCCCGTCAGCCCAGTCCAGCCCACCAGACCCATGAACTGTGAAAACCGGTAACAGACCGGTGTGGGCCAAGATTTTTCAGCCCACAAACCAGCCCACCCAACCCATGAATTTCACGGTCCGGTCATGAGCCATGAAATCTCAGCCCAACCCACTACGGCCCACGGTTCGGCCCGTCCAGCCCGTCCAGCCCGTACCAGTGACCATCACTACAATTCACCATACATTGTTACTAGGAATAGTAACTTATATTAGTCAAAGTGGCTAATCATTGTATAATATGTATGGCAATGGAATAGTCTAGGGTAAATCTTAATACAGCCATTTAAGGACATGTGCCTAGACTTGATTTTCTTTTTATTTGGATTCAGACTTCATCTAGTGGCGTTTGCTTTGAAACTTCTCCAAGAAAAGAACAAGATATTGCCACCATTCACCAAAAGTTTGGACCAAAGTCCAAAAGGATATTGCTTTTTTTGCTACCAAAAATTTATGAGAAACCAAAAAAAGGCCTTTCTACTTTCCAAACCATGGCACTAGTAAAAGTACAAATCAATTTCACACCCAAAAAGTAATAAAAAAATTAAATTTGCACACCATATAACATTAACAAGTCACAAAACTCACAAGTTAATCAATCATGAAAAGAAAAAATTCATTCAGAATACAAATTAGACAAGAAATAAGATTAATCATTTAATCCTACCTTAACAAAGCACAAAAAAAAAGCCCTAAATCTAACTTTAGAACCTTGAGTTTGTGTTTATCCCCATGATCTTCAACAAAGTCCCTTTTTTCTCCTTAGAAATCACTTCTTGATCAAACAAAGAATAAGATTAGTTTTCATTGCAACAAATTGGGCAATGAATTAGCCCATTTTCATTGCATTCTCCACATCTTACCATATTTTTGTTATTCTCATCCAACACTTTACAACTTCCATTACAATCCATACACATAACAAATCTAATCCCACCACATCCTTCACACATACTTAATGCCTTTGGAATTCCTTGAAACAATCCTTCTAATTTCCCTTCTTCTTCCAATTTCACTACATCTTCAGCTCCACCAATCAATCTCCCCTTCACAAATACAAGTGGTACTTTAACTTCCTTTGTCCCCATCAACTTCCTCAACTCTTCCTTGAACCCGGAATCCATCGAAACATCTCGTTCGATCACTCGAATGTGGTACGATTCGATCACTGATCTCACAGCATTGCAATGCTCAAATGTCTTCCTAATCCCCCTCAAAGTAGTAGTATACATTACTACACAATTCTCACCTCCAGGTGGGCATTTTTCCACATAATTCTTAAGTAAAATTGATGAAGAATTAGGACTATTCCTTGAAAAACACCTGATTTTTATACTTGGTTTAGCTTGTTTTGGAGATAACATCTCCTTAATTTGCTCATTTTCTTGTGATAATTCCTTCTCAAGTGAATCAATTAATTCAGGATCAAACAATGGACCTAAACTTCTTCTCCTTGATGATGATGAAACCCCAGCATTGCTCCTCCTTGGACTCTCAAAAGAACTCGCCTTTCGGAGTTTATTCGTCGAATTCGATGAAAATTTCCATGATTTTAACAACCCTGATCTTGGTGTACTATAACATTGTTGCCTTTTAGTAGTATCAACTCCAATATTCACCCAATTACTCTGTACTCCTCTGTTTTCTTTACCATCCACTTTTTTCACTCCTTTTGGTGAACTCACTTGATTTATCAACCGTTTAAATGGACTTCTTTCACCTTTCTCTCCACACCCACCTCGAATACTTGTCGATATTGTGCTCTTATTCATTTGATTTGAATTGGGTATTTCCTCAATAAGATCTTCCATAAGTTCCCATGTATTAATCACCTCTAATTCTTCTTGACATTGTGAACTTTTCGACACGAAAACTCCAACTTTAGTGCCATTTTCTTCTGTTTTCTGCACTGATTTTTCCTCTTCATTGGTGTCTTTTTTCTTGATTGTTTGATTGATAAATGAAGTGGGAGAAATAACATGGGTTTTGTTTTGGTTTTCTAGTTTAAGAACACCATAAGTGCTTGAAGTTAAAGAAACAACATGATTTGGTAAATCTCCATTTCCAAAAAGAAGTTCTTGCTTCAGATTTTTCTTCAGTAATTTGGATGATACACAACCCATTGATTGGGATAAAAATGGGGAAAAAAAAAAGTTGGGTTTTTTTTTTTTTTGTTAAGCAGTTTTCATTTTGGTTTAAGAAGTTATTGAATGGAGTGAAAAGTTTGTGGGAGATAGTGGAGGATGTTTCTTTGTTGTTTTAATTTTTTTGAATGTTAGGGCATGGGTTTTTTAACCGTTATCTCTTTGTCTGAAAAGGGCCCTCTAACGGTCGAAAAAGAAATTCGAATAGATCTGTTGGCTGTTGTGTTTGTGGAGGTTCTTGTTTCTTTAGCAAGTACTTACTGTTCTATTCGTTTTTTTTTTCTTGAGGTGCACTATTCTATGAGTTTTAACGATAACTTGTAATTTTTTGTAATATTGAGTGTTCCTATTCTTCGGCTTCATTTGTTTGGGCCTAAAAAAAATTTTAGTGTAAAATAATTTTTATGAAAAATAAATTATAATGAAAAACGCGATTCTAAAATAGTTTTCGTTGTTTGGTTCCATATAAGAAAAAATGATAAAACGAAAGAAAAACAAAACGGAAAGTAAGGAGGTAGTAAAAGGAGTGTACTCCTAGGAAAAACGATTTTTACACTCCTTTACAAACCAAACACTGTAAAATTAAAAATAGAGGAAAATAGTTTTCTACGAATATGTTTTACGTCATACCAAACATAGCCTTTTTTTAAAAAAATTTTAATCATTATTTGCTCTAATAGGATACAAGTAAGAGTTAGTCTTGTATGAACCTAGTCCACAATAATATTATTGTGGATTATTGTGGATCAATGCAACTTATTTAATATAGTGACCATTTTTTTCCATATAGTAAGTTTTATAAAATCTTAAGTTACATTATATAGTTAATACCTATCATAGTGACTGTATTTTTTTTTTTAATATAGTCACTCTTTCTCACATTAGTTTATCAAAACGAAAATATCACTTTATGACATAGTATTCTTATTAAGAAGTTTCATATTCTTATTCATATTGAGTTATGTTCATTTTGTATATAATAGTTAGGAGACAAGTTTTTTTTTTGGTATCGAGTTATGTTCAAAATAACATATGTCGTTTTATATCATAAGAATTGTCGTTTTCAACCAAGTATTCGATGAGCACTATACTACACTTTACACCGTACCTTTTACTTCCTCCATTTTTTTAGTTCTACTATTTGCTCTTTGCAAGTTTGTCAATGCATAACTTTGAATTATTATATTTTTAATTAGGTACAAATAAAAACTATAAAAAGTTGATATCTTGAAAAAATATCGTGACGAATTCAACAACATTCCAAATGACTACGTTTTTTCTTATCTCTATTATATAAGTGAAAGGGTGAGACAAAACTGGAAATCATTGACCATCGAATTATTCGAACCTGCTGGAAACTAGATTCTTTTGAATGGATTTTCTCCCTGTCAATTGGAAAATCTGGAGGTATCCTTTCAGCCTGGGATCCGAAATTCTTCATCAAAGACTCAATAAAAATCAAGAGGAACTAGACTGCAATTTGCGGGGAAATTCCCTCAATTTTTTTTAAGTGTATGCTAATTAATGTGTACAACCCCTACCAAGCAGATTTAAGGCTCGAAGTGTGGAACGAAATTGAAAAGTTCTGGTACGAAATGAACATTCCTTGCCTCATGATGGGCGATTTTAATGAAGTCACTTCAGTTTTAGAAAGAGGGAGCCAACACTCAGCCAACATAGGAATGTTTGCCTTCAGTGATTTCATCCAAAAAACCCAGCTCCTAGATATTCCACCTTCGAACGAAAAATTCTCATTGTTCCGTGGCAACTGATCAAATAGTCGTCTTGATCGAATTTTGATCAACCCTGAATGGTTAACCATATTCCCAAACCTCGCATCTTTATTCCTAAATAGAACCATATCCGATCATTACCCTCTCCTCGCTTCTACTTCCGATCGGAATGGGGCCCCAAACCATTCCGTTTCTTGAACTGCTGGCTATCCCACCTCTCCTGCCTAAAAATTATTAAGGAATCCTGGTCCGCATCCCTGTCACTCACTGTACCAGATAAACTCAAAATGGTGAAAATATCTCTGAAAAAGTGGAACATGAATGAATTTGGTATCATTGATAAAAGAATCGCACAGTTTGAATCCACCATTGAAAAACTTGATGAAATTGCAAATCATCGAAATCTGGATGAATTGGAACTCTAAGAATGGAAAGAAGCCCAATTGGACCTTTGGGAATGGCTTAAACGAAAAGAAGTTTTTTGGGCTCAAAAATCTCGGGCCTAATGGCTTAAGGAAGGGGATAATAATACGAGGTTCTTCGATACCATTGCTTCAATCAGAAAAAAAATAACATAACTCCGTTGAATCCATCAATGTAAATGGATCAATTTTGGAAAAGCCCACCCAAATTCACAAAGCTGCCATAACCCATTTCAAAGCCATTTTCACAGAAATATTCCCCTAAAGACCTACCTTCGAAAACCACAACTTTAAAACATTAAATCCTGAGCAAGCAAAATCCCTCGTATCACCCTTCACAGAATCAGAAATTGACGAAGCAGTTAACTCATGTGCATCGAATAAGTTCCCGGGGCCTAACGGGTTTAATTTCCGCTTCATCAAGAGTGCTTGGGAAACTATAAGGCTGGATGTATATAAAATTGTGCAAGAATTCTGGTCATCTACCAAGCTTCCCCATGGCAGCAACATTGCTTTTGTTGCTTTGATCCCAAAGAAAGATTTTCCAGATGACTTCAATGATTATAGGTCGATGAGTATGGTCGGCGGCCTATATAAAATCATCTCAAAAATCCTCGCTAGAAGGCTCCAAATGGTCATTGATACTGTGATTAGCCCTTTCCAAACATCCTTCATCAAGGGTTGCCAAATTTCAGATGGCGCGCTTATTGCATCTAAAATCATAGCCTCGTGCAAGAAACGAAACATACCTGCTACCTTGCTCAAACTTGACTTCCACAAAGCCTTTGATTTAGTCTCATGGAATTTCCTTGAATGGTCTCTCTCTCAAATGGGTTTCCCAAAAGAGTGGTTAAACTGGATAAACTCATGTGTCATCTGCATCAACTTCAATTTTGGTTAATGGATCCCTCACAAGCCCAATAAAATTACAAAAAGGATTGAGGCAAGATGACCCACTATCGCCTTTCCTTTTCAACATCATTATCGAGGTGCTCCATCTCGTGATCTCAAAAGCAATATCTATGAAGCTAAGGGAGGGAATCGAGGTTTCATGGGGGGGGGGGGGGGTTAATGATCTCCCATATGCAATATGCAGATGATACTATCATTTTTTGCCCCCCAAACATGGTTTTCTTGGAAAATATAAAAAAGGCTCTCATCATCTTTCATCTTGCATCCGGTTTACAGGTAAATTTTTAAAAAAGTTCAATAACGGGCATAAATGTATCTGACCAGTGGATTGATTGTGCATCAAAACAGCTTTTATGCAAGAAAGGGGCTCTCCCTATCACTTATTTAGGTCTGCCAATTGGTGGACTCCCTTCTCGCATAGCATCTTGGGATCCCATCATTACTAAAATGGGAAAAAAAAACTGGCTACTTGGAGAGGGAAACTTTTATCTATTGGGGGGAGGTTGACTCATAAAGTCCTCTTTTTCTAACCTCCCACTTTATTATATGTCGCTCTACCCAGTTCCCCAGTGTGTCATCAACAAAATCATCTCGATCCACCGCCAATTCTTATGGAGCGGTGATATGAAAAAAACGCGCAATGTCCTTAGTCAAATGGGATCTATCCTCCAGTTGCCTCGAAATTTAGGTGGCCTCTCTTTGGGTAATCTTCTTCACCACAATCTCTCATTAATGTTCAAATGGGTTTGACGGTATTTCACTGAGCCAGACGCACTTTGGAGGAAAGTGATTCAAAGCAAATACAAATACCCACCAAAATTGCGAATGTCAAACTTTCAAACTCCTCAACATGGTGGCCCATGGAGGGGTATTTGTGCATCTATCCTAAAAAATCAGGAAGCAAAAAAAATGGCAACACAAGGGATTAGATGCAAGGTTGGCAATGGAAAAAAGGCGTTATTTTGGCATGACACATGGATTGGTGACCGTCCTTTGAAATTGCTTTTCCCGAGACTTTACTCGATTACAACCATCAAAGATGCACCAATTGAAGCTATTGGATCATAGAATGGTTGGACATGGGTAGTCTTTTACCTGGAGCCAAAATTTGAGAGTCTGAGATGCCCTAGAGAGAGACTCGTTGCAATCTTTGCTTGATGAGGTATGTCTTTCCTTCGACAACAACGATGAATTTTTCTAGTCATATTGCAAATTCGGCCTTTTTCCGTTAAATCATTCTCCCATGAACTATCAAAACTTATTGCCACAAAAAATCAAGATGCATATTAATCTCTGGAAGGGCTTGGTACCTCCTCGCATCGAAATTTTTGCGTGGCTTGCATGTCTTAGCAAGCTAAACACTCGAGCAAAATTGGCGAAACTCAGTTTAATTGAGCCTAATATGATCTCTGCCCACTTTGTAATAAAAAATCAGAAACCGTGGACCATCTTTTAATACATTGTGATTTTTCTTGGAGAATTTGGGGTTGGTGGATGAACATATGGGACTATAAATGGGCAGCTCCCTCTTCCCTAAAAGAAAGTTTCAGTTCATGACACCCACCTCCATCACAGCCTCTCTTCAAAAAAATTTGGTGGGCTATCTTCTACATTCTCATTTGGTCTATTTGGAAAGAGAGAAATGAAAGGATCTTCTCTAACTCTCGGTGCTTGATTGGACAAATATGTGATCTCATTATTATTCGTCTTGGCTGGTGGATCAAAGGTTGGGGTGAGTCCCTCCTCTATCCAATTGAAGATATCATTCGAAATCCAAAAAGTCTTCAATGGTGTGAAACATCAAAGGCCAAAATCAGCAACCAAAGCATAAATGCATCATGGAATCCTCCACAATCTGGCTCCCTCTAATGGAATGTGGATGCCTCTTTCAACCCTCTCCTAAATCGCTCAGCTATTGGTGGTGTTTTGAGGAATTCCAATGGAGATTTTATCTGTCTTTTCTCAACTCCTATACCACCAATGGAGATAAATAACGCTGAAGTAAACGCAACATTTCGTGCTTTCCAAATCACTGCTGCCAGCTCCCACCGTATAGAGATGAAAAATATCATTGTTGAATCCGACTCACTCAACGCTGTCAAATGGTGTACCTCAAATGAAGGTGGTCCTTGGAACTTGTCTTTCCATCTGAATTTCATAAGGAATATACTCTGCAAGGAACCTTCAATCTCAATCATACACAAAACTCGAAGCTCAAATCATGTAGCGGATGCACTTGCGAAACAAGGCCTTAATAGACAATCAGAATTCCTAGCTTGGGTATTATGTTTCTACTGGGGTGGGTTTTCTTTCATTATGGCAATATCTACCTTAGTCAATGGTTGGCAGTGTTTTATCTGGTTCGCTTTTCTACTGGACTTCGATTGTAATAGCCTTTTGGCCTCGTATTTGATTTGGCCTCAATAAAAGACAAATTATCAAGAAAAAAAAAAGTGAAGGGGTGAGGAAGATGGTTTCCTCCTTACAAAAGTCTAATATACCTTATTGAATTTAAATCGCCATATATATTAAATAATTTTTTTTCTTCCTACTTGTCATACATATTGAACAAGTTAACAATGGAATTGAATTTGAAATTTCAATTAAATATTAAATTAAGGAGAATGATTTCCTCTTCCTACATATGTGAAAAACTATGATAAAAAATTAAATTGACAAACACGTTAATATGACACACACGAATAACGTGCGAAACGAAAAATGCTAGTAACACAAGATGATTAAAAATTAAAAAATGAAATTCGTGAATAGTATTAAAAATCAAAATTGTAGAACGAAAAAAACACGAAGGAAGTAAATCTTGTAATTATCTGATACAACTATTGAACTATACAAGGAGAACAACTATTTCATATGCCAATGATGAGCGAAATAGCACGATCGTGCATTCGTGCTAATTGAGTGAAACGATTATGCTGCTAAAAAGCAGGATTTTCCTAGATTCTGCTTCCAACAAAAAGGGCGTTGCTACAATTGGACTATTGGAGCATGACCTTTTGCCTTTTCTCTTCTTTAATTTTCTATTACTACTTGCTTGTTCTAGCTTGCATGGCTTCTTGAGAATAGTTGAAATGATGATGCATGAGAATTGAGAGAGAGAGTAACTTGAGAGTTCATGATGATGGCCTTCACCATACTTGATGAGAAGCCAACCATATTCTTGCAATATACATTATAATTTCAACTTTACATTTCGAATCCTATATCCTAAACAGTGGTGAATCCAAAAATAATACTAAGTGGTGTCAAAAACATTTGATAAATTTTATCTGGGGTCAAGTGGTCAAATTTATTTAAAAAAAAATGAAAAATCAAAATTTATAAGAAAGAATTTTATATTTTCATTGTCAAGTGGGGTCAAAGGACCCCACTTAACCTAATGTGACTCTGCCATTTATCCTAAAGACGTTTATCTAATTCTATTGTTCTTAGTACATCAGCTCCAACATAAAATAGGGGTTTAACTTCCAAAGTTCTAAGATGGAGTACTTCACTTGTCTTTATAGTTACAACGTTTACACTTTTATCTTTGTTAGAGTACAATTTCTACTATTAATATATTTAATTATCTATTATAATATTTTTTTTAAAAAATTGATATTATTAAAATATACATTAAGATGAATCTAATATCTTACTCCCTCCGTTTCCTAAAGATCTTCCCTCTTTCCGTTTAAGGGTGTTTCCAAAAGATCTTCCCTCTTTTGCTTTATTCCTTATTTGGCAAAACAAATTTCCCTATTTACCCTCTCATGTCACTATCATATGGTCCACCATTACATTATTAATTCAATTTTACTCCCTTTCTCTCTCTACTTTAACCCCTTTCTATTTGTTTATTTATCTTAACCCCTTCTCTCTCCTACTTTACTCACACCATGCCCCACACAACTTGATTTTCCTTGGTATCTGTAGGAACAGTAAGTGGGAAGATCTTTAGGGAACGGAGGGAGTATGTACTAATGTTTACTTTATATGATAGTTTAAAATTGAGTGTACAAATGTTGCAACAAAAAAAAAATGGAGGTAGTATATAATAAAAAATCGTCCATTATTCCGCAATTATGAGATTAGTGGTTTAAATTTTTCTATGGACATATAGAGAGATATAAGAAGCAGTGATGTAAATGAAATTCGATTTGAAGCGGGTGGATAGAAGGATTAATTATAAGATTGAAGAATTGGATCATTTTTTCATTCACAATTCTTTTTTGTAATGTGATGACTGATTCCTAGACTATACAAAATCCTTTGCATGTACTCAATTAAGCATGAATTAAGAATTACTATCTATACAAATATACTAAAAAGTGTTCTTGTCAAAATTTATGTGCCACGTGGAAGTTTCCTCTTGCACTATAATTTTGCCATGTGTGCAATTAATCAACCGTAATCAAGTCATCAACATTTTTCAAACAAATTTGCTATTATCTTGAATCGAACCATAACCTCATATTAATTATAAGAGTTAAGATTTACCATCTCTTTTGTTATTTTTTATTGATTCTTAAGTCCACAAAACCCCTTATATTTCTTTACAGTGACGGTCATTCCCTTCCTCCACCATGAATTTGAAGTATTATTTTCATTATTGCACTTGACATATATCTACTTTTTCTAAGGTAAATATGATATTGAACTTCGGTCATAATTAACTGCTTTGTATTGCAACTTACAAAATACATAATATTACAAACGAGACAAAGTAAACAATATGTTGTGCATAAATAGTAGAAACAAAAGTTCAGTCGTGCAAAAAATAAAAGTAACATCCGTTGCAACGCTCGGGCCACACACTAGTTTACTTTTCAAACTAGTAGCCAAAAGAAAAAGGAAGATAACAAAATTGATTCGAGTTTGCAAGGATGGGCCAAAATCTTAAATCGTTGCATGTTAACATGTTTGCTATCTACGAGGCCGAGCGGGATACTAATGGGCCCATTCTCTCAACTTTATCTTTACGGGCCACTGATATAGGTGGCAAGGCAATTGGCAACAGGACAATTATTTGTACTCTCCTCTCTTAAAAGTACATGAATAAGATTTTTAAAAGAAGAAGTATGCGAAATTGCTTGATTGGGAAAAAAAAGGAAGTATAATTTTTATTTTTCACAAAGTCGAAAAAGTTGTTTATTAAATTAAACCCTACCAAATAATACATGCGAGTCCTATAAACAAAACAAACACACGTGAGATTTTGATAATTTTTATCTAAAAAAAAAGGGAAATTTCCTCAGGTACCCCTGAGGTTTGACGTAATTCCCAAATTACCCCTCACATTTGGGGAATTCCTCAGATACCCCCGAGGTTTGTGTTTGTGCTCAAAATACCCTTACTCTTGACGGAATCCTAAAGCTGTTAACTTTTTTTCTCTCTCCTTCCTCTCACCCTCCTCCATGGATGAACCTCCAAGCTTTCTCTCTCCTCCCACCATCCCCCACCATCCTCCAAACTTTCCCCATTTTTGTCGCAGCCCCTGCCTCGGCCGCCGCTTGCCGGAGCTTCGCCGGCCACCAGCATCCTCGTACTCTCTCTCCTTCGTCGCACTCTCTCTCTCGCTCCTCTCCTTCCCTTACCTCCCAACAGCCCCACCACACCTCCCCTCCTCCCCTGCCTCCTCACTCACCCACCCACCCTTACCCAGCCCACCACCCAACGCGAGCTACCACCCACCCAACGCGACCACCACCTCTCTAACGCGAGCCACCACTGCAGCAGGAAATCAAAACCCCAATTTCTAGTAGAAATCCAAATTTTCGAGCAACATTTTTGCAATCAAATTCGAATTAAACCTAGATTATTCGAGCAATCAAAACTCTAATTCGAGAAACCCATATTTTGCAATTAAATTGGGAAAATTTCGAATTAAACCCATTTGAATTGAATTGGTGGTGGTATGCGAGAGGGAGGGAGGTGGATGGTTGGGTGTTTTGCGTGAGTGGTGGCCGTTGGTGGGTGGTTCGCGCAAGTGGGCAGTGGTGGGCATGCTGGCTGGTTTGCGCAAGTGGGCCCGTGGTGGGTGCTTCGTGAATTTGATGAGTTCGTCGTGACAGAGGGAGGTGGGCTTCGTCCACCATTGATGAGGTCAGAGGTTTTTAGAGAAGGAGAGGAGCGAGAGAGAGAGAGTGCGACGAAGGAGAGAGAGTACGAGGATGCTGGTGGTCGGCGAAGCTCCGGCGAGCGCGGCCGAGGCGGGGCTGCGAGAAAAATGGGGAAAGTTTGGAGGATGGTGGGATGGGGGGAGAGAGAGAAAGCTTGGAGGTTCATCCATGGAGGAGGGTGAGAGGAAGGAGAGAAACTGAAGAAAGAGAGAAAAAAGTTAACGGCGTTAGGGTTCCGTTAAGAGTAAGGTATTTGGAGCACAAACACAAACCTCGGGGGTATCTGAGGAATTCCCCAAATGTGAGGGGTAATTTGGGAATTACGTCAAACCTCAGGGGTACCTGAGGAAATTTCCCAAAAAAAAATTATCAACAATATACTTCTTTTGCCACTTTATTAATAAAATTATAATGTGAATAGGAATATGCAAAGTGATTACCAACGATATACTTCTTTTGCCACTTTATTAATAAAATTATAATGTGAATAGGAATATGCAAAGTGATTACCAACGATATACTTCTTTTGCCACTTTATTAATAAAATTATAATGTGAATAGGAATATGCAAGTTGATTGAGTACCTGAACTGGAACTTGTTTTGACATTATTGAAAATTAACTGATTCCAATTTCTTTTTGATCTTGTTTGGATGCTAAGATCATAGTATACAACTTCTTATCCAAGTATATAGATAACATAATCCTCAAATTTCTATAAAAAAAATTTAAAAACAAAAATATAATCTTCAAATGGTATTGATAACTTATGCTAAGTACTCTAAAACCTATTGGACAGTATTCGATCATGGTTTATAAATTTATTCTATTTTGAATTTAGTTGAGCTTAACTAATTAATCTCAATTTATAATACTTCCTCCGTTCTGTTTTAAATGAAACGTTTGCTTTTTCACGCAACCCAACACGCTTCTTTAATCATTAATATATTTAGTTGTGCACACGTAAAAAATATAAAAAAGTTATAATTTGATAGTATACATCGAGACGAATCTAACAAGATCCCACTTGACTATGTTTTTCTTTATATAATGGCGATAAATTAGAGTCAAAATTGATCAAAGAATAGTGTCATTTCACACAATGTTTCATTTAAAACAGAACGGAGGAAGTATAAGTTCATGACACCACTAAGTTATACTCCATCCGTTTCTTTTTAATTGTTACACTTTGATATTTTACACTATTCACAAATTGAACTTTGATCCTTGTCTATGATTTATACGTGAATAAAAACATAGTCATGTGTGATCTTGTTAGATTCGTCTCAGTATGTATTTTATTAATACAACTTTTTTATAATTTTTACAAATACAAAACTAGAGATATATATTTTCAAAGTTTTGCATTGACATACGTAAAAAGTATAAATATAACAATTAAAAAGAAACAGAAGAAGTATTAGTATTAGATAAACGATTGAGCTATAAAACTTGCAATTGGCTTCCATCAAGCTTTCATAGTCATATCACACATCATTTTTTCCACTCATCTTTGCTTGAGACTTTAGTCTTAGATGACGGCCCAACACACAATTACTAGTTACTAGACTCTCTAGATTCACTGATATATATTTTCAGTAAATAATTAATACTAATATATTAAAAAGCGTGCGTAAACGAGGAATGGTGTCACGTGGCGCTCTCCTTAAAGAGTTTTAGTTCATGTAATCCATGTACAATAAAAAAATTAGAAATTGCATAGAATAGGTTTTGATCCCATGACCTCAAGTTCATGTACTAAAATTTTAACCACTAGACCAAGTTTTACGTAGTGTTATCATATCAAAGTACAATATTAATAAATAAAAATTTTTCTTACCCAGGGCATAGCACGGACCTAATAACTAGTTCAAGTACAAAAAACTGTCTCAAAAAGAAAGAAAAGAAGAAAAATTAAAGTACAAATCATTGGACTTACAGAAAGTGACTCTTCTAGAATAGCCGACGGTATTTTTGGTATTATTATCGTGCTCTCTTTTGTACTAAATACTAATAGTGCTCAATTCCACATCAAACAACCAAAAAAAGAACATGCATATTCATATTGACTTGTTTTCTGTAGTTTTTTGCGTCAAATAACCAAATAGAAGTAGCACACTCACTTCTTGAGTTCTTGTTGAATTTTGGTTTCTAGAATCTATGGGCCGAGGGAACATGATTGTTCATGAATTCTAGAAACTATGGGCTATAGATGGCTAAAAATATTGCAAATATATTATACTATGGCAGAAATTCTAGAAAGAGGCTACAATAATTATGTGTATTTTAGTACAATACACTGATACAGTGCTAACTATGTGTATTTTAGGGCCTTTCCTATTGGAAGTACATGAACGAAGTTGTAGTTTATCCTCTTCATCTCACAAGTGAGTAACTAGTATGATATTTTGGGATCAAATCCCAAAGCAATCATAAAACACTAACAGATAATGGCCATTGATTATTAACAAGGACCAATATGCAAAACAACAAAATTATTGAAGGGTTTAATAGAAAACTTATTATTTACTTCTTCTTTTTTAATTATATATGTATGTTTTAACAGTAAATATGGTTTCACACATAAGCATAGTTTTTTTACGGATACATAAACATGGGTTGATTTATAAATAATAGTCATCTTAGACAAATCAATAGTGGTTGGTTTACAACAAATAAGTGTCTCAAACGCACAAATAAGGGTTTTCATAAATTGTAACTTTTATTTTTTTCCAGAGATTACATCTATATTTTTACTTTTGGGGGAAAAAGCTGACAAATCACATTAATCAATGCAACTTTTACTTCTTTCAGAGATTACATCTATACTTTTTGACAAAATGTAAGATTACCAAACAAACATGGGTTGATGTATAAATAACAAGTGTCTTAAACACATAAACATGTGTTGATTTATAAAGAACAAGTGTTTTGAACACACAAATAAGGATTCTTAAATTATAGAAGAGAGAAAGTTCACTTTTTCCTATGAACAATAAATGTACCTTTTTATAATGTTAAAAAGGTATTTCAACTGTCTATGCTGACACATATCCTCCAACTATTTTGTTTTTGCAGATTGGTCCTTGTTAGTGGTGACTTTTTTGCACTAACTGTTAATGCTTTATCATTGTTCCAAATCCCATTAGAGGTACTTACGAGGTAGCAATTTTTTTTTACTCTTTCTCCAGTTTTTTAAAGAATCTTATTTAGTTAATCCGATCGGGGTGGCATGTACAAGTTTTCAAAATAACTAAAAAAAAGTGCAAAAACCTGTAAAATTCATGCATATCACATTTGATACCACTTGGGCTAGTCTTCATCACTTCATGAGTTTGTGAAACAAAAGAATTTTCATCTACAAATCAAACAACATATGCTTATTAGGCATGACTCTAAACTATCAAACAACAATACGAAGAATTAACACCTTTTGATGTCTCAAGGACAATCCAAAGTGTGTGAGTAAGTGACATATTGCTAGGGTAAAAGACACGAGTTCAAATTTCATTTAAATAAAAAGTGTGCTTTTTATTTTTTTTGACAATAGTTTGTTTTTCTATATTAAACTTCTTTTTATATTTTTTTATACCTTCTATTCCATGATACTTTTTACACTTTTTATTTTTATTAGTCGTATTTATCGTTTGCAATTTTATTTTTGAATACAATCCATTGTTATTTTAATTTTTTTTTCTCAACAAACATGAACCACCACTCTCCCTCCTCCAAGTAAATAATCACTTTGCTATCTCGTGTCATATCTACCTATTGTTTAATGAAATAAAAATTGATACTAGAGTTATGCAGCTTAATAGGTGTAAGGAGTGATTTTAGACGAAGGAAATAATACATTTTAAAAGTTTACATGCTTCATTTTAACATATTTTTCCATTCTGGCTTTAATACTATTTAGATATATACATGACTTTCACTATTTATTTTGATGCATGTTTAAGAAAAAACGGAGTATACCTATTTTGCCAAGTAAGCGTCAGAGGAAATACTAAGGTCCTATTCTGTTCAACTTATTTAATTAATATCTTATAAAATAAGATAAGATAAGATATGATCATATAAGATAAGACAAATAAGATGTTTTGTTCACTAATTTTAAACTAAGATAAGATCAGACAAAATAAGTTGAATTAAACAGACCCCAATTAATGGCGAAAAGTTTGCTCGTGCCACCATATATAATAGGCCCAAGAGTTAACTCTGCCCAAGACTATAAAATGTTAGAAATGACCCTATAAAAAAGAGGTCACATATACTACAAAAAATACAAAAAGATTATTTAAAGAACATATTCTCTATCTATCAAAAAACAAAAAAAAATATTCTCTACTAAACAAGATAAATAAAAATGACGAGACTATGGACCTGTTCGACAAAAGTAGCTGTTGGGTAGCTGTTGGCTGTTCGAGTAGCTGTTGGCTGTCGGCTAGTAGCTGTTAGCTGTTAGCTGTAAAAATATTTATTTACAATATAAGTGTTCGGTAAAAGTAGATGTTATGCTTATATATGATATAAATAACATATTTTTTAATTATAATATTAGTTATAATTATATGATTAATTACTATATGGTTAAATCAAATGTTTATATTATGAACACAATGCATTTTTCTTTTCATAAATGATAAATTTTAGTTGGATTTTGCGACTCTTAATATTATATTCAATTGTATACACTTTATAAAAACTAAAACCATCATGTAATGAATAAAACATGAAAAATTAAAATTATTTCCAATAATTCAATAATGTTGTATAGCTCTCCAAACAAATTAAATATAGTTGTTACGCAGAGGAGAAGTAATAGCTCCTGAATATATATTCTATCAATCCCAAATTTTTATACTTAAGAAGTGGGATTTTTTTTCCTTTGAAAAATAATAAAAAAGTAGAACGCTACTTACAGAAATTGAACGCTATAAAATATAACGTTTGGGAAAAGCTATCCAAAAGCTATTTGAAACTCCAACAGCTACTCCAACCTCTACTATGCCAAACACTTCATTAGTGTTTTGACTACACTAAAAGCTAGCGCAAAAGCTATTGCCGAACATGCCTATAACATCCTCAAAAATCAAAATGAAAACTACCATACTACCTCTTTCTCTTTCATCCTTTGATAACAACATACTTATTATTTATAACATTAACATCTCCATCATAAAGATATAAAATCATCACAAACCATCTCCATCATTAAAAAAAAAATAAAAAACATCACAAATTAAAAAAAAAAAAAAGCAAGAATAAAAGTCAACATGGTTGAAATTCCCTCCAATTTCATCACCAAACCAAACCCCCAAAAACCTCATTCTACCCTACCTTCCTCCTCAAGGGCCCCCCCCCCCCAAACACAACCTTTACCCTTTATTATTCTTTCCTTCCTACTACTTACTTCCTCCATTCTCATCTCATCTAACCAAAAAAAATTCTCTTTTCAAAAAACCCCATTTTCTCTCTCCTCTCTCCTACAATCATTCACATGAAAAAAATGCCTCAAGTTGATCTCACCTCAGTTTGCGCCGGCGTAACCCACGACAACAAAGTCGCCTGCGAAACTCTCGCCGGAGATTCCTTCACCGGCGACGAAGAAGAAGAATCTCCGGCGCCGGCGGAAACACAAAATCCCGATTATGCCCCTGAATCTTTCTGGCTATCTAAAGACGCTGAGCTTGATTGGTTAGACAGAAACGCTTTCCTTGATAGGAAAGATTCCGGCAAAGGGTCTAATAGTAATTCAACTAATTTAAACCCGGTTCACATTTCCGCCGGTTCACAGCGTTATTCGACGAATTTAAAGTCGTCGAAAGCGTCACTTATTGCGCTACCGAAACCACAGAAGCAGAATTACGCCGAAGTTAAGAACCGGAGACATTATAAGCCTTCGAGTATACGTTTGTTTCCGAAACGGTCTGATTCGGTTGGGAGAAAACCGGTTGTTGCGTTGTCTGAACCGGGTTCACCTAAGGTTTCTTGTATGGGCCGGGTTCGGTCTAGAAAGGATAGGAATAGGCGAGGGAAGAATCGGAGTAATAATAATAATAATAAGAAGGTTAATGAACCGGGTTTGGTTAGGAATAAGAGTGTTGTAAAAGATAGGCGTAGCGGGTTTTGGAAAAATATTCGGTCTATTTTTCGGTTGAAAGGGAGTAAAATGGGTGGTAAAGCGGACGAGGAGTTTGAGGGTAATGTGAATAAAAGTTCGAGTTTAAAGAAAAAACGCGGGTTTAATAACTTTAATTCCAATAATGACGTTGGTGTTGGTGGTTTAAGTGAGGAGGTTGGTTCGGTTGGACCGCCCGGGTTGGGTGGAATGAAACGGTTTGCGTCGGGCCGGAAATCAGATGGTTGGGCCGGTGACGTGGAATTTGACGGTGCGAAATCTGAACCGTTGGATCCACGTGGTCCAATCTGGCGGCGTAGAGAGGCGGGCCCACCTGTAGAGATCGAGGTAGATCGTGATTGGCGGGTTGTGGGACCCATTTCTGTATGATGTGTTGGAAGGTAAGTGGGTCCCACTTTTAAACTGTTTATTTAGGTTATATGTATACATTGTCAAAATTTCATAAGTTTAGAATTTTTTTTTTATTGGGTCTTTTTTGACATTTTGTGTGTCTTGTTTCAACTTCAGTCTTCTTCACATTTGAGTTTTTTTTTTTTTTCTTTTTTAATGTTTATACTTTAGGTGTTAGGTTTTTTTTTTTTTTTTAATGCGAGAAGGTGGAAGAATTTTGATATAGTACAATGTAAATACAATTGTTATTTTATGTGAATTGATGAACTATCCATTATTCCATTTGAATTTTTATGATTAATATTCGAATCAATTTGTGAAGGGTAAATGGATTTGTTGCTTAGATTTGAATTTTAAAGTAGCAGTTATTAGTAAAGTACTAAAGTCCTAGCTGATTGATGTTAATTAATGAATTTGAATTTCTTTTTTTTAAAGAATGATCATAATTTTACTCCGTTTTGTGTATTGGATCTCAGAAAATATAGTGCTTGTTTACTTTCACATGTTTATGTAATTTACCTAGAAAAATTTGTGTCACATCATTTATTTGATTATTGAAATTAGTTTTTTGCTTTGTTTATTCAACCTAAAAGTTATATTTAATGTTTTCTCACTAATAATTTTTCATTATCTCTCTTTAAAGTTTAAATCATCTTTTTCCATACAACATTTATGAGCGCGTAGGGGGTGCGTTTCCAAAATGATACTAATCACTAATATCTTGTTTAACCTATTAGTTGTTGCTTTATTTTTCCATTTTACCCCTTCTGTCCTCTATTTAATGTATCTACCGAACCTATTCAAGCTTGATACATTATCATTTAATTTTGATTTTCTAAACGAGTATTTTTCCAATAACTTCTCATAATTGAGATTATTATAGAATTGTCTATAGTTGAGATCATGTCCATCATTAAGGCTATCTTTTTCAAATTCTCTTAAATTACTAAATATCTAATGCATAGTAATTAGTAAATGTAGTCTCTTTCTCCTAAATCTAAATCAACCCATGGGTTTACGGTTTACCTGCTTAATGACGAATGGAATCCAATTGAGTTGTCTCTATGGACGGGTCGAGTCAGGGTTAATGCGAGTCGCCTCATAAAGGGTCTGTAGCGGGTCAGACCAAATGGATAGCAAGTCGATAATGGACGGGCCGAACAAAGAGAGCCAAAAGTGAGTTTAAATGAATGTGAATCCGAATATGTAATTATTTTTACAAAACCTACTTTATATTGGCTTTTTTATTGGCCCTTTAATGACCCTGTCTAATAAAACTCCTGTAAATTTGACCATAACCCTTTAATTATTATATTACCCTATTCAATAATCAGGTCTAGTCGCCTCTAATGACTTAAGAGGACTCTGATAAACAAATACATATAGCGCTTGAGGGTCTTGCTACTAATTGAGGTTAACGTCATAACCACCAATCACCTAACACTAAAATAACTAATATATGTCCTTTTTGTCCATTTTCAGTGGCCAGACTTTTACTACTACTTCTATATAGTACTACTGCTTTAGTATTTAGAATATTGACTCATCTAGATTATTTTCCCCCTCCAATATTTAGAAAAAGATGTGACTTGTTGTCCCTATAAGGACTCTTTTAAATATCCCTAAAAAACGACACATTGAAATAGTTTGTGGTACTCGTATACATTATCTTTCTTTATTTGTTGTAACATTTGATTAATTTAACCTACCTATTAAAAAGTAAATGTTTCAGTTAAAAAATCAAAAAAAGTATTTAAATAACAATATGAAATTGTATTTCATAATCATATTCGATTTTTTTTAAAGAAAATCTGGTTAATTAGTCCAGGTGAGTAATAAAAAAAAGGATTTGTTTGACAAAAAGGCTTTTTAACTATCGTTTGGATTAGCTTTTAGCATGCTATTTTTGTCAGATAGTGGAAATTTTCATATTTGACAAATGACTTTTTGGCTACAAAGTTGGCATTTCAACAAAAATAATTGAAAGATTGATTGGATTCTTATTTTGGCTTTAGTCTCAACCTTTCCCATTAATCAAACAACAATTCCGCTCAAAAAGTCACCATTTTGTATAAGAGTTTGTCTTGTAAGAGATCGCTTACATTTAAATTAAAATTAGGCAATGGTAAGCCCAATATTAAAAAGAGAATTAGCCCAATAGTGACTAGGTTAATTTCTTTCAGTGACTAGTTTAATCCATTTAGTTACTTGGTTTACTTTTATATTAAAATTAGTCCATCTCTTTTAATAATTTTTGTTTGTCTAATACTCTTTTCCTTCTTTTATTACTTTAGTCATTAGAGCAACTCCAATGGTGGTTTGGAAGTCCTTGCTTGCAATTTTCTAAAAGATAGAGCTACTAGCTTTATTGTTGGAGACAAATTTAGCTTGTTGCTTTGTGAAGCCAAGTAGCTCCACAAAGCTACTAGCTTTGTCAATTTTTTGTGGGCCCCACTTTCACTTTTATTTTTTATATTTTACTTTTCAATAAACTTTCTCTATATATAATTGGAGTTATGACATGTGGGACCAACAAAAACTACAAGTAGTTGTAGTTTTCCACTGGGAGAGGTTGTAGCTTGGGAATGTTGTAGTTTAGAAATATGATGTGGCATACAAAGCTACAACTACTTGTAGCTTGCCATTGTGGATGCTCTTAGCTTTTTTCTTCTCGATTGTATAAGTAATTAATAACTTAAATCTACGTATTGAAACAAATTTAACAATATTTTATAGGAAAATTTGCCAAAAAAAAACCTTTTAAAGGTTCAATTTTGCGAAAAAAAATCTTATAAAGCATTCTTTGCAAAAAGAAACCACAACTTAAATTTTCATGCAAGAAGAAACCTATTCCCATTTTTCAATGTATTTTTTTCTCAATTCCGGCGCGGACCCTTCTATTTTTCTTTAACCCTCTATTTCCATTAACTGCAACACCGCCCCTATACATCTCAAAAACCACATCGGAAAATGGGAATAGGTTTCATCTTGCAAGAAGAATTAAGTTTGTGGTTTTTTTTCTCAAAGAATGTTTTAAAAGGTTTTTTCTCGCAATATTGACTTTAAAATGTTTTTTTTTTTTTTACAAATTTTCCTATTTTATATCATAAAAATATTTAGTGTAAATATGGTGAAAGTCAATGAGCTTTATCTCTATTATATAAGGGAAGGGTGGAGTAATGGTGTCCTCTTTTGAAATGCCTATTTTACCCCCGTCCCTTTCTAAATTACAAAAGGAATGTCAATATCAAAATCGGCACTCAAAGAAAACTAACGAAAATTAATTTACAACACTCACTCACAAATCACTTAAAAGAAGAAACTTTACAAATTACTCATACAATTGACAAAATCACGTTATAAAAATCACGCAAATCACTCAAATAATCTGAAAACTTTATTAAAACTTAAAATTAACATACAAACTAAAACTAATAACCTAGAACGTCAATACATAAAAAACATTTACAAAAATTTACTTACAAATCACTATTCTCATTTCTCAAGAACCATTCACAATTATTGGTGGGTCATGATAAAAAATAGAGGTGTATTTGTGTGAAATCAAAATTTAGAAGTTAAACAAGGAAAAAAAATTATTTACTTTTTTATAGTGTTTCCTATATATAATGAAACTTTTACATATATTTGGACCTATCTTTTTCTATTATATAATAGCGATTAGTTATCAAGGTAAAAAGGTTTATGTAAAATATCATTCAAGAATTAAAGTACACCATATCTCTACTATATAAGGGAAGAGGGGGGGGGGAGCTATGGTGTCCCCGAATGAAGAGATTATGTTACTCCTTTTTCATTCTAAATTACAAATTTACTTTCAAATCAAAGGGGACTTCAAACAAAAATACCAAAAAAATATAATTATAACAATTACTCACAAGTCAATTAAAATCATGAAATTGCATAATTTACATTATGCAAATCACTAAAATGAGGAAACTTTACAAAAACTTAAAAATTCACTTACAAACTACAACCTATGAAAAAATTGACTTGAAATCAAAGTGTTCACTTTCTTTACAATTTATGAAGTCCTGTACTTAATTCAAAAAATCAACTAAAAAATTATAATATTAGTAATCATAAATAAATTCAATAAAATTTCTATTTTGTTCATAGAATTTAACTTTGAAAAGTAAAAAAAAAAACAAAAAAAATGGTGAAAGACTTAAGTGACATAAACTAAACCAATCAAATTTTGCAACTAAAAACAATTATACTTTGTATGTCTAATGTTCAAAATTTGACTCTTATGCCGAAGAAAAACGAGTTTTTGTCTCGGAAAAAATTCAAGCACGAGCTACTTCACCTTGAAATAAAAGTACCTCAGCCAGCTAAACGCGACGTAACTCCAGAGTCCAGAGCAAGCAGGGGAGCATCAAAAGTGTACTGCCATGTTATTTGGAAACCCTACATGCTACGTCGAATTCAATTATCACCATTACTCCATTAGTTGTCTTATATAGCATCTCTATGATCTGTGAATGATCACTATTAATTGATTGGATGCCCATATATTAGTTGCAAAATCTACTACTTCACCTTCTCTAAAAATTAAAATACTAAACGAGCCTTTTGTCATTAATATCTTGAATTACATATTAGTGTAATGTTTATAATATTAATATTATGAAAATATCTATTGAGACAATTTAAAATGATCTTATTTAACAATTTTTTTTCTTTCTTATGGGTCATTTGTTTTTTTTTAAATGAAAAATAGACTTTTCTCGGTATTGTTTTTTTCTAGGTAGCAACAATTTCTAAGAAGTGTCAAAAATTGTTTAATTGATCATGGAAGAAGTTCTACCTATCTAGGGTCACTAGGTAAGTAATTTCTCCCAATTGTGTGAAGTAAAACTTTTTAAGTACAACTTTCTATAATCTTTCCAATTTATTTCCTAGAACGTTTTACTTTTCGTGATTTTTTATGCTAACCAAACAAGCACTTATAATTAAAAAACATGGTAAAATATACTCCCTTTATCCTCAAATAGACAGTCCATTTATCCTTTTTATGCTTCCCAATGCATGTTTTTTAGAGAAAATTTATAATAAACATGGGTGTACCATAATCATGGTACGACTAAGATTATTTCTTGCTCATTGAAAATTTTCCAAATTAAATGATCATAATCCTACTCTTTTCTAATCAATTCTACTTATTTGCCCAAATGAGCGTACTTTTTCAAATGGGCAGACACTTCAACTCATTTGAGGAAATAAGCAACACTTTTGTCCAAATAAACAAACTTTTTCGCTCATTTTCTTAGAAGAACCTAAGTGTTTGCTCATTTTGAAACTGCAATATTGATTTCAAATTAAATGTGAAACTATGTCCATCATTGATTATTTTGAAACTTCAAGATTTGATCATGCCATACTGACGTCCAAAATTTGACTGGCCATGATGCGAAAGTAAACCATAAAGGAGAGATAAATTTTGAGGAGAGAGATATTTTGAATTATGGAAACAATGGAGGTAAGAGAACTCTAAAACTAGTGTTGTTTTTAAATCATCTTTTGCATTATTAATTGATCACTAATTCCACCATTGATTTTTTTTTTTGAAAACACTAATGTTGATTCTCAAACCTAAATTGATTATACCATTGTGATGAAATTCATAGATCCAATATTTGTTTTTGCCATTTAATAATTTCAATAAAGGTCCCAAATTTGGAGGAGAGAAAGAAACAATGTAGGAGAAAATTTTGAAGGAGAAAGAGATTTGGAGGTGGAAAAAAATGGAGTATAGACTAATTTGGAGATAAGAAAAATAATGGAGGAGAGAAAAATTTGGAGGTAAGAGAAACAAGGAAGAAGGAAGCAAAATAAGTGTTTCAGGTAAAATCTTGTAAGATGGGGGATCAATCTGGTCAAGGTCGATGCATGGTTGTCGAAGATAGCCAGTCACTCGGGGAATGAAGTGAACCCTGCAAAAACGAGAGTTAGACTACCCTGGGGTGTGTCCGAGATCGCCTTTCCGACAATCAAATCAGTTAAATGTTCAAAGGTATATGTGGAGTGGTTTGTCTAGAATTTATTACCTAAATAAATGGGGATTTGGCCCCTATTTATAGGCGTTGGAATGTGTGAAAAATGTCTTGTCATGCTGGCACGAGGTCTGGGTTGGGCCAGGCCTCTTACCCTAATCAGTCATTTGATCATAGAGGTCTGAAGAGGATTTGCTGTGGACTAAGACCTAAGAATACGTGAGGCCCACTAAGAACATATTGGGTCCAAACAAGAAGAGAGAGAAATAAGTAATTAGAAATGAGCAAAATTTTGCTCATTTGAAAAATTTATTGCATAATTGCCCTTGGATGTAAGGTGAACATGATACACACGGGTGACGGGTGTACCATGTACTATCTCTTATATCATTAATATCTATAATTATGTATTAGAAAAAATTATAGAAGTTTGTAATGTAGACAAATCAAATAAAACCTCACATGAATATGTTTTTTTATATATTATAAAAAAAATTGCAAGATTTTTTTACTCATAAATAATGCAAAAATTAAAAATATAAAGTCTATTCTAGAACGGTGGGAGTAATAAAATTTGACCATAACACCACATCTATGGGCTATTGCAGCTAGATTTGGAGACGAGGGTGTAATACAGTAATAGTATTAGCATTGTTATTATTGGGTGGAAAGTGGAAACTGATATCAATTATTAAAGCTTATCAATTATTTGGTTTCCCTGAAATGCATTACAGTTGCAATTTTGGTGTGTTTAGGTTGTAATATTCCACCGAAACAATCGATTTTATTGGATTAGATGTAACAGGGATTCTAACTCCAATAGAATCAATATCGCAGTGGTGGTTGCTTGATTATATTGTTTCTTCTCTGTCATTTGTGGAAATGTGATACTAAGATATAACAACATTATGTAGTTAGACTTTTAGTAAAGTAGTTAGTGGTTTGAAGGATGTTTAAAAATGTAGCGTCAAAAGTGGTTTGTTTAGAACATGTATATAATAACACATATGCTAAAATGCTAAGGTGGGTTGTTCTACCAAAATTTTAATATATACTTGATATTTTGGTTTTTTTCTTTACATTATAGAATAGGACAAAAACAGATAATAAACAATGGTTAGTAAACGAAGAACACCGGCGGCAATAGGTGACAATATCATGAGCTTGTTGAACTTGTACTCGTGAAACTTTTGTGATGGTGCACCAATACAACGCCTTCGCAATTACATGGACATATTATATCGTCCAGCCTTTCTAAAACATAGCGTTTATCCCTCTTTTAGAGCTCGTGAGTTTGGAATTTGAAAATTGATGATTCAAATAGATAATCAAGCATCAGGCCCGGCCCTGGGGCAGGGCAGGCGGGGCACCCACCCATGGCCCAAAAATCTGCTGTAGGTTAACTAATTAATCCAGCGCTAAAATTACATATATCATGTATTGATGGTATTTGTGTGATTCTGTGGGAATGTTTATTCCATAGTTCGACTCCTGTGACAACAATTGTTTAATTTTTTGTTTTTTTTTTCTTTTTTATTTTTTTTTCTTTTTTTTCTTTTTCTTTCTTTTTTCTTTCTTTTTTCTTTTACAATTGGCAAAGATGTTCTTTTATATTTTCTTCTTACAATATTTCCAACATATACCTTCATTTTCTTTTTACCACCATATTATATTATTTTATTTTTTTAGTCAGTATGATTTTATATCTTATATACCTTGAAATTGGAAATTATTAAAAAATAATGTATACAACCTAAAGCCAATACTTAGATTCTTAACATTATTTATAGGTGTTGGGTGATAAAATATATTTTATATTTTCGACTTTATTCATTTAGTTATTAGTTTATATAATTTATTAAAGGCTACTTCATCCGTTCCACAATTATTTGAACACTTTGTTTTTTGTTTGTTCCATTTCAGTTTTACACACTTTTATTTCTGGCATGGCCCCACTATTATTATGTGATTTCTCTCATTTTTAGTATTAAAACCTACCAACTCCTATTACATACATCTATTTTTAAAATTAAAATAACATTTGATAATCACACTAGAACTTATTTCTTACATTACGTGACCTAATAAGTACATTTCTAGGACGGAGTGAATATTAGATATATATGATTAATCATATAAAAATAAAAATAAATTATAGTTGTTGATAAATATAAATTAGTCGATTCTCAAATAGTTTTTATCCTATAAACATGCATATTTTGTTACATGTATACTATGCATTAGGGGTCCTTTTTCATATATTGCCCCGGGCCCAATAATGTTCAAGAACGGCCCTGTCAAGCATGTATTTTAAGTCTTAGAGAATGTGTGGAGTTGTGGACCATGGGGGAAAAGCGTGCACTTGTTCAACTGTTGGCTGTTGCAACGAAGTGTTTTGGTAAATAGCTTCCGTAAAGGGCATTGCGGCACCGCCTTATAGACATGCTGGCAGGCCTAGCCATGGGGTCGGGGTGTTAGAAGGGCAATGGCCTAGGATTCAAGTTTAAAAGGCCCCCAATCCGCCCTATAATATATTCGTTTTGTATTTCTTTTGTTCTTTCTACTTAAAATCTTAGCACGATAGCAATAAGCGAAGAGTGAATCTTCTAAATTCTTCTCAATATATAAGAGAAAATATAGTCATATAGTGTCTTATTTGGTTTATTTTAATGATTACCTTATTAATATTCAATCGTTATAATTTTTGATTAATATGTAAACAAAGATATTTAAGGTTAAAAAATTCCATCGACAAACGTGAAGAGTTAAAGTAAGATGAACAAATAATAGGGAGTATAGATTAAGGGCCTGTTCTCTTCGGCAAAAAACAGCTGAACTGAACTGAACTGAACTGAACTGAACAGAACAGAACTGAACAGAACAGAACTGAACTGAATTGAACTGAATTGAACTGAACTGAACTGATCTGAACTGATCTGAACTGAACTGAATTGAACTGAAATGAATAGTGATATGTGAGAGTAAAAGTATTGTCAAGAGCTGAACTGAACTGAACTGAACTGGTCTGAACTGAACTGAACTGATCTGAACTGAACTGAACTGAACTGAATTGAACTGAACTGAACTGAATTGAACTGAACTGAACTGAAAATAAGCTGGGGAGAACAGGCCCTAAGAGTAATACTTTTGAAATCTAGTTTTTTTTTATAACAAATATCTTTAAAATCTATCATATATATATCTTTACATATATATGATCAATCATACATTTATACGTACCAACATATGGTAACACATTTATTCTAACTTCTATTATGTTAGTAGTTGAACAATTGTTCTCAAAGAAAAACCTCAAAGTTAGGAGTGGAAAAATACAAAATAAAAAGCCTTTGTCTCTCATGGAAAAAAATAGCTAAGCTTGTTCAGCCGTTCCATTTTTCCTTGTTAAGCTTATTTAAAGGCTGCTTCTCAAAAACACACAGAAAGATATTCTGATCTCCTTTTTATATCCACAAAAAGTTATCTGGTTTTGGAGAAGGTTTTAATCTCCACATGAAATTGAAATTGAAAACCGATGAAAACGATTTATTTTACTGAAATTTCTTACGTATAATCTAAAATCCTGAAAAAAGAGTAGAAGAAGTATGAATAATTAAAAACCCAGCAAAAGTAAAAAACAAAGGGAAAGAAAAAGGAAAAATGGATGATTCAAGAACTTCAGCCACAAATTTCTTAAATAAACTATCTTCACAAATAAAACTTCAAATAAATGTAACTTGATCTTTGAGTAATTCAGTTGACAATTATATTTTTGGGACGAAATCAGGAACATAAAACGTAAAGAATTACCTTCAAATTTGAGACCCCCATTTAATTCGTCAACCAAATAAACTCCTATTTCAACCCCATTCCCACGAAAGTTTTGAACATTACCACCC
The DNA here is from genome assembly GCF_026745355.1 of Beta vulgaris subsp. vulgaris. NCBI lineage: Eukaryota > Viridiplantae > Streptophyta > Magnoliopsida > Caryophyllales > Amaranthaceae > Beta > Beta vulgaris. Next base: position 4,114,403 of record NC_079208.1, read on the forward strand.
GGTCGAAATTAAAACCTAAAATGACCTACAAAAAAGAGACCAAAATTACCCTAAAAATTAATGGTTCATTGATGGGGTTAATTTTGATACCACAATGTACTTACTAATGTGGTGTTTGTTGTGAATATGAATATGAAACCTCAATCTTTTTTACTAGATATGAAAGATAGTGAGCATAAGGAGATGAGTCGTTCTAATTTTTTGAGGGAAGAGAAGATATAAGGTTGTAGGTGAAAAGATGAAAATGTGGAGGATTAGATGAAAAAAAGAAGTGAGATACATCAGTCATATGAGTATATGGGGTTGATAGTTATATGCATGGTAAGTGGGATTGATAATCATATGGGTCGACGGGTAAAATTATGTGGGGTTGTTATTTGAATATAAGTGGCTTTGTGGCTTTTGGCTACAATTTTTTTTTTACTATTAACAAACGACTACCGTTAATCATACTCAGTTAGCTATAAATGAAACAACAATACTTACATAAAGTCATGAAAATAAATTATGTTTATCTTGACTCCTTTGTACATGATTTGGCATGAACCCCAATCAATAACAATTAACAATATTTATCTCCTTTTTACATGTTTTTGTTTCGATAGTGAGTAACAATTATGCCAAAAAATATCGTCACATGCATCGCGTGCAAAAAAAAACTAGTTTTCTATTAATGAAAGTAATATTCACAGTATATTTATAAAGTAGGGACGAATAAATAAAACAAAAAGGGAAAATTGTTTGACTAGCTCTTAAACTATCTGTTATGACTGGCTAGCCAGCCCATCACATAACTAAACCTCATCATATGTCTGGACCTTTCTTCCATTCAATGGCTGGACTGGCCTCGCATTATTCTTGTTTTCTTCACAAAGAGGAGCACTCAATGCTGTAATTTGTTCCGTTGAAATTGTTTTAGCCTATACAAAAATAAATAAATAAATAAATAAATAATAAGGGTTACAAACTATAATAGTAGAGTTATGAGAAGAGAAAATTTTTTATGAATTAGGTTCATAATAACTTATTGTGCATAGAAAACCATATGATATAGTAAGTATTCATTTGATACAATTTGTTTTTGTTTGATATAATTAGTTTTTGTATGATATAATCCCTTTTTATAGTTAATTTTTCTATGATATAGTTAATTTTTTGATATAGTCAGTTTTTAAATGATATTATCGATTTTTTTTTTCTAATATAGCCAGTTTTTGTGTGATCAAAATCAATTTAGATGTACAATATAAATTATTATAAACCCAATCCACAAAAACGTTTGTAAAGAAAGTGTCACATCTAATTATAAAAAAAAGTGTCAAATCTATATTATAAAATAAAGAGTGCTACTTAGAATATATGTCCTTAAAATTTTGCATCGACATACATAAAAAGTGTAAGTGTATAGATTAAAATGAAACAGAGGGAGTATATTATAACACTGTACTAAAGGTATCACAAACTTGTTTTTCTGGTATGTTGAGAGGCCAATGTCTAGGATGCCGTCTACAAACGACTTTATCAATTAATTGAGCTAACATTGACTCCAGTCTCCAAGATTACATAATTTGACAAATTTCTTATTCCTCTTTACGTTACTTTTTTTTTTTTTTTTGATAAGCACAGATAACACAAATTTGTTTTTAAATTGAAAAGATCAGGGCCTAGAAATTCTCTCCAATATATATAGTTGGGAATAAATAATTTTATTCAAGAATTAGGACATTCATGAGTCAACGGAATTTGGTTCAATCCAAAATCTGTCTATGTTATGAGTTCTTAGCTACAAGCCTACAAATACAATTATGCAAAACTTCATTTGAAAAACATAACAACAGTAGTACATCTATACAAATATATTAAAAGGCGTGCATAAACAAGAAACTGTGCCACATGGCGCTCTCCCTAGGGAGTTTTAGTTCATGTAATCCATGTACAATAAAAAAACTTAGAAATTGCATAGTATAGAATTTGATCATGAGACCTCAAGTACATATACTAAAGTGTCAACCACTAGACTAAGTTGTATTTAATGTTATTATCATAAAGTATTATATTAATAAGTAAATTTTTTTCTTACCCGATACGTAGCTTGGGCCTAATAATTAGTTATGATTTATGAGGAGGGCAATTTTTTTGGGTGAATAAGAGGAGGGCAGTTATTAAACAACGATCAACATAGCATTATTTTATATATATTTTTTGTTTATTTAAATAAATGTTGTATGGAAAAATATGATTTATAGGAGAGAATGGAAAATAATTGGTGAAAAAATATTAATTATAACACTTGGGTTGAATAAACAAAGCAAAAAACAAAATTCAAGAAGCAAATAAATGATGGGGACACGGTTTTTCTAGACGAATCCAGAAAATGTGGAACTAAATATAAAAATGAGAACTATATTTTGAAACACCCAGAATGAAAATGAGAATTATATTTTGCGACGGAGGGAATAGTATGCTTCCCTTTAGAAATAATATGTAAATGCGAACTTCCACATAAAATGGAAAAGTGATGCACTAAGACAAAGGTTTTCTTTCCATGAGTGTTGAGCGATAGCTTAGGTCTTACGCTATCTATCGATCGGCACTATTGGGCCGCTGGAGAAAACCACAGTCACCGCAACGGTTTGAATTGCAAGCTCAAGGCGTTAGTGGAGCTTTACATGTAGCTGAACAGTCTCAATCCAATGCAACAGTAACTAGGGTTTCGAGTGTCGTTAATGTTGAAACTACTAACGTTACTCAATCGATTATCGAGGCGATGAAGGCAGCTTTTCAAGCTAATTAAGAACCCTTGACAGTAAAGGGAGCTTCTCTGAAGTTTATGCCACCAACAATGAAAGAGGGAAAACCGATTGTCCAACCAGCTTGCTGAGGTATGGGGTTTTTGCCATAATATTGTATGTTGTTTGTCAAAAACCTTCTATTGGGACATTACTTAGATACATTGAGGAGGACTAGAATCATGTTGCAAAACCACATGAGTTCTTACATGAGAATGGATAATTTATTGTGAAATTTCTTAATGTTGATGATAGAAATGAAATATTATACTCTGGACCTCATATAATTAATAATAGACCAATGATTATTAAGGTTTGGACACCAGAGTATAATTTTCAAACTGAAAATTTGAGGTTATTCCATTATGGGTTAGAATAGGGAGTATGGTGGGTGTGCCTTTGTATGCAGATGAATGTACCACTCATTAGAAAAGAGTTTCTTTTGCTAGATTGGTTATTAAGTAGATGTTACTAAACCTCACCCAATATCAGTGTGTATTGAAGATGCATTTGGAAGAGTTATTGATTAAAAGATAAGTTTTGAATGGACACCTCCATACTGTAAGAAGTGCTAGTCTATAGGGCATGATTGTCTTAAGAAAGGGCCAAGGGCAAGAGGAGGGAAGGTTGTGGAGCACAAAAATGGGTGCCAAAATCGTCTGTTACTCAAGAAATAAATGATACTCAGGCTGTTGCTATAGGGTCTATACCAGTTGTGTTTTACCATCCTGTTCAAGAGGAGGTTACAACTGGAAATCAGTAGAGCATTCAGTGCCAGTTGCTGCATCCGAAGATACTGTTGTGAGTCAGAGTAATGTTAGTCAAGTGGAGGTTGCTAGGCCACCACCATGGAATATAGTCACAAGTTAAGGGGTCAGAAAGGGAAAGAAATGGAGAGTCTAGTGGGGTCTGGAGTTGTTACTCATATGGTGGATGAAGTTTGTACTAGCTCATTCCTGTGTCACTAGGTTAATGATTTTATACACATGGAATATTAGGGGATTGAATAATCCTCTTGAAGTAGGAGAAATAAAGAAGTTCCTAGGAGTTAACAAGGCAACTTGTTTTTCTATACTAGAAACAAGGGTTAAGAATCACAATAAGGAGAAGATTATGATGAAGTTTTGGAATTAGCGGAAATGGATTTGCAATTATGAGCATTCAGACAGCGGGAGAATTTGGATTGTTTGGAACCCTAGTATGATTGTTCTTCAGGTGATGCAGAAAAGTACTCAATTTATTCATTGTATTATTGATCATAAAGCTACTGAATATCATATTGCTTTACTGTTGTGTATGGCCTAAACACAGTTGAAGATTTGGCTTGATCTGATGTCTATTTACCAGCATATGCAACTACCTTGGTGTGTTATGTGAGATTTCAATGTTGTGCTTGAAACTGATGATAGACTGAATGATAATCTTGTGACGACTTATGAGACTCAGGATTTTGTTGGATTGCTTGATACTTCAATGGAACACGTACAAGAGGGGAGGGGTGAATTATACTTTGTAACTTTTGGCAAAGTTTCTTGCAGAAATTTAAAACTAAAAGGAACAGTGATACGAGAGGCAGAGAAATATAAAATTGAGGAAACTTCTTGACACTAATCAAGAAGAGAAAACCTCAAAAACTTTATTATTGTAATGACTCTATTAAAATAACACTCTACAACTCGAGTTCCTCTCCAACTCAAGTTCCCATAGTAATCCCCTCTGATTACAGGAACTCTCTTCTCTCTTGCTTCTCTATTCAGTGACTTAACTCTAAGTCGTTACAAGAGTCACTCAACCCTTGTTTCCCAAAATACAACTCAAATTTTGTGAAAACACTTGTAATTATGTTGAACTCAAGTACTTAAGGAACTTTGGAACTTTTATTGAATGCAACTGACTTTTGTGAAAACTCTGAAGATATAAACGTAGACCAATATTTTTTCAGTTGATAGATTGCAATGAGGAAGACTTCTCTTTATATAGTGACGTATTCTCATGCCAGTTCCACTTATTTCTCCACTAAGTGTGGAGCAATAACCCACATAGAATTATTTTTCCACGTTCACACTTCTTGAGGAACAAGCAAAGTTATGGAAAATCCACTAATAGTACGTGGTTTAAGCATAGTCAAGATCTTAACTAACAGAATGCAGGGAATGATCGGTGAGGTGCTTGATCTTGCTCAGTCAGGTTTTATGCCAGGTAGGAATATTTCAGAGAACGTTATGCTTGCTATTGAACTAATCAGGGGCTATACTACTAAAACTGTCTCACCAAGATGCATGATTCCATAGAATGGTCCTTCTTGGCTACTATAATAGCTGAAATTGGGTTTCCTACTCACTTTTTGAGTTGTGTGTTGGCTTGTGTCAGTTCTGTTTCATTTTCTATCTTGGTCAGTGGATTACCAAGTATGCCTTTTGTTGCTAAAAAAAGGTTTGAGACAAAAAGATCTTATGTCTCCTTTCTTGTTTGACTTAGGAATGAAATATGTATCAAGGAGCCTTGGTAGATTGAAGCACATACACTCTTGATTATAATTTTCATCCTAGGTGTCAGAGACTAGGGATTACACACCTCATGCTTGCTGATGATTTGCTTATGTTCGCTAGAGTAGATCAAAGCTCCCTCCAATTGCTTTTTGATGCTTTCAGTAAATTTTTATAGAGCTTCTGGGCTTGAAGCAAATTTGGATAAGAGTAATCTTTATGTTGCTGGGGTTTCTGATGATGAAAAGACTACTTTGCAGCAGATTGTTAATATGCCTTTTGGTATCTTCCTATTTAGATGCTTGGGAGTGTCTCTTACAACTAGGAAATTGTTTTTATGCTGAGTGTAAGCCCCTCATTGAGAAAATAGTGAGTAGAGTTCGTTCTTGGGCAGTGAAAAAGTTGTCTTATGCAGCTAAAGTACAACTAGTTAATGTTGTTCTTAATAGGTTCCAATTATATTGGTGCCAAATTTTTGTGCTTCCAGAAAAGGTAATTAAGGAAATTCAAAGCATATGCAGAGTTTTTCTTTGGACAGGCTAATAAGATACTAAGTCTAGGAAAAACTCCTGTGGCTTGGGTTACTTTGTGCCTTAAGAAATTTTGTGGTGGTTGGAATGTGAAGAATCCGATTAACTGGAACAAAGTTGCAGTTGCCAAGCATTACTGGGTTGTTTCCCATAAGCGAGATAGATTGTGGATCAAGTGGATCCATGCATACCATATTAAGATGTTGCAATAATGATTGTTCCTCAGAGGCTGTCATGGGCTACGAAGAAGATCATTGCTAGCAGGGAGCATTATAATGCTCAACTTTTGAATGAAGGGAATACTTTTTCTATCTAAAAGCTTTATAATTGTATGCAAGGTGAGCATGACAAGGTGAGCTGGAGAAGAATAATCTGTAATAGCAAAGCTAGTCCCAAGGCAATCTTTATTACTTGGCTAGTTTTGCATGACAGATTAGTTACTAAAAGCAGACTTCATTTTTGGGGTGTTACTTCTGATAACTTGTGTGATTTATGTGCTAATGCTGAAGAAACAATAACATACCTATTATTTGATTACATGGTGTCTAAAATTACGTGCAAGCTTTACTTGTAGCAAATAGGGTGAATTACAGCAGACGTGAGTTTAAACATGAAGTGAAGGTTGTTGCGTGCTCAGAAAAGCCACAACAAGACTCCACAGGCTCAGCTCTATTCTTAGTTTTTTGCCGAATCACTGTAATACTTCCTCTGTTCTTGAATGTAACAAATGAATATTTTATATCTCACAAATAATATCCATTTGTTGCATTTAAAATGAAACGGAGGAAGTATATAGAAATAGCTTAGTCTTTGGTGAATCTAAGATTGATGGTATAGAGTTGAGTAAGCAAATCATGTTTAAGGTTTGCTTATAGTTGCTCTAATGAAGTTGGGAGTTTTCTTATTGTTTAATTTTTCCTTGTTGGATGCTGAGTTGTATTCAGGGTCGTCTTGAAGATTTTGGGGCCCCGGTTCTAACATGAAAATTGAGCCACTAGATTAATAGAAAATAAAGATGGAAGATTAGAGTTCTAAAGATGGAAAGTTGAAAAATCTAAAGATAAATCATTGACAAATTTATTATAGGTGGGAAACAAGGGTGATTTCTTCAAATATAAAGTAAAATTTTCAAAATAATATATTTTGGGGCCTTTACAATTTTGGAGGTTCTGTGCTGTTGGGCTCCTTGCACACCCTCATCTACCCCTCTACCTATTTACTTTCCGATCCCTTTTATTTTCGTTTCATCATTTTTCTTATATGAAACCATAAAACAGAAAACTAATTTTGGAGGCCCTGTGCTGTTGGGCTCCTTGCACACCCTCATCTACCCCTCTAGTTGTATTACTGGTTCAACATGTTAGCCAGCTTAGAGGTCTAGTTTGTTTTGGCTTCTTGTTTGTTAGTGTTGTCTTGGGCTAGCACATGAAGAGTCCTTGCTTTCAACCCCTCTTAGAAGGTGGGAAAGTCTAGGATGCTGATGCTTTGTATGCCTTAGACTGTTGATATTGGTGGTTGTATTAGTTTTTAGGGAAATTCTCACTGATAACCTTGTACTATGGAACAATTGCAATGGTAAACCGTTTTTCTTTTGAGTTTCAAAAATAACCCTACACTTAGTAATATTATACAACTGTGACATTAATGATGTTTAATTGTTACTTCAACCATTAGTATATTAGATTTTTCTCACTATGATGAAGTATTGAAGAACATTTTATTTGTATTAGTTAATGTTGGTTAATCTGGGTTAGGTAAACCAATAATACTAATGGTTGAAGTAACGATTAAACCATCATTAATGTCACAGTTGTATAATATTACTAAGTATAGGGTTATTTTTGAAACACAAAAGAAAAATGGTTTACCATTGCAATTGTTCCATAGTACAGGGTTACTAGTGGGAATTTCCCTAGTTTTTTTTTTGTTTTCAATAAAAAATTTGAATTGCCAAAAAGGAGGTTCATAACTATTATATCTGTTTCTTTTTATTCTACATAGTTTGAATTTCATGCTTGCTAACACAAAGTTTTGACAATTTATTAAAAGTTGATATTTGAACTTTATATTGAGAAAAATCTAACTATATCCTACATTTTTTTTTTATTAGGAAATTAAGTCAGCCCAAATGCTAACCCCTACTAGGCTACTAGCCTTGTAGGAACTACCAGCACATTGGCTGGTAATGCATGCAAAGCATGCTAAGGAAATACTCCAGCATAATGCTGGGGGTAAGGATCGAACCCCTGACCTCAGAGATCAGAGGGGAGTGCTCTACCACATGAGCTAGCTCCTCATCCTTTAACTATATCCTACATGAATATAACTTGTACGAGTATAGAAAAAAAAGTATATGGTGTAATAATAATAATCAACTATAATATATCCTATCAGAAAAAAAAACAATATATACCTCGCAAAGGACATTCCAAATGACATTTTCATCGCAGGGAGGAGAGGTTAGAGAACCAGGATATCTGTAATAATCTCGTGGCCATCTCCTCAAGAAGCTCAAATCAAACTTCCGGATGTCAACTTTTTGTTCATGACCTACGCAAGGTGTCTTGGCTAGTTCTCTCAACTGGGGCATTATCTAGAACAAGGAAGAAAAGGAATTTCATGTTAAATGGTATTACAAAACAATATAACTCCTATTTATATCAAACTCATTCTAAATATATACAAATATATTAAAAAGCCTGCGTAACAATGTATACACGTCACGCAGCATCTTTGTTACTCCACTACATAAGTCATGTCAATTAAATAAAGTAAAATAGCTTGCAACAAGATTTGAACTCGTGACCTCTTGCTACTATTCATGACACAATTACCATCTCAACCAGCTTTCATTCATGCTTTAAGCATCCATATTATTATATTTGTAATTTTTAAATGTTGAGTTTTCCTTATATCAAATTCGGAAATACAATACCAACCCGCGACAACACGCGAGCCCAAATATACTAGTTAGTTGATTAAAACCTAGTATTGGATAAGCTATTAAACTTGGAAGACTGAAGTACTCGTCAATATATGAAATCTGTTTTAATCTATTTTTTAAACTATACTAATGGTACAAAAATTAAATTACTTATTTCGTTTCTTATTAAATGCAGCAGATGTCCTTTTTCATTATTCACACTTATAACTTTGATTAAGATTTGTGAATTCTACATAATTAAAAAAAACATAGTCAAGTGGAAACTTGTTAGATTTGTCGCATGACTACTTCCGTAGTATCTAATTTTTTTATAATTTTAACTTTTAAGTAATTATAGATAGTTGTGGTCAAAGTAATGTATCATGATACATAAAAGTGCATTTATTGGCATGTTGCATATCAAAACAAAAAAACCGAGAAAATATAAATAATTTACATATAAATGCCACGTTTACATGAGGCGCTCTATAAAAAAAATGATTTTTTTTTTACAATAACGAAAAAAATGAAATTAGTGGTCTGAGATGCACTTTTGCATCTATCAAATATAGTGTTTATATAAATTTGTTTGCATAGAGTGTTTATCTTAGATATCATAAGTGTTACAGTGCTTGTGTTTTCTCTTATTTTGCTGCTTATATAAACACTAAAATATACAATTACTAATCTTGGCATTTATTTAGTCAATATTATATACCTATTGGTGTTTGCATCCAAAAAAAAAAAAACCTATATTGGTGATGAGTCACGTAAACATTTGTGTTGATTGTTCTCTCTCTTTAAATGCTTGTATTCTAACTAAAACAATCAATAAGCAAAGAGCTTATACAAACAACCAATACAAATACATAGTCAAATTAAACGAGCAAAGTATTAAAATAATCAACCCACAATTTCCAAACACGCCGATAGTTATTTAAATTCCATGTGAATGTGAAAAGCATACTTCTTAAATCTTACCATGTCTAGATTTGTACAAGATGGGCCTCCATCTTTGAAGAGAATCGCAACCACTGCTCGGCTGCCATCTGCGGCTTCGTGTACCTGTTGTAACTCTGCAGCATATCTTACATACGTCCATACGTATATATATGACCATGCATGCATGCAAACATGTAGATGTGATCAGCTTTTTCCATTATTATCATAAATAATGTGTTATGACTAAAGATTGATACAGTATATAGAGGTTATGATGATCATGCAAAAGATGGTTATATGATGATCATGCAAGAGATCATGTTGAGTATTATAAGGTAACGATGATCATAAATAAACATAAAGGGGTTTTTCAGTCAAGTTTGGATATTCATATGATCAAAACTGATGCTAACAATCAATAAAAATAATGGCACATAAGTAGTATATAGATGATATGTATGTTGAAATTCATTGGGAACCCACTTGTGAGTGTCCGACTGTTATAACGGACGTGAGAGAGAAACAAATATCGAATGCAAAAACAATAAAATCAGACAACAGATTTATGTGGTTCACCAATTTGGCTACATCCATGGCAAAGAGAGAGAATATTTTATTATGAGAAGAAACCAAATTACAGAGATCGAGAACAAAGTGTTTTTCGTAGTGTAAAAGATAGGTTAAAATAACCTATGTATACGAAACGGCTCAAAACGCGTTTTCCGCATTATTTCCCGACCGGGCGAAACAAACATTTTCCCAGATTGCTCCTGCGCCCGACCGGGCGAGACGCAGGTTTGCGTCTCTTGTGCATTTCGACGAACATCTTCTAAGCACAACAATTCAAGGCATCTTTTACACCGACATTGGAGAAAGAGGAGAGATTGTTACACTTTATAAGGTAGAGGGGTTACTCCTACTATCACCAATTGATTTAAGTATGGAATCTTCTTTGAACTTATAAAGTGGACCAAATCTCTCCTACGTACTCCGAGTCACCCAGGCCTGTTTCGTATTGTTTCTAAATTTAACTCTCTAAGAGACTAGGTTCAACTAATATACGATCAAGTTGGTCTAGAGTATATAACGGATCAATTAATATTCTTACTAAAACATATTTTTACAATTTATTATATCTAATTAAAGTTTAGTTTTATAATTTATTAGAACTAATTTGTACTTATTGACATTTAACAACATTTACTTTTTTTGATTCTTTTTTCTTAAAGGTGAATAAAAGGCACCGTAATTCATTTTGTGGTTTTTTTGATGTATGATGAAGCTTCTATAATGTTAAAGCTAAATGGAGAAAAATGACTAGGAAGGGCTTACTGGATGCCGTTAAGATGATGTTCGGATGGCGTATGAAACTGAACTTTCTTCAAGTCGTATGCCTTGCCATTAATTTTCAATACTCCACCACCACTAAAGGTCATCTGCATTATTTCACATGTGCATGGGGATATTAGTAATATTGAGATAAGGTCTGATCTACATTTTTCATGTGTTCTTCATTTATATTTTCTACTTCTAAATAAGATTATTGGTGTATTTTCTTCAGTTACAGTATACAATTATCAGTTATAGTTGATATGACATACAAACATATTAGTCGTTCTATCACAATACCATTTCGTAATAAGAGAAATAGCTTTCTAAGAACATACACATATCTTACATACATTTTTACCGTGGAATCGGAATGAATAATAACTCAATTATGTGATATCTTTTTGTTACTCTTGTCATATTATAACTTAATTTCCTATTTGCATACTTAATTCTGGAACGTATTCCCAAATATACATTATATTTAGAGCTTCTCATTATACTACATCATGTTAAACAAATACGTTAGTGCATGTTGAAGACTATGGCCCCAGCAAGGTCCAACAATACAACAAACAAGCAAATACTCCCTCCGTCTCATAATATAGTGCTTGCATCCCTTTTTGGGTGTCCCAAAATGTTGTGCCTATTTCTTTTTTATCAATTTGTTTGGATTAAATTATCCTTCATTTCTACATAAAACTTTCCAAAATACCCCTACTTTCTTGTAAAATATGTGCCCCTATTTATTATTTTACACCATTCCAAGGTATATTTATTGCTCTTTTATTTTATTTTAAAAGAAAAAGAAGAAAAAAACTAGTTCCAAGACAAAAATACCCAATAAACATTTACTTAAATATATATTTTTGTGAAATCCTAAAACTCTTTCCATTTTCCTTAATTCTTGTAAAAAATGAGAAGTGAGCATTATATTATGGGACGGAGGGAGTACTAAGCTCAACCGTCATTTTGTGTTTTAGTTAATAACATGTCACATGTGTCCTTATGTAAGATGTGCTCCTAGTGTCTTTTTTCCAAACTTTTCATTACATTTGATGTGGTTAGGTTTTTGAGGTTGATACTCCTTATTTAAGGGCTTTTATGCCTTTATGGCACATGTAGCCGTCATCGATATATGAAAGAGAAGACTTGAAAAACTGGTTCGCTAGAATGTTGAAAATTGTGTGTGATGTGATTTACAATTTTGTATCAACAAATGAACTACATCATTTGTAATTATGGACTTATGGTATCAGAGTATATAATTGGCATTTTCACTAGGTACTTGGCACTGAACGATATTAAAAGCTCCTGAGCAAGGAAGTTTGATTATTATGTGATTTGCAATTTTGTCACAACAAATGAACTACTCCATTTTTAGTGGATGGCACAAGACATAAACTTCATTCGATTTTCATTACGATACTTTAACTTTTAGATATACCTATTCACATTATTGGTAGCTATTATCTTTGATTATTCTCTCTATTTTTTTAATATAAGGCATGTAAACCACTTTTACGCATATTAATAAGTTAGTTATATTAGTTATATCTACATTGGATATAAAAAATGATATTAAATATTATATCAATGTAAAACTGACGTATAATCTTAATGTGATGGTGTAAGTTGTCAATATTACATTGGTATTTTAGAATGCTTTTTTTTCAAACAATTTTTTTTTTAATATAAGATGTCTTATAATTAGAAACAGAGATAATATCTAACAACATTTTACATACTAAACTATGTTTTATCTATTAGTGGAAAGTGTCAGTCAAGTTTAATATATAAATAGTGCAAAGTCAAAGTGTTGTAAGTAATAAAGAAAAGGATGTTTATCAAACAACTAGAATAATTTTTTTAGAAAACAAATTATAACATCAAAGAACAATGCAAAAAAAAACAAACAAATTAACCTCAACATGTGTGCCATTAGTGACTAAGGTACCCTTGTTAATATGGTAATCTCTATCCAGGGGTTCTAAGGTTTTGTTGAGTACAACTTCATATGTATTGATATCAATTGGAGACTGCCTCTTGCCTGATGAACAAACTGCAAATTTTGGCATTAAACTTTTAGGTTAGTAGTTGCTCCATTGTCTTAGTTGCAATAGTTTACGTTTTGCACTATTCATATATACTTCACTTTGATCAATTTTGGTGATTTTTACATTTGTATGGAAAAACATAATAAAGTAAGAACTTGTTGGATTCATCTTAATATATGTATTCAAGATATAATTTTTCAACTATTTTTACTTGAATATAATGAAAGATATCAATAGTAGTGAAAGTGTTGCATGGACTCGCATAAAATTCAAATTGTTGCAATTAAAAAGAATGGAAAAAGTACAACTTTACACCTTGCACCAGAGTAGTAAGTATTTTGTGAGACAACCTTACAATAACGTTTTCTTTTTGATGAAACCTTACAATAAAGTTATTACAGCATTACATCATTTTTTTGCCTTAGATAAAATTGTCACTTTTGAGGTTAAAGAAGATCACCTTTATACAAGAAGTCACCTTTAATTTGATCTTAACTGAGTCTTTTTTTTATTATAAATGTCCCTTGAGGATAAAGTTATTGTTGGAATTAAAGCTTGAAAATGCCCTCTCGTCCGACCGGGACAAATTCTCCCAACAAGACGAGTTGTAGTAAGGAGAAAATGCCCTTGAGCTCGATGCGGGCTCGCCCGGTCGACTGGACGGAGGTCGAAAGTGTCTAGATTTGATGTCCCCTTGGATTCCTTCTTTGTAATCCCCCCTTTTAATCGTGGTTTATGGATGATTATTATTTGATTTATGTTAGTCCATTATTTCTCTTGATTATGGGGGTTATCAATCCTTCATTATCATGAATTAAATTGGATTGAATAAAATCATTGGATTCTTTTGAGCTTTTTGATTTCTTTGGGTGGTTTATCTCTTCCTCTATTCCTATATATAAATACCATTGTTCTGATTTTTAATACATATGCATCAGTATATACGAATCTGATGCGTTTTGGACTGCATTAGATTATTTCTCATAGCTGCTGCGAGCCCACCTGATGCAGACCAAAACCGCATCACTAAGTCCAATTTTGACCACATCAGATGAGTTTTTTCCACTAGTGCTTGCACACCACTAACCATAATCCCCCTCTTACGTTACAGCCGGAACCTGAGATTCTCTTGCACAGTTCACAACCTGAACCTTTTTTAGCACCTTTTTTCAGAACCTGACCCTAACACAGAACATGCCTTTCCAGTTGACCTCTCATAACGTGAACCTACCATAGAAGAAATTAATACATAATAAGATGAGATTCCCTCTGAAACTCTCCATAATCCACCGAATCCTCCATTGAAAAAAGTCATGTTCATGGTAAAAAGGTCCCTAAAACCACTAATAAAGCTTAGGGAACTTGGGTGATGAGGAGAAAAAGAGCATCCAAAGTAGCAGTAAATATTCTCGAGGCTAGGGTGATCAGACTAAGAAGTTGGCAACATCAGATGACAGAGAGGGAGGTAAGTAGTATGAAGATAGTGACCACGAGCCTAATGAAATGGACAGTGAAGAGAGTGATGAAAACGAAGAAATAGGAGATATAGAGGATGATGTTTGATGTTCATGAACAATTGAACATGGATGATGTTAATGGAGGTTGGGATCCATTTAGGTTCAAATGACCACAATGTTGATGAAGGAGGTTATTTGAGTAGGCTGTATAAAAATAATGGTCATGTGTATCTCTCATTGTCTGATTGGTTCACATGGAGAATTCATGCAAGAGGGTTTTGATTAAGATACATAGTTTTGCTGGCCTTGGAGCCATCAAATGGTTCAAGGAAATTGGGCCTCTTCAAAGATGGCAAGGTGGAAGTTTGATCTAACTCTATGCAATGATGAAACCACCAACAAATTTATGGAGAGTTTTACCTCCATCATTGGAGCACACAGATGCTTTCAGTGCTAACTTTGCTTGAAGGCATGCCTTAGTGTTCATTATTAGTTTCAATTAGATAATTCATAAGATATTTCTAATTATGTTTGCTTTTTTACAAGTGCGAGGAGGATTGCCATGGTTAGGCATGCCAACTTTGTGACGAAAGCTGGACTAATAAGGTTTGTCCAAACATTAAGGAGAAAGTTAGGGCCATAACCAAAGAGTCTAGGACCTGCCATGAATATCCATCAGGGAGGGGGAGATTATGAAGTGCATGATGGGAGGAGTGTCTTACCAGTTTCACTCAGCACTAGAACATGTAGGCATGGTGTAAGGGTTATCCTAGATGCTTGGAAGGACCCCACTTGATTTTGTGAGTGAACAAGGCCGTCTTGAAGATTTTGGGGCCCTGGTTCTAACATGAAAACTGGGCCCCTAAATTTATAGAAAATAGAGATGAAGGTTAGAGTTTTAAAGATGGAACGTTGAAAATCTAAAGATACATTATTGACAAATTTATTAAGTGTGGGAAACAAGGGTGATTTCTTCAAATATGAAGTAAAATTTTCAAAAGAATTATTATTTCGGGGCTTTTATAATTTTAGGGACTCTGTGCTATCGGTCTCCTTGCACACCTTCATCTACCCCTCTGTGAGTGCATTATTCTTTGTGGCAAGGTATAAAGAGGCATACAGTGGCAACATCTCACCAAGATCAGACCCAAAGCAATAGCCTGAAATGGGGTTGCCTAATCTACAACTACCTTCAATGAAGAGGGGCATTGGAAGACCTTCTAGGAATACGAGAAGAGAAGAACGAGAGAAGCAGAAGGGGAAGAGAAGCTCTACATTAAGCTCCACAACTAAGAGAAGGTCAAAAGCAAGCAGACAAAGCATGACCCAACCAACTCCGAATGAAGCTGAAGATGATGGAATGAAACCTAAAAAAAGGAAGATCATAGCAAGGCTCAATATATATTTTGTAATTTAATTGAAGTGCTTGTGGTGGTGTTTTTATTGGAAACAATACTACATAGTTATTATGTGTTGTTTGTGGATAGGAACAACACTTAAATGTTATTTTTGTGTCCTTGTAAAAAAGTTGTGAACAATTCCATTTTGCTATGAACCTAGACATCTTTTGCTATAATGAAATCTGTTAGAGATTAATTTTGAAAATTCTAAATATTTGATGAAAAATGTGAGAAAAGTATCTAATGTGTATCCAGAATTATCTTGTGAAAAATCTAAGATATTTGTACTTGAAAGAAAACTCTAGAAGCTAGGATACAACTATAAATATGCAATATGTGCATGAGTTGAAAAAATGAGCTAAACACCTAAGCTCCACACAAGATATTAGGAAAGGTGGAAACAAAGGGTTCTACCAAGGTGAATGAGAGACCCGAGCTCTCACAAACACACTTGTACAATTAATTATCAATGAAAATGCAATTTTATGATACTATTCAAGTCCATCAAAACTTCCACATGCGCCACAGATTCTATCAAAATCTGTCTCAAAATGGTAATAAGGAACATTGTCTTTTTTTTTTTACGAACAAGGGTCAAGGAACATTACATAACCATGTTAATAGTTAAAACCATTACACAACTTGCACTGATTCCCTTTCATCCCATCTTAATAATTATAACTAGAATGACATACATAACTAGAGCAATGTTCACAATATTCCTTATATATAGATCAAAATCTATCATCACTTTGCTTAGAACAATAAGCTGCTTCTTGATGGGCATCAATTGGCTTTCGTTAACTTGCATCACAGACGAGCAGGAGCATCTTGGTGCAGAAATTTCAACATCAGCAGAACTAGCAACTGGCGACGTATTTGAACAAGACATTTCGAGGAAAAAAACCAGAGAAGGAGATTTGAAGAAGAGAAGAGATTAAAGAATAGGGTGAGGAAAACATGGGGTTTTAATAAGAAACCCTAAATTAAAAATTGTGGTGGGAAAAATTCCCCTAAGTTCTAACAAGATCATACATTACTATTTTTATCTATTTGATGGTGATAATTCGTGGTCAAAGATTATAAAATTTGATCTTCACATAGTAAAATGACGCATGAATTGTAAAACAAGTGATGTATGTAGCACAAATAATCTTAGATATGAATAAAGATATGAACCATCGATTGTTCAAATTATGAAGGAACATCCGAAATGTATATGGGCCTAATTGAAAACAAACCTCAAGAACTCCATAATCTCCTTCACGAACAACTACTAAACACGCAAATAAATTTCTTTCGAATTCTTTGAGACTTTAACTCGCCTTAATCATAATTTATGTTTTATATATTGTATCATAATCCAAATAAGTGTGTATATAGCAAATTAAAATTGCAAGAGTGTTAACGAGAAAATTATTAATTAGTACCTGATGGTGCCTCAGAGGCAATGGCAACCATAAACAAGGCTGCACCAAAGAAGAAAATCAAGATCGAATTCAAAGCCATTGTAACGCAGAATTTTTATATCAACCTACTTTTGTAAAACTTTTTCTACATATATAGTAATCAAATACTACTATGTGTGTATATGGCTATGTGATATCCTGGTTTTCTCAACCTCTCGTAAACTCTTACGTTGCACTAGATAAAACAAATCTAGCTAAACTTGGCTGATTTGACCCCCTTAAAAATCTGAAAGCCAATGATAAAACTCATTGTTTCATATTGCCTATAATATTGTAAACTCTAACATGAAGCTTTGCCGGAATATTTTTAAAACGAATAACTGGTCGAGATTGAGACATGCTATATATGGGAATGATGTCACCTTATAGGTGTTTTGTATGTGTTACATTTCTGTAGAGCACGACAAATGTCCTTATAGAGTAGTTTCTTTATCATTTATTTCGACCTCGTGAGGGAGAGATGGTAGCTCAGTGGAGTACCACTCCGAATTTCAGGGTATTGCGCAGGGTTCGAATCCTCATCCAACAATATGTTGGACATTTAATGATGGACTGTTTAGCCTTGTACCCTAGCTTTGAGCTGGTGTACCTTAGAGACTAGTAGCCTAATAGAAGTTGATCTTCGGACCAATTATCTTTCCTAATAAAAAAAATTATTTCGCCCTCTTGGACGATCTTTCTATTAAGGGTATGCTAATTTATTTTGTCCGCCCCTATAAAAAGATGTACTTTTACTTTATGCCGTAGAACAAAAATGCGAGTGCAAACATAATAAAGTTCCTTCAAGAATAGATTCTTTCAAATGTCTACGTTTACTTATTTCTCTTTTTTAGGTTAAATTTTAAAACTTTTAATCAAAAATTCTTGTTAATATATAAAATAATATTTTTTTTCTCTCTTCTCTCTCCTCTCCCACAAAACCCTAATTTTCAATCTAGGGGCTACCACCACCCTTTTGGGCGGTGGTAAGCCCCTTTTCTGGTTTTATTACTAGCTTTTTACGTTTATGTTTCCAATAAATCTTAGTCTCTCTCTAATGGAGAGTTTCTCTACCCATATATTGGGTTATGACTACCCATATATTGGGTTTTATCTCTCTCCATGTGAGAGTTTAGAGAATTTATTTTTGGGTTGTTCTGTATTTCAAGATGTTGATTTGTTGATCAAAATTTGTGCGGAGTTGCAACAGATGTCAAGACTTCGTTTACAATCACTTGAATTGAATCCGATTCTACTTCAAAACTACAAAAGATCGATAGACCCCCTTGCAGAAGGCTGCATCAGACAGCGATGTGAAATACAAGGGTTTTCAGAAGTGTTAGATCTACTCAACGATCGTTGTTTTATCATATTAGAATTGTATTTATTTCATTTGATATGTATTTGTTTAGTTTTGACTTTTATTGTAGATGTCGTATGACTTTGAATCAATGGATTAATGTTACTTTCAAAAAAAATATATAAAATAATATATTCATGTGATCTTGTGAGATCTTGTTAGTTTCGCCTTAATGTATACTTTTATAATATCAATTTTTTTATATTCAAATATGAAAAATGGAGATATCAAAAATCAAAAGTATGTCTTGGAAATTGTGCAAAAAGGAAACACACACTATATTATGGGACGGAGTAGTTAAGCCAAGTTTGTTTTTCCAAACAAACAAGGTTGGAATGAAGTTCACGGTCCGTTTGGTAGTTTGTTATAAATGGTGATAATGGGAATAAATTTGTGTGTAAATTTGTGAAAAATATCATTATCCATTCCCGTGGTAATGCTAATTTATCCTAAATTATCTATTTTTCTTCTTGAAATTTTTATTCCCATCCAATACCAACTTGTAGGTGGTAGTGAGTGGTAATGAAAATTGCTTCCCCTTGGAGACAAAAACACAAGTTTAGGGGTGAGATTGCTTGCCCATGGAGAAAAAATGATTTCCCATGGAGACTTTAAGGGTGCTTCCCTAGTAACATTACACTTAAAATTCATTCTCATTATCGCAATTTATTAACGACTACCAAACGGGCCGTCAATGTCTTATAGTTGTACATTTATAGAGCTAGTCTTATATGTATGTGATGCGTGCAACCTTATATAACGGAGATAGAGATTCAGGTATTTTGTTTTTTTTTTTTTTAATTAAAGCAGGTAGTTATAAACCCTCTTTTTTATCTTTTTTTCATTTTCTATTTTTTGGTATCCTCCACGTATTGATAACTTCTTCACTATGCACCTAGTGTGTTACGTGATTTGTATTGGTTTTATTAGTCTCCTTAGTTATTTAGGATTCTTAAATTAATATACCTGGTATAAATATATTTGACGCCGTTATTGTTTCATTAATAAAGAGAGAGATTGTTCTTAAAATCTAGAGAGACTAGAGAACCCTAGAGAAATGTCAGAGAGTTTAGAGAGATTAAGGAATTCTCCTTGTATCATCATCTTATATTTAAAGTCCTAGTGCATTACTCATGGTTTTTTCCTTATTCAAGGGCTTTCACGTTAAATCTTCTTGTATTTGTATTGCTTTAATTTCTTAATTCCTTCCTATATTATATTTCGATGGCTTGATTTGTTAGTAAACTTTATGTATTCCTAACAATAAGCCTATAGCCATATGATACTTATGAACATACAAAACGTTTTGATCATCAAAATATTATTATTATTCGAAGATCTCTTTCAATTTTGTTCATTTTTATTCAAATTTATGTTGTTCCACTCAGCGATTCAATGGCTACAACATTAACTAATTTCTTCTTTCTTTGGTGTTGGAGCGAGTGAGTGTAGTGAAGGTGAGGGGGGACAACAACAGTCTTGCTCTTTGCTAATTGCCATTACACTTTTGGACCTTTCTTCCACTTAATGTTTGTGTAGGCCTTGCATTCATTAGCCTCACAAAGGGGTGCCTTTAGAGCTTCAATTTGATCCTTTATTATCATTTCCACCTTACACACGAATCAACATCCAAGTAGAAAGAAGGGTAGTCCAAAAAAAATTAACATCAGTATATCTCTATCTTTATCTCTAATATATAAGCCAAGGGGAGGAATGGCGTCCCCCCTTGAAATTTACTTAAATGCTTATCTGGCCACTAATCAACCCCAATTTCATGCATAAACTTGCCAAAACAAAAATAACAATCAAATCAAATTTAAACTAAATCAACTCACATAAGATTCAATCAACTGGTGCTCGACAAACAACGTCTTACTCAAGGCGCGGGCCCCTCAACCTCCTCGCCCATGGTTTCCCCCCTCTTCATCTTATTATAAATGGAATAATGTGGATGCGTCCATGAAAATTAGTGAATCCAAAGCAACAATCGGAGGGGTCCTTAAATACCATCAAGGAAGGTTCATATGTCTATTCTCTAGCCCAATACCTTTTGTGGAAATAAATCATGTGGAAATCCTTGCATTGCCATACATAGAGCTCTCAAAATCTCGGCTACATTTGCCTGCCTTGCTAGCCCCAAATTAGTGATCGAATCTGACTCCTCCAACGTCGTCCAATGGTGCAATGGTGACAACGGTGGACCGTGGAATCTAAGTTTCATCATTAACTTCATCAGAAGCTGCATGGTAAATGCCGCAGGTGTAGAAATTGTCTACAAAAGCCAGTAATCAAACGTTATGGCAGACTCGCTTGCCAAACAAGGCCTTTCTCGTATGGACGAATTCATTGCTTGGTTATAGCATATTAGGGATGGGCTCCTTATAGGCCAACTGTGTAAAAGGTGTTCCTCTAAAAAACCATAACCTGTAATGTGCGGTTATGTTTCCATTGTAATGCAATTGGTCAAAGCAATAAAACAACAAATTATATAAAAAAAAATTCAATCATATAAACTTGCCAATAAAAAAGATTCAATAAAAAATTATTCATAATCAAGAATTTACCAAACGTAAATACTACATGCAATAACAAAAAAAATTACACTGCATAACATCCTCTCAAATCAAATTTTCCATAACAGACACTTAATTATAAACACAAACTCCAAAAATAAATAAAATCAGTTCTATTAATAGATTGTAGCTTCACGACATTCTCAAATACGGAACTCTGAAATTTGCCGCTTCTTTATCGTTATTCAGGTACATAGTTCGTTATTGAAAATAAAATTATGTGTGTTGTTCTATGTTCAGTAAATCTTAAAAATATGTACTATGTTCGAGTAAAAGTAAACTCAAATTACATTAATTCTTACAAAAATGTGTTGTATTCTTTTTAATATATGGGCGCAAAAACAATTCGAGAAAAAAAATACTTAAACCCATATATCAAAATAAAAAAAAAAATCCAATTTCTTTAATATAACTTTAATATCCGTGCCCAAATATATAAAAAAATTGAGACATAATATGAGAAATCTTTTGCAAGATGACATAGAAGTAGGGTGTTCATAAATATTTGATTTGTGATCTGGTCAATGCGATCAGTGATCCGAATATCCGATCCGATTTTTTAGTTTCGGATATTTCGAAACGGATATCTTAAACATGGAAATTTTGCCTGCTTTATTCGGATATCTGATCTGAAATATGCGATGATTCGAAACTTATTTTATGACTTTTCCTTTGAAAATTTCATTTTTTTAGTTTTCGGTATCCGATCCGATACGAAATTCGAATATCCAATCTGAAATTTTTCGAATTGGATTCGAATCATACTTTTACCGAACTGAAATTTTGGATCGGATCGGATATACAAAATGAACCCCCCTACATAGAAGAGAGTACTCCCTCCGTCCCAAAATATAGTTGCCATTTCCATTTGAGGTGTCCCAAAATATAGTTCCCATTTCCATATTTAGTTCCACAATTTTCCGTAATTTCTCTAGAAAAACCGTGTCCCATCATTTATTTTCTTCTTGAAATTTGTTTTTTCCTTTGTTTATTAAACCAAAATGTTACAATTAATGTTTTCTCACCAATTATTCTCTATTCTCTCACTTTTTTTTTTTTTTTGAAAGGACTCCATTCTCTCATCTAAAATCATCTTTTCCCATACCACATTTATTTAAATAAACAAAAAATATTTAATATCCCTCTTATATTCTACTTGAATAAATTACCGTGAAAAAAGGGAAATGAAAAATCAATATATATATATAAAAGAGGAACTTTTCGGGAGCATAAAGCGCGCCACCTAGGATTGCCACGTCATCTTATTAATTTAGAGATAATAAAATTTAGAGTTTGAGAGTTAATAAAATTTAGAGTTTAATAGATAATAAAATTTAGAGTTTGAGAGATAAGAGTTTTTCACTCTACAGCTATGACGAAAACCAAAAAATTTTATCTTTCAGGGATCTATTATAACTAGGAATCTATTATAAATACTACTATATTGTATATTCACTCTACGGCTATGATTCAGATATAAAATCACAAAATAAAATAAGAAAACCCGATTCTTGAGATTTGCCTAAACCATACGATAACATCTAATGAATTGCTGCAATTTTAGAGATAATAAAATTTAGAGTTTGAGAGATAATAAAATTTAGAGTTTAAGAGATAATAAAATTTAGAGTTTGGGAGATAAGAGTTTATTCACTCTACGGCTATGACAAAAACCAAAAAAAATTATCTTTTAGGGATCTATTATAACTAGGAATCTATTATAAATTCTACTATACTGTATATTCACTCAACGGCTATGATTCAGATATAAATCACAAAATAAAATAAGAAAATCCGATTCTTGAGATTTGCCTAAACCATACGATAACATCTAATGAACTGCTGCCATTTGCATTTGTGGCCACTCAATATCTACTTTTATGTTAGTTGACAACACCGGTCAACATGCCTTCACTTATTAGAGATGGAAACAACCATTGCAATACTAACTTTATATCAACTTTTTATAAACTTATTAATAGATAATTAAAGATAATCTAAAAATAAGGGTATAATGACAAATATTTTAGCAAATTCTTTATCTATTACAATAATGAACTTGAGCATGATTTTTAAGAAAATGAAAAAAAAAGTGTAGTTTAGCATAGAGGTACTCCTTTAATTAACAAGTGTAGGGGATAAGTGAATCCTTAATAAAATAAGCGTAACTTTATGAGGCAATTTGATGAATAATTAATGATGATTTTATTAACATATATTAAAGGTAATACAAAATCAATAATGTTAACAAAAAAATTACAAAAAAAATATATAAAAAACAACCCGTGCAACGAACGGGCTTCAAAACTAGTATATTTTAAGACTGAGGGAGTAAAAAAGATTGCAACTTCTTCAACTGGTAGTTGGACTTTTGGAGAGTAATGCGCAATAAAAACGAGATAAGAAGAAAGGGGGTTTTATGGGTTAAGTGATAAATGAGAGGAAAATGGTCCCACTAAATTATGGGAGTAAAAAAGTCAATGTCGAAAATTGATTTTTTTTTTTTTGCCAAACATGTTGGAGATGATTTAAACTACAAAAGGGAAATATTATAATATGTCTTTTTCAAAAAAAAAAAAAATATTTAGGTCTTTTCTAACAAATTAACTATTTTAATAGTCTTTTTCCAATTAAAAAAAGCTCTATTTTCAGCTGTACAAGTGTGGGAAATAATTGTGTTAACCTATTGTAGGTTAACCTGGCATTCAATATATATAGTGTTTACAATACAGACCTATGACTATGAAAATACCCTTCTACCCTTCACAATATAATATTATTCCTTTACATATAAATATATAATATTATCCAATATCAGCAAACCCATAACTGAACTGCAGGAATTTTGAGAGGTCACCTTCAATTATGTCTCACTCTGATCATCTTGTGGAGAAGGGAGCTACCCCAACTGTGGCGACAACAAGGTGTATGACCCATAAAATGTGCAAGTAGAAGTAACTAAGTTGATGAACCACATTATATAAACTACAGTTCTCGTCTTATTTCCATAATACACCACCAAATTCCATTGAAACATTTCACACAATTTAACCTTCATCACCTTGTAACTTGTAAGTTTAATACATTAACATGGCCCCTGTTGCTCTGAAACCTGTACAAGAGTTACTGCAAGATGGGGTTGTGCCCGAAGCTTACATCGTACAACTGAAGGATGATAATGAAGATGGTGATCGTCCTATTCCTTTGATGGATCGTCCGATCCTCGACTTCTCCCTCCTTTCATCATCGGACCCCCAAGAACTTGACAAACTTCAATCTGCTCTTAGTTCATGGGGTTGTTTCCAGGTTCGTTTATTTCCTTGTCTTACTAAATTTTTTTAACTTTGTTCTTATTAGGATTTTGTTAGATAATATATACTTCCTCCACATTTATTAGTTGTTATTTGCATAAAGTTTAAGACAGATCCACGAATTGTGTCACGTGGATTCGGAGTTATTCGAACATGAATTCTAAATTACATATTACTATCTAGACTTACTTTTTTTTTTACAAGGAAAACTTTCAACAATTATATTTAGTGGAGCTTTCATTCTTGATTACAGTAAAAAAAAATAACGGTTTTTTCACCATATATCCCTGACAATTTTTTTTGCACCATATACCCTTTCAACTTTCCAAATTCATCATATACCCCTCACATTTCAAAAAATACATCAACTTACCCTTTTGACTAACGGTGTTAGACTTCCGTTAGTCATTAACCCCCCTTTTAACCCTAATTAACTAACCTAAATTAAACCCTAACACTAACCTTAATCTAATACACTGTTGGCTCTAACCCTAACCACCTCTCCCTCACCCTTACCCCCACTGCCACATCACCCCTTCACCACCACCACCTCCTCCCACCACCCTCTTCCCTTCCCCCATCGTCCCCCTCCCCTTCCCCCGTCGCCCCCCTCCGCCTCCCCACCACCCCCGAATCCCCCTCCCCACCCCGGCAACCCCCCTCCCCACTCCCCGGCAACCCTCCCCCCTTCACCTCCCGCAGCCCCCCTTCTTCTCCGTCGTTCGCATCGCATCCCCTTCCCCTTCCCCCGTCGTCGCGCAACCCCCCTCCCCTTTCCCAGTCGTCGCACATCCCCACATCCCCTTCTCCCGTCATCGCGCATCCCCTCCTCCCCATCCCCAATCGTCGCGTATCCCCCATTCCTTCCTCCCCTTCCCCCGTCGTCGCGCAGCCCCCCCTCCCATAATCGAAACTCGCCAATTCGGTTAGGTTGCGATAATCCGATGGGGGTGGGGGTCATGTCTTGAGAAAATCCGATGGGGTGGGGTCCGACGAAACAGAGGAGAGGTGGGGGTGGGGGCGCGAAAATTCGGTGGGGTGGGGTGCAAAAATTGGGTCAGGAATGGGGGTGGGGGTCAGGTGATGGTGACTCTGAAATTGCTGCTCTCCATAATATTGGCACGTGGGACTTGGTGCCTCCTAATCCCTCATGGAACTTGGTTAAATATACGCAAATGGATTTTTCGCATTAAATATAACTCAGATGGCTCTAATGACAGGTATAAAGGTCGTCTTGTTGCTAAAGGATCTCAGCAACGTCCCGGTGTTAACTACACTGAAACTTTCAGCCCGGTTATGCTCCCCGCCATAATCCGCACTCTCCTCACTCTTGTTGTAACTCATGGTTGGCATCTCCGTCAACTTGATATTAACAATGCTTTTCTACAGGGCACCCTTCATGAAGATGTTTATATGTCTCAACCTTCGGGCTTTGTTGATCCTACACTCCCTCATCATGTGTTCAAACTCAAGAAAGTCATCTATGGCCTAAAATAAGCTCCTCGAGCTTGATATTCGGAACTCACTAATTTTTTGATTGGTTTGGGGTTCAAGCGAATTGTGTCTAATACTTCCTTATTCATTTTATCCTCAACTCCACATCCCATTTATCTAGTTGTGTATGTTGACGATATTATAATTACAAGACCCAATGCAACTAAGTTCACCTCCTTTATTCAAACGTTGGATGCTAATTTTGCTCTAAAGGACCTTGACTCTCTATCATATTTTTTAGGGGTTGAAGTTATTCCAACAACAACTGGGTTCTTTCTCACTCAACGTCCATATATCATTGACCTTCTTGATCGACTCGACATGGTTGATGCCAAACCA
This sequence comes from Beta vulgaris subsp. vulgaris, assembly GCF_026745355.1. NCBI lineage: Eukaryota > Viridiplantae > Streptophyta > Magnoliopsida > Caryophyllales > Amaranthaceae > Beta > Beta vulgaris. Next base: position 4,140,841 of record NC_079208.1, read on the forward strand.
CCCCCTACACCACTTGTCACTCAACCTCTCACTCTTGACTGTGGCACCCCACTCGAGCAACCAAAGACTATCGTGTTGCACTTGGTGGTCTTCAATACCTTACCTTAACGCGTCTCGATGTGGCGTTTGTCGTCAACATGTTGTCGCAATTCATGCATCGCCCAACCACGCACAACACATTGGCCCGCTCTAATGCGCCTCATACGTTATCTTCGTGGCACTCTTGACAAGGGATTCACCATTCATTATGACTCACCTCTTCGTCTCCATGCCTTTTCGGATGCGGATTAGGTCAGAGACAAAGATGACTATATTTCTACAATGGGCCATGTGGTATTTTTTGGCCGCACCTACCCCTCTTACATGGTGCTCCAAAAAGCAAACTTTTCTTGCTCGCTCATGTACTGAGGCGGAATACTGCACTCCTGCTTCTACTACGGCCGAAATAATGGCTGCTCACAATTTGCTCATGGAATTAGGGGTCTCATTGTCACATACTCCAGTTTTATATTGTGACATTCTAAGTGCTACACATCTTAGTTCTAATCCAGTGTTTTATTCCAAGATGAAACACTTATCATTGGCTTTTCATTTCATCCGTGATGAACAGGTTCAAAAAGGAACCCTTCGAGTACAACATGTATCTACGGGAGACCAGCTAGCTGACTTCCCTACAAAGCCCCTAACTCGTCCTCGTCTTGATGTTCTGTTGTCCAAGATCGAACTCACTTACTGCCCGTCTTGTCAAAGGACCAACTCAACCAAAAGCTTAAGATGATGGTTGAGGCCCCAGGAATAGATTTATACTCTATCACGTCTGTCTTGCAGGGGAATATTAGAGATAAACGTTAGACTTAGTCTAACTTTAGCTTATTCACTCTTTTTTACATGTTTTACATATTTATCTTGTATAGGTTGTTATATTCTGATATTCTTTTGTAATCTTATATATTTGTTGTACTTAGCTTCTCCGTATACATAGCTTTATGGTTATAGGTTGTTGTATAAATATTGCTTATCATTAATGAAGTAAATCAAGCTTTCTCGACTCTTTTATTAATATTAGTATTACCTTTGATTATAAAGGTACCTAGATCAATCTTAAAAAGCTTCTCTCTTCTCTCCCCTCTCTCCTCTCTACTTTCAAAAACCCTAGCCTCCATTATTGATTTTTAAAGGGGCTTCCATCGATTTTTACCGTTAGAAAGCCTCCACCTTTGTTTTTAGGTTTCCAATAACGATTTCTCCCTCGAAAGAAAGGGTTTTCGATCTCTTTCATAAGAAAAGGTTTTTCGATCTCCTTCGAAAGACAAGGTTTTTCGACCTCCTTCGAAAGACAGGGTTTTTCTCCTCTTTTAGAGGGGGGAATTTCTACAGGTTACAATCCGGGATACTAGATCTAATGGATTGCCGTGAAATTATTTTGTTGGTGAAGAATTATGCGGGATCACAAAGGTTATCAATTTTTCGAATATGGTCAGATGAATCCGACGGAAATCATCCTCACGACTACAAGGGATCGTTAGATTGTCTCTCCAACAAGGCTGTATTTTCCAGTGATATAAGCGGGAGATGTTCCACATTGCAAGATTTGTTTGACGATCGTAGTTTTTATGAAGGAAATTTTTGTTTGATTCAACTTATGTATTTGTTTGATTCGATTGCTTATGTAGATGTTGTATGACTTTTTATTAATGAATTAATTTTACTATTCAAAAAAAAAAAAAAAGTACCTAGATCAAGTCTCACCCCTTGTAAGAGATCCCCAAGTTCCTCCTAATTGTAAAGGATTTTAACTTACTCTATTACAAAACAAAGTAAATGAAAAAACATAAAGACATGGAAAATAAGTAGTTTCTCATGGCATGTGCAAATAAAAATATAAAGAGAAATATTACTAAAAAAATTGGGTATATAATGATTAATAAATAGAAACTTTCATAAAATAAAAAATTAAAAATATAGTGATTAATTACTACTAGAAAAAAATGAAATGTATACTCTTGAATATATAACATCTTTACAATGATCTGTCTAACCTACTTCAATAATAATGGAATACAGCTTGTGAATCATGGTATAAAGAGTGAATTGCTTGATGAGATACGAGAAATTAGCAGGAAATTCTTCAAATTGCCGCTAGAGGAAAAGGAGAAGTACTCGTCCAAAGGTGATAGTCTTGAAGGTTATGGAAATGATAATGCAATTCGACGTGAAAATTTCAACTGGAATGACAAGCTTCATCTTCAAGTTTTTCCACATTGTAAGCGCCAACTTCAATATTGGCCTGAAAAACCTCAAACTTTCAGGTGAGCAGAACTTGAATGCTATTCTTTCTCCGACTGCTCATGATGTTTTGACATCTACTTATAATATCACTAAGGGTCTGTTCTCCCCAGTTTATTTTCAGTTTAGTTCAGTTCAGTTCAGATCAGTTCAGTTCAGTTCAGACCAGTTCAGTTCAGTTCAGCTCTTGGCAATACTTTTACTCTCACATATCACTATTCATTTCAGTTCAGTTCAGCCAGTTCAATTCAGTTCAGTTCAGATCAGATCAGATCAGTTCAGTTGTTTTATGCCGAAGATAACAGGCCCTAAGTCTAGCATGGTTTCAAACTCGTTCTTTCTAAGTTTACATTACCTTTTTGTCTCTATTTCTTTCGTGGCCATAGTTAAGTTTCATTTTGTCTCATAATATGATGATGGCAATAATGATATAAAAAAACTAATATGAACCCGGTGCACACTAATTAGTGTGCACCCGATTTATATCACGTGAGTTTATGATATAGTGTATGTTAAAATGATATAGTGTATGTTACAGTGATATAGTGTATGTTAAAATGATATAGTGTATGTTAAAATGATATAGTGTATGTTACAGTGATATAGTGTATGTTACAGTGATATAATGTATGTTATAATGATATAGTGTATGTTAAAGTGATATAGTGTGTGTTAAAATGATATAATGTATGTTAAAATGATATAGGGTATGTTAAAGTGATATAGGGTGTGTTAAAGTGATATAGGGTGTGTTAAAATGATATAGTGTATGTTACAATGATATAGTGTATGTTAAAGTGATATAGGGTGTGTTAAAGTGATATAGTGTATGTTATAATGATATAGTGTATGTTAAAATGATATAGTGTATGTTAAAGTGATATAATGGGTCACGTGCTTGGGCCTGGTCCACACTATTTTTAGTGTGAACCGGGTCCACGCAAGTCGGATTGATAATGATAATAATAACAACAATTATTAATTAATATTATAATCATAATAATAATAATAATGATGATGATGATGATGATGATGATGATGATGATGATGATGATAATAATAAGTAACTATTCGGCAAGATCATTGATAATTTCGTTTATTATATTTTATTATGATATTGCACATGTATAACAGACTAAATTTTTGGATCCACTCTTGATTATTCTAGAGCAACTTTGCATGATTATTCAATCAAGATTGAGCTAGTCACTGAAGTACTCCTAAAAGCTATGTCACTTTCCTTAAAGTTGGAAGAAAGTCGATTCTCTGAATTATGGGGAGATGACGAAGAAGATAGAATATATGCAAGGTTCAATTTTTATCCTCGATGCCCAAGCTCAAATCAAGTTATTGGGTTGAAAGCGCATACAGATGGATCTGCCATCACCATTCTTTTGCAGGATGATGAGATAGAAGGACTTCAAGTTTTGAAAGATGGTCAATGATTTAGGGTTCCCATCATTCCTGAAGCACTCATCATCCATGCTGCTGATCAGTTGGAGGTAATTAAGTATATAGGATCATATTGTTGTACCCTTGATTAATTGTTTTTCATTATTTTGTTTCTTTAATTAGTAAATTGGTTAAAAAAAACTATTAATAATTTAGAGCTTTCTAAGAATCAACGGGGTATTTATGATGTATTGCAGATAATAAGTAATGGCATATTCGAGAGTCCTACCCACAAAGTTGTTATAAATCCACAATATGATCGAATCTCTTTAGCAATGCTTCCTATTCCAAATCCAGAAAAGGAGATTGGACCACTCAAAGAACTAATAACCGAGGACAGGCCTCAATTATACAAGAGGCTCAAGGATTATGGCCAAGTTTACTTCAAAGACATGGCTTCAGAGGAAAGGCAGATTAATGTTGTCAAAATTAATAACTAAAGGGAACTGCTATTCGGTGTTTAGGATATAATAAAGAAGCATTTGAAATAATGTTCTTATATTTCTTTACGCGTGTTATGTCATATGTATTACTAGATTTAATCAAGTAAATTGCTCGTTAGGACAATGTTTTACTTTTAAGATTGTATGATTTGGTCATTAATGTAATAGTCCTGTTTTTAAAAACGCTTATTTAGAAGTTAAATATAATTATTAAGTTAATTATGTTTCGAAATTTCTTATCTTATTTGCATTGTGAATGTGATTGTTATTTGTCGAGTTGTAATGTATTTATTTATTTAATTATATGAAATTATCTTTATTATTATTATTTTGTATTTTGGATTTGTGTAATTAATTGAGCGGTATTTCGTAAATTAGAAAACCAAAGTCGGTCTTCCTTCCTTCCATTTAATTTAGTCGGTTAATGGGTAAATAAACCCACCCCAAGTTCTCTCTCTGTCTCGTCATTTCTCTCAAAACTAAAAACCCAAAAGAGAACCCAGAACCCCCTTGAAACTTGACCTCCCTCTCCTCTCTTTCGCGGCTTCGCGCCACCATTGTGCTCGCATCGGACCATCGCGGCTGCGTCGAGTTGCGGCACCTTGCTTATCTTTCTTTTTCTTCGTCCTCCTCGCACTTGCTCTGTTTGTCAATGTTCGTCGGTGTGCTGCTGTTCGCCGATGGACGTCGGCTGTCGGGCTTCTGTTGTTCGTGGCCGATGGTGTTGCGCACCACTGCTGTTGATGCTTGCAGTCTCGCCGTAGCTCGCTCCCTGCCGTGCGTGTTATCCCCTGCTCCAAGTGAGCAGAGGTAAATCACCTCCTTATTTCAGTATTTGATTTCTTATTATAGTTTGCAAATTCGAAGCCCAAGTTGTTAAAGGACCAACTCAACCAAAGCTTAAGCTGATGGTTGAGGCCCCAGGAATAGATTTATACTCTATCACACCTCCTCACGCAAGAGCCCTTTGGGCTTGAAGTGTGGATGCAGCACAAGTCTCCCTCATACCTAGCGCTAAATGTTCCACTGCGAAAGGAGGGGTGGATGAGATTCGAACCTGTGACCTTTTTGTCACACTGGCTCTTGATACCATGTCAAAGGACCAACTCAACCAAAAGCTTAAGCTGATGGTTGAGGCCCCAGGAATAGATTTATACTCTATCACAAGTTGATGTTGTTATTGTTGTTGTTGCTCTGTTGTTTGTTGTCGTTATTGGTTCGTCGTTGTTGCTGCTGGGCTAGTGCTACTGCTATCCTATTCTTTCTCCTCCGAAAATCTGTTGGTGCTGCGTGTGGGTGATGCCACACTAAGCCGACGCTACTACTAGGTAGTTTTCTTGTCTTGTTTTTCCTCTTGTGGATTTGTTGTTGTTAAATTGTAAATGTAAATATGTAATTGATGTTGTTGCTGTGGGTTGTAGTGTTGTTCTTGTTGTTTTTCCCCTGCTCTTTCTCTCCCGAAGCTCTGTTGGTGGCCATGTGTTGGTGTTATTGTTGGGGTGGAGATGGTGTTGTTGTTAAACTGTTATTGTGATTAATGTTGTGTTGTTGGAGTTGATATATTTGAAGATAAGTTTAGAAGTTATATAGAATTAGTTAGTTTCTACGGCTTTTTCACCATATACCCCTGACAAATTTTTTTTTGCACCATATACCCTTTCAAGTTTCCAAATTCACCATATACCCGTCACCTACTGTACAATAGAATTAATTGCCCTTTTTGTTAACAGACGTTAACTCGCCGTTAGTGTTTTATTACAACTTTGCCATTAAGTTTGGGCGCCATTATGTTGGGAGTTGGAGGATGACAGTTGACAAAAAAAACCACGCCCCTTCATCTCTTTCTTCTCTAACTCTCTGTTCTACTAGAGCTTAGGCATCCATTGAAACCTAAATCCTCTTACCCACTTAGCGAAATTTGACACTACTTTGTGCGCAATTGTGAGAGGTTCATCCCTGCACCAAAATTTCATCTTGGGTCTTCTTCAGGAGAGAAATAACGCGAATTTTGTCAGTTTCGAAAGTTGGTTGGAAGTTCAAAATTTTCGAGGCGTCTACTTTTCGTTCTAAGTAAGTTCTTTATCCCTTTGTATGTGTTGTTGAACATTGTTGTTTTTGGAATGTTTCTGTTTAGGGTTTAATCAGTTTTTAGGGTTTGTTTGTTGCGGTTTTTATTACAAGTATTTCTTTGCATTTTTTCCCTTTTTTTCCTTTCATTCAAATGTTCTATGCTTATGTATGTTGGAAATTTGTTGGTTCTGTTGTTTTGGCTAGGTAGGATGGGTTCTGTGTGGTTGCTTTTGCATTATAACAGTAAGGATTTTGATGTGAGGGTTCAAGACACTGCTTGTGGTCACTTGATGGGGTTGTATGAGGATGTAATGGAGGAGTCAGCTAAGCAGGATGTGTATCTCCTAAGGCATTTAGGTTACTTGTCCATAATCCTAGGACTAATAGAAAAATGGAGATTGAGAGTGATAAGGACTTGGAGAGGGTTTGGTCTTTTGGTAGGGTCACAGACACCATTGAGATGTGGGTAGAGGAAACAAACAATCCTGGTATAGTATTTAGGGCATATGTTCAATTAAGGGAACAAGCTGAGAAGGAAAAACTGGAGAATATAAGGAGAGTTCAAGAGATTTTAAGGAAAGAACAGGAAGAGGAAGAAAGGAGGCAAGCAGAGGAAGAGAGAAGAAGGAAAGAAGAGGAAGAGGAGAGGGAAGCTGAAGAGGCAAGGAGGTTCTGTGTTGCAATTGAGGTTCCCATCCTATCTGTGGATGATGTTAGCATATGTGAGTACATGAGGTGTTTCAAACTGAGGGGGCTGATGAGTGTTATCCTGGTCCATCTCAGCCCATGCCTCACCTAGTAAACAACCAACAACAGCACCTACACCTACCAAACAACCTACACCACCAACACCTTCACCTCCTTCACCACCTAGAGCTCAAACACCACCTCCACCTCCTTCACCTCCTAGAGAACCAACACCACCTCCTTCACCTCCTAGAGAACCAACACCAGCTCCACCTCCTAGAGAACCAACACCAGCTCCACCTCCTAGAGAACCAACACCACCTCCACCTCCTCACCTCCTAGAGCAACAACACCACCTCCACCTCCTTCACATCCTAGAGCTCAAACACCACCTCCACCTCCTTCACCTCCTAGAGCTCAAACACCACCTCCCACAGAAAGAACACTGCCTCCTCAGTCACAAACCCCCTCCAAGAAAAATAAAAGGGTTAAAACCACCCCAGTTAGGAGACCTAGAACTAGGAACCAAACTCAAAGCCCTGTCTCAAACACAGAGGAGCCTCCAGTACCACCTCCCATGCCTGAACATAACAGTACAATTCCTGCAAAACCAAAAAAAGCACCTAGGTCCAGACCTGAGGGCTTTAGGGTACCCAAAAGCACAGCCAAGAAATTTGGGACCTAATGTGCCTAAGAAGAAGAGCAGTGGAAGGGAGGGTACAGGGAGGAAGAAGAAGCTTCCAGTGACAGTAGTTGATGAGGAGAGTGATGATTTGGAGAGTGATGATTCAACTGATGGGACCTACTATGAGTCAGGTGAGGGAGAGAGTGGTGATGATGATGATGAAATATGGATGAGTGAGTTTGTAGTTGAGGAAGATCAGATTGAAGCTGATGAGTCTTGCATTGACAAGACATTTGAGGATTGTCTTGATGGAAGTTCTTCAATGGATAGAGTTTACCAAAATGGAAAGGTATGGGTTGACTCCACCTTTGGGCACATAAAGTTAGAACAGTGGTTGATATTTCCAACCAAAGCACAGTTCTTGGAAGTCCTAAGAGATTATTGCATCCAAGAGGGGTTTGCAATAACAGTGGACAAGGCTGACACAAAGAGGTTCACTGCCTCTTGTTCAATGGATGGATGTAGTTGGAGGATACATGCCTCAGTGATTGCTGACAAAATCAGTTGGGCAATCAAGACATTGAAGGGGGAGCATAAGGCATGTGGTAGGTTAGAGGAAAATCCTATGGTGAGCTCTACATGGCTGTGTAAGCACCTTGCTGACCACATAGCTGCAAACCCTGATGTACCAGTGGAGGGGTTACAGAAATTAGCTTTGGAGAAGTTTAGGGTGAGGGTGAAAACAAGGTTGCTATACAAGGTCAAAGTGATGTCAAAGGGTTCTTATATGGGGGATTTGAGGAGTCTTATGGTTTGTTGCCAAGGTATGCAGAGTTCATCAAAGAGAAAAACCCAGGCTCCTATGCCCTTGTCACTTGGACTGGGAACACTGCATCTGTTGCCCCAAAGTTTGTGGCTTGCTTCTTCTCTTTTGCTGCACAGTTCAGGGGATTCCTGAGAGGGTGTAGGCCTATTATAGGCATTGATGGGGCTCACCTAAGTGGATATTACAAGGGTATACTACTGTCTGCCTTGGGTATTGATGGAAATAATGAGATATTCTTGATTGCTTATGGAATTGTGGACACTGAGAGCATTGAAAGTTGGACCTACTTCTTCAGAAATCTACAGATTGTGTTTCAACAAGAAGGGTGTGCAAGAGAGGATTGGACCTTCATCAGTGACAGGATGAGGGTGAGTTTACTATCTGTTTTGCTTTTGTACACATAATGTTGTCAACTGATTTCCTAACACATTAAATTGTTGTTTGGTTAGGGTGTTGAGGCAGCTTTGCATTCAGTCTTCCCTAGGGCAACAAGAAGAGTTTGTTGCCAACATCTTTACATGAATTGCAAGAATGCTGGCTACAGTGGCACAGCATTCCACAAGCTCTTTTGGATAGCAGCAGATGCATACAACAAGTATGTATTTAACAAGGCTATGAAGGACATACAAGCATATAATGTTAAGCAGTGGAGTATCTGGATTCCACCACTGAGCAATGGAGCAGGCATGTGTTTGACCACAAAGTTTGTTGTGACCATAACACAACAAACTTTGTGGAGAGCTTCAATGCATGCACCAAGCCTTATAGGGATCTCCCTGTTCTTACCCTATTAGAAGGTAATTTATTCTCTTCTTCATGATTTTCTTTAGTGTTACATCATGCATGGAACTTATTATGCTTTTTCATTCATTTATAAGGTATTGGTCAATGAAGACTTGGGGCTAGTTTGCTAAGGCTGCTGATATGGAGGCACACAATTGACTGGATTATGCACAGAAGATTTAGCAACTAGGGCTGATGAATCCAAGTTCTGTTTATGCAACATCTTGTGGGGTGGTGAATTTGAGGTGAGGGATGGAAATGTATACTTTCCCTTGCAAGCTCACAGATAGGACATGTGAGTGTGGTAAATGGCAAGGGTGTGGAATTCCATGCAAGCATGCTGTGAGGGGTGATGTTTCATGAAGAGGCTTGAGCCTTCTGATTTTGTTGTCCCCTTACTTCAAGGGTGAGGCTTACAAGCAGACTTATGGGGAGCACATTCACCCTATGGCTGACCCAAGCCACTGGCCAGATTACAATCTGCCAGTCATTACCCCCCCTTCTATCAAGAGAGGTGCTGGTAGACCTGCCAAACAGAGGAAGAGGGGTCCAAATGAAGCACAAAAGGGCAGGCATCAGTTGTTAAGTGCGCAAGTTGCAAAGAGATTGGACATAATGCTAGGACTTGTGGAGGTGGTGCCACAAAAAAAGCTAGGAAGGACAAAGCCTCTACTTCAATGCCCAAGCTTCACAGCCTAAAAAGAAAAGAAAGGCATCTGAGGCTACCACTACCTCAAAGCAGCAGACAAAAGGGAAGAAGACTAAGAAGAATTGAAGATTGAAGGGTTTTTTTTTTTGTGAATTGGGGCAATATTTTTTGCATAGCTACTTTTTGTCAAACACTGTTATATGATCAATGTGAAGAAAGTTTTTGTAAAGCTACATTAGACTAAGTAACAATATTTCACTTCAATATTACAAACATAGGATTACAAACATGAGTATTCCTACTTTTATTGCTACATTAAGTAATTTTTGTTGTTTTCAACTTTTTCTTCAATTGCCTAATTTCTTCCTTATTTTGTTATTAACAGAGCTTTCCCCCTCTTCCCTACTTCTTTCAGTGTGCTTGAATCCTACTCCATCGCTGCTGCTATCTTGATCATAGCTTCCTTTGCACCATCTAAAACTGTTGCATGCGTCACATTTGTAGTACAACCTTTGAGGATTTCTTGCAGTTTCAAACTTCTTATTGCATATTTTCTCCTACAAATGCAATAAGAGTCAGGGACCCTTATGTATGAATTATTGTAATTTGAAGAGCATATTTGAAGGAGAACTCATGCTTATGTCAAGGGTTTCATTTGATATAGGAATGCCTTTATATAGAACCCTGGCAGGCCTTTAATCTTCCTAACGCTAGTTTTTTAAACTGGAAAAGTAGCCGTTATAACTGCCAAAACTTTTAGGGTATATGGCATTAAGTTTAAGAATAGGGGTACATCATGAAAAAGTTTGTCACTAACGGGGACCTAACGTCCGTCAACAAAAAGGGTAACTGGATGTATTTTTTCAAAGGTGAGGGGTATATGGTGAATTTGGAAACTTGAAAGGGTATATGGTGCAAAAAAAAATTTGTCAGGGGTATATGGTGAAAAAACCGTAGTTTCTACTTGGGAGATTTAGTTTAAGTTAGTTCTTATTTAGTGAGGATTCTATTGATTATTATTATCGTTGTGAGGTAATTGTTGGAGGATGATCATGGAGTCGAGTATTATTCGGAGATTAAGGAATTGGATTGCGTTCAGGTAACTTTTATGTTCAGTAAAATAATTTACTTATGCCTTTCTGTGTGGATCTCTGTTTGTGATATTTAAGTTCGTACTATGGTCATAGTTATAAATGTGATGTTATGAGTTAATTCTGAAAATGTTATTCGATGATATGAATATGCAACTGTTTTGGTGGCTTAGTTTATGAACTGAAAATAGAAAGTGGGCAAAGTATGGGTGGAGGATGGTTACTCTTTTGACCTGATACGGTCGGCTACGCTCCATAATGAACCTTGGGAGTAGTATTGCTGGGCTCCATACCGAACCTTAGAGGTAGCGTTTGTCCTTTGTCCAAAGCCTGTACTTGCCACTGATTTGTTTAAGAGAGTGAGCTATGCCAGCGTTGTAGCGAAATGAAAATGATTTGAGAAATAAAATGTTTATAAGGGGTTGAAGTAAAGTTTACGAGTTTTCCACTCATTTTGGAATTTTGTTTGTTTTGTATTTTCTCCCTGAATTTGCAGGTTTGATATTCAGAGCTCGGAATTCGAAGTGGAGCAAGATTAAGGTGTCATTGTGGCTTAAGGATTGAGTTTGTATTTTAGATAGTTGGTTTGAGAATAGTTATATATATTTCGTTGTATACAATATTTGGGAAAATTAGTCAAGTTATTGGTGTATTTAAGGATATTTTTCCGCTGCGAAGTAATTTATTTAAGAGTTAATTCTAGTTTGTGGATGTCGAGTGTTTTTTATTAGCAGCTCGCGGGCTGTTACAATAACTATTAATTTGATTTGCATAAATAGTAAAATACACTAGTGGAGAAAAAGACAAGGGGTATGGTAAGGGATGCAATTTATTAAAAACCGCAACTCTTAATAGTAAGGGCTACGGTTATCCTTAAAATCGCAGCCCTTACCCCTTTGTACTCAAAGGTTTGTGGTTACCCTTAAAATTGCAGTCCTTCATACACAAAGGATTGCGATTTTAGGGCTAATTGCAGCCCTTCACAAAGGAAGGCGTTTTTAAAAAAAAGAACCGTACAAAGAAGGGGAGAGAGAATCGAGCCTGTGACCTATCGTTCAAGCACCTCAATCTTAACCATTAGGCCAAGACATCCTTGGTAAAATTATCTGCTTTGTGTTTGCTCTTAAGTAATTGGGAAGAGTCACAATTACTAATCAAATGAGGGCTTGTGTACTTTGTTCTTAAAACCTTGAAAGAATTGAGCTATGAGCTACGACACAATTGAAACTATCTTATTCTCGCTCAAATCGTCGCTTTTTTTTTTTTTTGGAGATGTAAACTATTCTCTTTTTCTTTCATGATGAATTATTGTTGCTAGGTTAGGATGGTATCTGTTTCTGTTTAGAAATTGAGTATGTTTATGATATGCTGATTAGGTATCGATCAGATCTCACTGTCCTGAGTCAATTATTGTCCGTACATCGGAATCCTGTAAAAGATGAGGTTAGACTTCCCCGGAGGTGGTTTTGGGATCGCCTCTCCGACGCTCAAGTCAGTGAATGATCAATCTAGAGAGATAAAGTCTAGAGAGAGATGCTCTGGTTTGCTAGGTGAGAATTCAATACCTATTCATTGATGAGGGAGCTAGTATTTATAGTGCTTTGGAATTCCCTACTATAGGGGAGCTGGAATGCACTTACAGCTGGAAAGCACTTGCCTGGGTGTGCTTTCTGAGGCCAGGTGAGGGCCACCTGCTGAGATTTCTCTTCTTTGTGATTGGGCAGCAGCCCAAAACAAGCCCAAACAGTATCTGAATTTGTTTTCTTTCGCTCATTGGGGAATTTCGTCGAACAGATTGTTCATGGTTTGATTGGTGAGTGAAATTTTGTGTAAGAGTTTATACCTTGAATGTGTTCGACGAAATGCGACGAAGACGAGTTTTGGAATATCGCCCGATCGAGTCGGGCGAGGCCGCCCGATCGGGCCCGGGACGAGCTGAAGAATGCAGTCTAGGGGAAAGTCGCCCGATACCAACATCCATTAGCAAGTCATAAAAATACCATAAAAATAAAGTAGATAATCTTATCTTTTTAATTTGTGGGGGTCAATAGTTGCCGTGTGTGTTAGTTATTATAATTTGTCCTTTTATTTTATTTTTGGGAATCGTAGTTCTCTTTTTAGTTAAGATAGTCTTAGCATCACGTTTTAGGATAAATATGTAATGATTATTTAAAAAAATAAGTTCATCTATATTATATAAACCAAAATAGGTGTATGTGGTGTTTACTTAAATTTATTGTAATATAACCTCCCTATATATTCATTACTAATTAATGAAAAGGTCAATTATGTCAATTCAATGTCATTGCATCTTATCATGTATCGTATGGTAATATGCAATCAAAACGAAAAGTTCTCACAAATTAAGCAATGACAAAACAACTTGACATAAAAACCTTCAAAGAAAAGTATTTTGACGTAAATAAAAAAATAAAAATAACAAAATAACAAAACAAAGAAAAATCTTTCATGGATTTGATTTGGCAGTAAAACTTTCAACAAATTATTAAAAAAGACGGTCTAATTTTAATATAAAAGTAAGACTTAATCACCAAGTGGATTGAAGTAGTCAGTGAAAGAAACCAAACTAATCATTATTGGACCAAACAAAGAAAAATCTTCCACACGGGAACTGCTCCCACTTAAGAACTACTCCCACTCAGAACTGCTCCCATTTAGGAACTCCTCCAACTTAGGAACTACTCCTACCCAAGAACTGCATATGCAATGTTCCTCTTAGGATATACCTAGGAACTACAGCTACTCTCTTTATGTTCCTTCTAGGAACTCTTCTAGGAACTTTGACTCTCTTTGGATTTCTTCCTCAAGAACTTCACTTATTGAATTTCGTCTAAGAACTCCTCGTGATGTGATATATTTATCCTTCCATGACTTGTTCTATGTTAATGTAATATGTACATCTCAAACATACATGTTAGTTAGATAATCATCATTTGTTTACGATCATCAAAACACTACATGACTCAACACTGTACCAATCCTAGTACAAATTCGGGCTTCTTGATAGTGGTGCGTCTCATCACATGACACTACAGGGACTTTTTAAAATTTATATGATGTTGGTGACTTGTCCCATAGTCTTGTTAAACAACAGTTATTTCTTTTCCCTAATATTTAACATTTTTAAAATCTAGAGAGGTTGGAGAACCTTACAGAAAGGTTAGAGATTTTAGAGAGATTAAATAACTCTCCTTGTTTTATCATGTTATATTTAAAGTCCTAGTGCATTGTTCATGGTTTCCTCCCTATTCAAGAGTTTACACGTTAAATCTTCTAGTATGTTGTGTTAGATTATGATAAACTCCTTATTCTGGAGTGTTCCATTGATCAATATATTTATATGGATTATAATATCGAATCTTAACCGTGTTAGGAAACCATATACAATATAAGGATTAATCTATACAAAATATATCCTAGTTAGATGAGAAAATATTGCCCTAAATATCATCTCTATCATTTTGTATTGCTTTATTTTCTTATTTCCTCAATATATTATACTTTGATTGCTTGAATTGTTAGCACATACGATACGTTTTACTAACATTAAGCGTATATCCATATGATACTTATGAACAACTAAACCCTTGAGTCCAATTGTATGACTTCATATTTTTCATATGGGGGATCAAGGTTCAAATCTTGGTGGAAAAAAATTGCAATGATGGGGGGTTGGGGTTTGGTGGGCCTCTGGGTGAGTGACCCTGTGCGAGGACAGTTTAAAAGAAATTCTTTTTACCACGGGATTTTGGAAGAGGGCCCAAAATATGATACTTATGAGCATACAAAACGTTTTGATCATCAAAACATTATTATTATTCGATGATCTCTTTGAATTTTGTTCATTTTATACAAATTTATGTTGTTCCCCTCAGCAATTCAATGGTCAAATCATTAACTAAGTTCTTATTTCTTTGGTGTTAGAGCGAGCTAGTGGAGTTATCGTGAGGGGGGGACAACAACAGTCTTGCTCTTAGCTACTTGCCATCATACTTTTGGACCTTTCTTCCATTTAGAGGTTGTGTAGGCCTTGCATTCTTGATCTTATTAGCCTCACACAGAGGTGCCTTTAGAGCTTCAATTTGATCTTTTGTTATCGATTCCACCTACACACGTAAAATCGACATCCAAAGAGAAATAAATTAAAGTTAGCCCAAAAAACAATGAAATTTGCATCAAATAAGTATCATTTGCCCAATGTCATGACTAAATCTACAAGATCCACCATGGGGTATCATTAGACTGTCGGAACTTTAATACCATCAAAAACTTATCATTTACATTTGATACACTACAAGAAAACTTGTTTTGACCATATATATAATACATGACCTTTTTTGAAACAAAAAGTCAACCTGTATATTTTGACCGTAAATAATCGACAATATGAAAAAAGGTCGTCATATGAGAATCTTGTATATATTCTTTTTAATGTGTCCATTTGATATATTATTGTAATATTATATAATTTTATAAACACGTAAAGAAGAATATTTATGGTTAAAGATATATGTCGAAGAGTGTGCATTCATGATTGTTGTACATACCTTTGTAAGAACACTCCAAATAACATTCTCATCACAAGGAGGGGTGGTGAGAGAGCCAGGATATCTGTAATATTTGCGAGGTCTCTTCTTCAAGAAGCTTGACCCAAACCATGGGATGGCAACTTGTCTTTCAAGACCACCTTGACAAGGTTCCTTAGCTAGTTCATTCAATTGGGGTTTCAGCTGAAACTCATCGACAGTCATATTAATCAAACAATAAATAAAGTAACTTAGGAAAACAAAATTAGCATCACACTATATCTGTTTCTTTTCTATTATGCTTCACACATTTGAGGAATTTTATCTTAGCTTACTGAAACATAATCTGCATTTTTTTTTTAAATAAGGTGTTATAATTAAGTTCAACGTACATAACAGTCAACAGATGTGTTGTGAGTGTTATGTTTATGGAAACCAAATTATTCCCTCCTTTTTGTTAGATGTATGATTAACAAGGGAAACGGATATACTACTATAAGGTACGGAAACTACGCTTTCCTATTGGTTTAATTTCACTCCTCTAGTATCAATGGTTTAACATGAAATAATCGATGAGATACAATGGTGAGAACAATTCACAAAGATGATCTTCTATGTGAATCAACAAGAACTATGTGTTTGATGTTTGTGAAAAACACTTGAGAAAAAGGGTACAAGGTTTTCTCTCAAGGGAAGCAAGTTTATATTGTGAAAATGAAAAACTGATTTCTTAAATTCACCTCATCTGGAAAGAAGTTAATCTTCTTATATTAACTTAGAGAGGTTAATCATGATGTGTCACCATCCTAAGTGAGTGAAAAGATCCTTATTCAATTAAAAGCGGACAAAAATTAACCATCGCAAAGCAACGGATTGAAACCGTCAAAATAAAAACTCGCAGCGAAAAAAACAGAGCAAATCGCACGGTGCGATATAGATCGCACCTCGCGACCACGAGGTCACACCGCACGACATAGGTCGCGCCTTTTTTGCTTGCTCGTGTTTCCTTTCGTTTGTCCAACCTCCATAAGACCATTCCAAACAACCTAAATCCCATTTAACTCTAAATATTCCAACACTTTTTGTCTTGTGGATTATCTGTTTTGCATGCATAAACTTTGCAAATTAGACTGTTAATATACATATTAAGAGATTACTGTATACAAAAGTTATAAAATTTGTATTGATAATAGATGATATTGATTAACATAAGTTAAGTTCAGCAAAGATAAGTTCATCGGCAATATGTGATGAGACAATTAAAACTTAGAAAAATATATACCATGGTAAGAACTGGATCAGGTTTTCCATACTCAAAGAGGATCGCCACAACTGCCCGGTTGCCATCATCGGTTGCATGTACTTGATGTAGCTCTGCCGGGTATCTTTAATATGACCATACAAGTAAATTGAACAAAACATTCAGTTTCACAATGAAAATTATTAATTATATGCATTTGAGGGAAATTGCTAAATTGTTACAGTGTAAAAATATTTTTAGTGTAAAGTGATTTTCATGGAAAACAATTTACAACAAAAAACACGATTTCAAAATTAGTTTTCCGTTATTTGGTTCCATGTAAAAATAATGATGAAAACGAAAGGAAAATCAAAAGGAAAGTAAGAAGGTAATGAGCGGAGTGTGCATATGAGATAAGAAAAAGGAAAGGAAACAGTTTTCCCTTCATTTTGAGGAGAAAATGGTTTTCCATCATTAGGAGAGCAATATTACTCTTAGAAAAAATGGTTTTACACTCCTTTGCAAACCAGACAATGTAAAATTGAAAATAGATGAAAGTAATTTTCCTCTAAAATGTTTTACGCCCTACCAAATGTCGCCTAAGTCTACAAAGTTGATGCTTACTGGACACCATTAAGGCGGTGCTCCGATGGAGTATGCCAATGCATCTGCTTCAATTTGTATGTTCTGCCATCTATTATCAATTCTCCTCGTCCATTAAATGCAACCTACATTTTCACAGCAAATACATTGTTCAAAATTTTGATAACTTGAATTTATGGCCAAGTTAAGTGTTGAAAGGAGAAAAACCTCAGTATCATAGCCATCAGTGCACAATGTAGCATTGTAAATATGGTATTTTCTGCTCAAAGGTTTCATGGTTTTGTTGGCGACGACGTCGTTGGTGTTGATATTAATGGGGGATTGCCTCTTGCCTTTTGAGCAAGCTGCATAATTCGGGTGCATACTTCCCCATTTCTCTGTATTTGAAGAACTGAACTCCGGGAGTTTCTCTGTTTCATATAAGAACAAATATAAGAATTGTCTGTACTCTGTATGTATCATTTCAATTTTTTGATTTAATTCCACATTTAAGTTCTACTGGTTGGTCTAAGTCACATGGAAGATTCTTTGCCCGACTGTTTTTAAAAGTTTAGCGTGTATATTTGAGTTGATCTTGCTCGTGAGAGATTGGATTCAGTAGGTTCTTTTCAGTGAAATGAGCGACTAAGCGCTGCTGTAATGTAGACGAGATTTGATCTTAAGTCTCGGATACTATTCTACAAGACTTTTTACCATCTAAGGTAGATGACATTTATATTCGATTCAGTAGGTAACTTGATTAATTTATTACCTTTTTTTTAATTCTGAATGGAAAAATCTAATAATTTTTTCATTCCTGTTGGGTGTTATTAGTTTGATTTTTTTTAAAAATAATTCCAACTAGAGACTTGAAAAAAAAAAAAAGGAGGAGATGTAATTGATAGCTCAAGTAAAAAATTGAAAGACGATTCTATACAATTGTAGTTCCTACCTTAAGAATAACAACCACCCCTTGATACAAATCCTACTAGAGCATGGCCTAATTAATTTACGTGTAAGTCCTTATTTTTATTAACAACCTATTTGATAGGGGATTATAAATGGTGGTAATTAAAATGAATTTTAGTGAATAATTATAATTAAAAAAAGACACATATTAATGCATGTGGTAACGATAATTCATCCTCAAACATGTGTTTTTCATTCAAAAAGAATTTTATCCCCTTAATATTCTCAAATTCTAGTACAAATTAATGAAATTTATGGCGAACATGAATGTTTTGACGTAAAGTAATTGATCAACACGAGCCATCCCTGATTATTTTACACTAGAATGATTATTAATGTTACCATCATTTATGACCGCTTACCATATAGTTGTTACGTAATTAAAAACTACTCGTCGGAGAGGTTGTGCAAGGAAGAGAAAGAGAGCATACCTGAAGCGAGGGCCACGAAGAACAATAATGAAGCACAAAGCAAGAAAAGGGTTGAAGAAGAGGAATTCATTAGAAATTTTTTTATGGATGGTTATGTTTTGCTGATATTCTCCCCCACTAATAGCTCATTAGATCATTGGATTTAAGGCTAGATTATAGGAGTACAGTGGCTAAGTTTGGACCTTAAAATCCTGAAATAGAATAAGATACATAATCTATATTTATACTACCATATGGAGTACAATATAAAAGTGTGTTATACAGTTTTAGCTGCATCTTGGTCTCTTTGTGGGCCATATAAGGTCAAGTACAGGTCACAGAATTTCCTGTCTAAATTAACACTAATTATTTTTGAGATCTCGTTTGTATGAGTGTTGTCTCCACATAGAAGGAATCTCTTCTTTATTATGGAGCTCAAGTTACATGAGGTATGGTTAAATAATAGTATTCCGTCCCAAAATATAGTTTATGTTTCCTTTTGCACAGTTTTCAAGACGTATCTTTGACTTACGATATTTTCTATGTCGTATTAGTAAAAAACATAAAAAGTTAATACTATGAATGTATACATTGTGGCGAATCTAATAAAACCCCATATGAGTATGTTTTCATATATATATTGGTGAGAGTATTTGGTCAAAAATTTTAAAGTTTGACTCCCAAAATAGAAACAAGAACTATATTTTAAAATGGAAGGACTAATTGTTTGTTTACGAATAATAGAAAAGAACATGAATATTTAGTTGCTCTCTGTTTTTTCTTCTAAAAAACACTTACTTAGCTATGATAATACATGTGACTATTTATAGTACATGAATTTTGGAGTTATGTGATACAATTGTGATATGTATTGCCGCTTGAAATAGGAAAGTGAATTCCTTTTGAGTTTGCATCATGACTTGGGTTTTGGAATTTTCCTTAAATGTAGTTTTTGGCTTCATGTGGAAAGAGGGTGCTCTTCTGATCATCCTCGAAAGATATGGTTACGAATAATAGAATAGACCATGAATATTTAGTTAACAAATACTTTTGCTCGGTTTAGCACTATCAATCATTCTGTTAGGTTTAATAACGATTTACAAATTTAAAGTTATTAGTAACAAGGGTGAAAAAAAAGTTGGGAATTATTTGAGGAAAACACTCGTGTTATCTAATATTTCCTCCGTTTTTTAATAAGTGGAACATAGAGAAAGTGGGGGAATACCAAAGAATTTAGAGAGAGAAAGTTGCGACCACAATAAAGTAGAGTAATTCAAGTGATGAAACTAAAAAGTTGTGGTCCCCTCTTATTTTTTGGTGGCATATTTGTAATAATATTGAACTTTTTTTACCATTTTGAGTTTGGTTGCACTTATTGTTACTATTCCTAATAAGGGAAATGTTGCACTTATCAAGAAACGGAGGTAGTATAATTTATCATTTGGAAATACTAAGTCAAAACCAACCTTACAATCACTATTGAAATACACAGTCCTATAACAATATAACTAATTTTTAAGGCTAACAGATGGACCACTCACCACTATAACTAGAGTTTACAAAACTAAAATGAAAAGAGGAACACTTAAAATCTTTTGGTCCAAAATTAAAGACATAAAAAGGTCTAATACTGCATCTCATTCTCTTATATTACATGCCACCATGAAAGGATCAGATTAAAACTCCAACATAACAACTTTTATAAGTCAAATAAACAAATATAACCTCCCCCCATAATTGGAGTCATGCATGCCATCCCATCATCGTCATAGCCTAACGCACTCTGAGTGCACAGTGCACTGTTAGTGGTTAGTAAAGAACAATTGCACTCTCTCTTTCTATCTCTTAGCATTTAGCAAAGTTATTGGTGGTGAAATGCTGTGAAAAGAACTACAGATTCTGGACTTTTGTGTTTGTTTTCCACAGCTACAAGAACAAAAATAGGCAGCCTAATGATACTCGTAGCAGCCCCATTCATAGGATATCTTCCTTTGCCTCGGAACATGGTTATGCTACTGCATCCAGAGCAGTGCAGCATGGGATCTGATGCATTTGTGTCCACACTTTTGCCTCATATTGTAATTTGTAAGTCTATGTAGGTCTGGCTTATGGATCAGGATGGGTCACTTGTGTCGGGTTCGAGTTTACTATAAACGGGTTAGGAACCTCTTGACCTAAACCTGATCTGTTTTCTTGAACAGTTTGAAAATTGGAACGCGATTTGATGTCTTTAATTAGATCAACCTGAACCTGATCTACCCAACCAACCTGCATACGTTTTTACATATTTTAAATTTTGTCAACCCAAAAACCATTTTATTTTTGTAACCTGTCTCCAACAAGCTGCAATTTAAACATTAAGCATATGAAAATAAAACTAAATACTTCTTAACACAAAAAAATTATACTCACAGCGTGGTGTAAATCATGGTGTTACTTTAGCACCCAGCAAAAAACATCTATGAGGCTGCATCTAAATCTTAAGTGTTGCTCATAGTCACAAGTTAAGTTAAAAGCCTACAACTATAGGATTACAAACCAAAGTTTCAAAGACCCAGGCCAGAATACATCATTCTAAAGTAGCTTAAAGCCTACAGCTAAGCACAATTAAATGTGGTGGAAGATACTTGTGAACTCTCAACTTATGGAGTAGGACTTGGAGATGGCCTAGGAGAACCTCAACCCATTTAATTAAAGGGGATGAAAACCTCAAACCAAACCTGCTTATTTTAGTTCGAGATCAGCTCCAATTAAAATATTGTCGGCTCATTCTAATTATGTCGGATTATTGCCGTGAATTGCTACTATCGGATTGTAATAGGTTCTTTGCCATAACTCTTTAACATAATGCTATCCCTAATTCACCAAAAAAAAAAAAAAAACACAGACCATGTGCCTCCATCCTCTTATGAGATCATTATATGCTCTCACAAAGCTAGATTTTTTGTATCATTTTCAACGTCCAAGTCATCCCTTGATCCCCCCCCCCCCCAACTTCTTCTAAATATAAATAGTCTATCGTCATTTCTATACCCTAATCAGTGCGTTATCTATTCCATGTCATAGGACATAGATACCCAAACCACTATAACCAACTTTCTCTTATCTTATCTCAATATTTGTACCTCCAACTCTCTTTCAAATATCTTCAATCAAGATTCTAAGAGGATGTTTGGTATAGAGAATTTTGATGTAGGTAACAGATTCAACTAAGCATTCTCATTTCTAATTGTTTGGTATGAGTGTCAAGTAACAAATACCGTTTCCGGAGAGAAACATAGCCCCCCCCCCCCCACCTTGTTACCCTTATCAAACTAGTGGAAACAAATTATGTTTCCTTCCTCAATCAAAAATCTCTCAATTATTTCCATTCCACTATGATACCAAACAACTATTATAGGTCACAATTATTGTTTTCATTTCCCCTCCTTATCCAAATCCTTTCCATTCCGTTTCCATTTATTATACCAAACGCCCCCTAATTGTTAATGTGTTACCACACGTCCATCTCGTTATGCGCATATCTACTACCCTCATCTTCCTAATATGATCATGTTCAAGTCTCCCACCACTCAGACCATATATTAATGTTGCTCTAACTCGATACGCTCGTATCTACTATCCTTAGACCTATATAATAACGTTGGTCGAACTCAATATGTGCATCTCTACTACTCTCACATTCCTAATATAATCTCCCAAATGATAAAGTTGATTGACCCAGAAGGTACTTTGTATGATTACATCCTCGATTGACATTTGACACTGTTAATATTAGACTTACAGTCTATATACTCTGTTTTGTTTGCTGGTTCTTAGCCTATACCTCGAGATTCTAGTGCTTGACTTTATCACTCCACTTCAGCATTAGCCCTACATCTTGTCTTGTCTACTAATGCAATTTCACCCTCAAACAACATACACAACAATGTCTCATTCTTGGATGCTTATTCACCTACACATAGAACTTTTGTTTCCTAATTTTCATTACTATATAATATGATGAGAAAAAAACACATGTTTGACTGTTTGGGAGATAAAGTTTCACAACAGAGGGCACAAGGACAGAAATTTTGTTTAGATACAGTCATTGCCATTACCATACCATCATTATATATACCCACAACCATATGCTGCAAAAGTCATCCATTTGTGGCTCAAAAACATTGTTCAATTATTCATTCTTTTCGGCATGCTCGTCAGATCAAACACGCAATGCAGTAGATCATATATCAGTAACATCAAGAATGCCGGAGTGTTCTTAAAACCATCCATGCAAGAATCAAGCGAGAGCAAGATGGTTGCCATCACCATTACTCTCATCTATATATTCCCGCAACCAAATATGCCGCAAAAGTCATCTATTTGTGGCTCAAGAACATACAAGTTCAATTCTTCATTCTTTTTGGCATACACATCAGATCAAATGTGCAATGTAATAGACCATATATATGTAGCATTAAGAATGTCTGGATGCTCTAGAAAAACCATCCATACGAGAATTAATTGAGAGCAAGATGGTCTGCCATCTTGTCTCCGACACCCCAGGGGGGATTGATTTTCTTGGGGGACTCGCGATGGGAGGAGGGGGGGGGGGTTGTTTCTTGTGAGCCTGGGGTAGACCCGTGCACAACCCAAATCCTTGTACCATGTAAAACGAACTTTTTTAAAAAAAAAACATCATCCATGCACAAGCAAATTCTAAAAAAAAAAAAAAAATGTCGCGAGAAAATGAGGAAGACTCTAAAGACATCCCTTTCACATATATTGATGCACTTAATCCTACAATAGATTTGGTGCAATGATCTGATATTCCAACAGCAGAAACAGATAGTGGGCAATATCTGTTACAATCCTGCAAGAGTGCCTCAGCACATGCTCTAGTTGAAAGACTGCTGAAATTTCTACAATTATTAAGATTCTCCACTGTTAATGGATCAAAATAAGACTTGTAGAGCATATATCACCTTTTCGTTCCTTTTTTTTGTGTTGGTTTTCTTTAGCAATTGTTGCCATAGGGTCTTGTCTTATGGTCTTCATTAATTCTAAAAAAGAGTTGAATGGGACACCAAGAGGAGTGATGCTTAGCAGTTATCACACATCATAATGTGCACTCGGTTCATTGAACACCATGCTTTCCCAACAGCACGTGCATCCCAAACACAGTGATGAGTAAATCACGTGAGTGCTGTTTAAGATACATACCAACAAGAGCATAGAACGAGTATACAACAACAGATTGGCATCTACCGATACCAATTGCATTTCTAGGGGTGAAGATTTCACTTATCCTTCCATCCGCAGTCCCAAGGATCAGGCTTGCTAAACTGGACTGGGTTTACTTAAGAGAGATTCTGGTCTAATAAAGTCCCCTATACCATGAATAAGAATATGTATGGATACATCCATCAATACAACACATAGAAATTTCAAGATCATCTACGTTCACCAAGACAATGGATGACATGGTAGTGAAATTCCTGGACCATCATAACAATCTCCACAATCTCTCTTAAGTTGGCTGAGAGCCTAATGCAGTAGGCAGTCAAGTCTTCAGCTACTAGCTAGCGCTTGGAGCAAAACATGGAATAAGACATCAATGTTGAAAAGGCCAAGGAAAAACTGAGACAAGTAGTAATTTTAGACATAAGACAAGTCAGTAATTTTATAGATAGCATTGAGCCATTGAGCAGAAGCATAATAACACAGGTAATGTTAGTGCACATGATAACCTATAGAAATTGGTCATAGCCAAAGGTACAATCCCTTAGCTGATGTAACAGCCCAAGATAAATTGGATACAACCATACGCCATCCTCGAACCGCCATTGAGATACCCATTCTGAAATACCATTATTATTCATTTACACCTCTAGAGAAACTGTCAATCCTTAGGAGATGAACCAAAACAGAGAATGATAATAGTTTTTCTAAGAGTCACACCATATAATGCAAGAAGAAAACCAAATTTAATGCTAATTTACAAGTAAAGGGTTTCTTTTAACTGAAATGAAGTTACAATTATATAAAGGCATGATGCCATAATTGATTTTTGATTGAAAGAGTACAGGATCATGCAGCTAATCTACGCACTCAGATCACAGTTTTATTATGTTTCTGACTAGATTTATATATCAGCATCATGTATAACCTTCAGTGTGGAAAGTAGTAGATACAAAGGTATATTAAGTACAACTACATATCTACAAGATAGAGAGAACCTTCATTTTATCTCAGAACATCAGCTACTAAAGAGCATATGTAGCTTTTAGGTAATCTACTATTTCTGCACTCTCGAACATTTGCACCCCTGTATTAGGATCTTCCAAAAAAGGAACCTGACAAGATTACGGTTGGAAAAAAGTTAATGTCAGAGCTCACAGTATCACCCAACGTGATATAAGGGACATGACTGTAAAGTCTCCATAAAGTAATAATTACCTGAAAATGACCAACTCTTGCATACAGATCCTGTCTTTTGGGGCTCCCACGTGCGCAACTGCAAAATAGAGTGTTTATGAGCCTTTTAGAGGCATGGATGGAGGAGAAGATCTTGACAGTCGATCAATACATGAAGCTTCCTCGATAGTTTTGGAAGCATTTTGGTCAATAGGTCATAACTGTAATTTTTACCCAACAGGCCAACCTACTTATATTTATCACATTATTATTTTTCATTCTAGAGTATCATGTCTAAGACCTCAGAATTTCCAGGATTGAAACATGATAATAAAATACTCCCTCTGTCTCTTCAAGTTCTTCTTAAAGGGAATGTGGGAAGAGACCAAGGAAAACCCACTTTTTGCAATTTCTCGCTTACTTTTTGGAACTTCTCCTTACTTTTGAAACTTCTCACTTACTTTCTAGTACTTCTCTCTTACGTTTGTTGTTTAAATAAGGGAAAACATTCTGAAACACCCCAATGAGGAAAAACAGGAAATTTATAAAAACGGAGGAGTAAGTCATAGAAGACACTGACTAATTAGGGGTAAAGGTTGTCTACACATTGACATCCCAAATCTGCAGAAAGGGGCATGCATAATTGTTACTACATCCCATATAACTGGTTTTGTTTTGATTTTCGGAAGCCAAAAAATCTTAACTTTGACCACTGAGGCACCTACATAAGAAATAAAAATAAAATAAAAAAAGCTAGATTTTCTAATAATATTAATATTGTTCGAGATCTTTCAAATAGATGTTCTTCAGCAAAAATAAAAAGTTGTATTGCGTACCATCTTAAATATTGTCCAAAAGGAAAAACAAAATTTGCAATGCCTACTATCTTAACTATTTTTTGTATATAAAAAACAAAATTTTGCACTGCATTCCGTCTTAACTATGTTCTTTATAAATCATGGTCAAAGTCTACTTTCTTTGACTTAGAAAAGTCAAATCCAAACCTTCATTTCGGACAAAGGGAGTATTGTTTTACTCCCTCCTTTTATGTTACTTGCCAAATTAAGGGAAAGGAAAAACAAAAGGGGTAACAGAACATTATATAATAGACATTGTGTTCAACTGTTCACCATCTTTCAACCAATCAACGTTTCGATTTGTGGAAGTACTCAAACATTAGTGTAGAGTAATAGAAACTTGACAAGAATTTAAGGCGAACCAGAATTTTCACAACTAGTTTAGCATGGAGAGAGTATGATAAATGAAACAAACAATTATGCAACATTACTGTTGCGTGAAGAGAAAAATCTGTATCCAACAATAGTGAGGAGAGGCATAGCACAAATAAGTTGTCCACATCAAAAATCTTACTTTGAGTAAATAATCCAAAATGAATAAGAAACAATTTAGTAGACAAATTCAAAAGGTTCCACATAATACCTGCGTTGAATGTGTGGCAACTCCAGTTCCACAAGCACCTCACGAGCAACTTTGCAGAACGGAGAACCCTGAAGTGATACATATAGTACTTAATGGTCCATAATTTGATGGGGAAACATAGTTTAAGACTACATGAGGAATTTTAAAATCTGATGAGTAAAACCTCATATGCCCACAATACAAGTGGCTTAGGTGGCAATTTTGCTGGAATATAAGATGACCCCTGGAAAAAAAAAGTTGGAAAAAAGAAGAAAATGTGACAACTATTGATTTCAGCAATCAAAGGAACTTCAGCAATCAGGAAACCACACGAGATTGAGCACAACTTACTCTACCCATACGACCAATCATTGCAAATCCTTCCGTTAAGGTCTAAATCACCCACCAGTGCCAGAAAACCATTCATTAGTATTTAGTGTTTAGTAAGGGGGGGAACACTTGTGCAAAAAAAAAAGATACTAACCGTTAGTAGACCCAGAGACAACAAAAGTGGGACTTGACCATCACCTGCATACAGAACTTCGAAGTCAGAAGACATGTCCAGGACCTTCCTGGAGGAATACATGTAGCACAGTATATTCTAGATTGAACATTTGAGTCATGGACAGAAGAGATACTTCAATTAGATGCTAGATTGATTCTAGATTGTACATCTGACATTTGCTAAAGTGAGATACAGTTTCAAGTGACTTTATTAAGAGTTGCCTGAAACACGTATCTATTATAAAAGTGTTTTTTCAATATCCCAGACGATGACAACTCATATGATCAAAAAAATTGGAAAATGAATATATGTAGGATGAGGAAGTAGGAGACTACTTTGACCTATTACTCCCTAATTCCTTATCTTTGAAAATTTTCAACCTAGCCTATTCCCCAGAATTGTGTTCTAGTTCAATAGAGTTGTTTAGGCTGTTAGTTCATACACTCAAATTTTCTGCAAAAGAAAGATTATATGAAAAGGTTTTTCAGGCAACTGGTACCACCGCAGTTTAACTTTGAAATATTATGCAAGACACGGTAAAAGCAGAAGCAAATAAATAAGCAAGAAAGAAAAATGGGCCCAAGAGTGTATTTTGAACTAGATGCTACTTCACACCCTATGAGATGTTTTAGTTGATTGCTCCACATGGCAATTATACACATACGACTAACATTAAAGATAATCTGCGTGATTTCGTCATAAGGTAACCAAAATGTTTAGCCAAATATCTAATATATATAAATGATATCTTCAGTTCACTCATCTCAATCTCTTCTAAATTTGTTTCCCATCAAAACAAAGATTGCATGCTAAGACCTAAGTACACTCTAGTTCCTCTATCAGCACGTGTATAAATGTTCAATTCATTTGGGGAAGAATTAGCATTTCAGTAGAACATACTTTTAAATTAGTAAAACTTGGTTAAGTATAATAAGTATGAATTTTCACATATATGTACAAAATTATAAAAACTGAACTATTTGCTATGAATAATATGAACTTTACACTTCGCTGTGCAAAAGAATAAGGAAATCACCGACGAAAAATATTCTGATAATATACTGCCAAAAAACTTTTTTAAAACAAATAGCCTATTTTTATACTTCATAATTTGTATATATCCTGTCCTGATGTGTATGATTCTCTTTTTTCTTATTACTTTACAAAAATTTCCAGCATAGTATACTTGAAGTCTTCCTGAGCACCATATTATTTTGCACAACTAATAGCAGCGTTCATATTATTTATAGCAAATAGTTAAGTTCGTATTAATTTGCGCATATCAGCAAATATTTTAATCATTTTTAGCCAATTTACCTGATAAAAAAAAAAGAATATGAGTTAAACTTTGCCAGTCAACAGTCCTCAAACACAACAAATGCTTGATGACAGAAATATACAGCTAATATAGATGGGTAAGGAAAACAATGCAGAGGGAGTCAGATAGAAGTAAATTAAGCAGATGGATCCATGAATCAGGAACAACAGCTTGAAACGATATGAAAAGGACTGAAATAATTAATAACTGGATAAACATGTCATAACGACACATGAAATGAAGACACTCAGACTAAGAATGCAATAAAGAAACAAACCATATTTATTGACCAAGTACTTAATTATGTCATCCGATTCATACATGGCCACTCCTGTGTTTGGATCTACCTGCAATCAACCAACTAAAATTAAACTTCTTTGCAAAATGTCTAACAAAAAATTATTAAAACAACTGCTGCCCAGGAGAGGAGAGGTAGAAGTAGAAGAGTTCCATCTTTCAAGGGACCATAAAACCTGAACCTCAAGGCCAGTCTAAAAATGAGACCCGTTAAATACTCGTAACACTAATCCAAAAATAAAGCAAGACAATGGGTCAACCTACAAAGATGGTATTGCTTGCATGATTCCATCAAGATAGTCCACACAATCTGCGGAAGCAGGCTCCAAATCTTTTAACAGATAATGGCTTCCTCAAACAACCCTCCCTTGAAGTGTTGGTATCCATACCAAAGGATTCTCTTAGGAAAGGAAGGCCCAGAAGTATGGCTTCCTATACCATAAATTAATAATGACTACTAGAGACATCGTGATCTTGTACCAGATAGAAGAGAAAAATATTCATATTAGCTAATGTCCTTGAACCACTGAACGATTTTCATGAGCTTATTTTCAACTGCATGGAGTCCTGTATAATAGATATCTATATTCAATTGCCACTGACTTGATGGGGGTATTACAAAATAAATTCATCTTCTTCAGTAAGCTTCCAAACGGATAAAACAGATAAACGGAGTTCAGTTTCCTTGCATTCTTCTACATGCAAGTGAACAAGTATGCTATAGATCTTATAGGAGTTAAGGTAATTCTAAGGTCTACCCTGCTAGTTTACCCTGCTACTTAAATCAATGTAAAATTTTCACCCTTAGCTCTTAACTGTAGCAGTGTAGCGAATGAACCCTAGCTTAAATTGGTAATGCAATTGACTTCCAACATTATTTTTCAGCGATTATCCACAGCAAAAAAAATCAATTAACACGGATATAAGAATTTCGAACTTCTGAAGCATATCCTATGTCACAATTCCAGTGATCCTCCAGGGGCTAACTAGGGTTTCTAAAAGTGCAGAAGAGTAGTATATGTCAAGTGACATGCCCAAGAAAATTTTGAATCTGATTAGACCAAGACAAATTCAAACTAAAAGAACTTGCTACATTTATTAGGACACTCAACTAGGAAGGGTCTTTACAGTAGTGTATGTTTTCATCTAGGATTATGCAATATAAGAATTGTCAGAGTATATTGCCAAACCATGTAAGGGAACTGCTTCTTTCCACCCATCTGAGATGCTTTGGGGCGAAAGTTTGGCCCATTTCTAGGGCAAGGATAGTACAAGACATCAAGATCCAGCACTGCTACAATTTCCCTGACCTGTTTACACATGAGAATAATAGCTGAGTGAGTAAAGAATAGACAATGCATTTGAAAGCATATATGTACGTGATTACTCCCTAGGAGGCTAGGACAGGTAAAAAGCAGATATAATTAGCATCCGTCTAGAGACGCAGACAAATTAAAATTACTTGATGAAATTCATAATACCTTTCGGCAAAAAGGACAACTGATACATTCAGGTCAATTGGAGGCCATGAACAGTTATGCAAAAGGATCAAAGCAGTTAGTTAGATTTCCAACAAGCTGTAGATGACTATCATAAAGAAGAAGAAGCTGTATGCTGCCTCGCTCTTCCCCTCAATTGCGCACCTACACCCCGGAAAAAGGGATGGAAAGCTGTTCAGTTTTAATACCTTTCAAATTCATATATCTCAATAGGCTTTTCAGGACGCGGACCTAACTTTGAGCTCTCCTTCAACTTAAAACCTGAACCAAATATTAGAACAAGAGAAAGAAGCAATTAGCAGAGAAAACAAAGGAGAAAAAGATCATTTCATCCAGCAAGATACTAGTCTAAGAAGTAGAGAGAGAAACCATCCTGTTCATATGTGAACAAAAAACAGCTATTAAATTGCAACTTCAACATATGGAGCCGCAACATCACTTTCTTAACCAATTTTTAAGCCCCTATGTGGAAAGACAGAACTATTAAATATTACATAATTTACGCAGCACAAATGTACAAACATTCAGCAGCAACAACAGACATTGTTCATATGCCTTCTATAAGTACCAATGACAGTTAAAATGATATAAATAGAGTCATTTAATAATAGAGTTATCAGACTCAGGAGAGTAAAGAGTTAGAAAACATACACAAAAGCAAGCAAATGAGATTCTAATTTTTCGAGTGAGTTGATCAAGTTTTACATATTGAGCACAAGGAAATGATTGATGGAGAAACTTGTTAACAGGTTGACCTGTGTAAACTAAGAATAAAGACATTGAACAAAGACAAAGAACATAAGTCCATGCTTGAAGCATCTTGAGGGCCTGCTGTTTCTCTAACCAGGAAACTTGCTATTCAGAAATCTAAACCAAATCATTATCTTGCATAAAACCCAGGATTTTAAATCAAGAACAGATACTCATATCAAAGGTTGAGCTCTGAAATGCCTATTCTCATTAGGTTAGTAGAAACAAAAAGCGTGATTCGGTGCATGATAACTTATATCCTTACTACTAATAAGAAAAACGGCCATCCAGTAGAGTTACAGAACAACTTGAAAGAAAAAATAAAATTTACAAACATCTTCAATTCAAGATTGTCAAGACACTCATAGCAACATATAAGAAAACCCAGCGTCCGAAGAGAAGAAAGAAGTAGGGACAGACATGCAAAGCCATGAAGAAGGGAGGGGAATCTCGCGAAGTCTTATGGAAAGCACACCTTATTTACAATGAGGGAGTTGAACAAACATATTACCAGCAAATTCCAAAGCATATTGGTCCGACGGGATTTCCTCCTTCGACACAATGGATACCGAGTACCTGACGAAGTGCAATGCAAGTATATTTGATGTATTAGAACCACCATAGCATATAACCTCTGTATTGAGCAGCGTGAGACTGTCATGGTCAGTGATACTGATCTAGCCAATATTCAGTCATTCTTTTTTTTCCAAGGATTAAGTCAAAAAAATAATTATTGCAGGAGATAACATCAGATAACTACAGCGCACAAAGGAAAAGGCATTACTTAAGTGTGTACAACCTCAAACTGCACTCCCTTCGACAAGCATAATATACATTTACAAAGAAGTCAAAAGTATAGCTAAAGAAAATAACGTCAATGAGATGGCACATTAATTAGTGGGTGCAGGGGATGTACTTCGTAAATATTTTAGTAATTATTTCAGCAAGTCCGTGCTCCAGGTTTCGTAGATAAAGTAGATGAAAGAGTTCAGAAAGCATTTCCAACACTTTGGAATACATAACTTCAAAACTTTTGCAACTTATTTTGAAATCTTCTTTTCAATTTGTCCATGAAATTTCATCAAGTAAGTTAAAGGAAGCTTCCCTAATATCTGCACCTCATATTGTGCCTTTAAAAACCACTTGATGGTAAATAAAAACAAGATGCAGTGACAAGCATCAAAGAGACTAAGACAACAAATAATTTCACGGTAACGGGCCTAGCACTAAAATTTTCTTGGAGGGAAGTTACTTCCCCCGATTTAGCACTTATTTCCTTTTCTTTTTGGTATGTTTCAAAATGAATGTCCTAATCAATATTCAATGATTCTCTTACTGCACCTTAAATGTCCTACTCCAAAGAAAACTCTTCCCATTGGTTCATATTTACTTTTCTCGATCTTTCTGAAAAGTTAACTAAGATTAACAATGTTAAAAAATAAGGTCAAATTTAAAAATAGAAAATTCACTGTGTAGTGTGCAAGTGAAATTATTAACGCAGAAGAAAGGAGTCGTGAAAAAAAAAATAAAACAAAACAGATCTAATAGAGTAAAAACAAGTCCATTAAATGTCGTTCTTGGAGAAACTTAAAACCCGGAACGAGGTAACAAAACAATTCCACTACTAGTTGAAAATGCTCGGATGAGATCCAGTATTACCCAACTGATAATTATACCGGCAGTACCGCCATTCAACTATGTGGAAGGTAGCCTTATTGAAGCATGACGTAACCAAGCAAAGGAGCAGTATGAGCAAAAATGCTCAATTGTTATTACCGATACAAAAAAACAACACATTTTATGAAGTGAACAGAGAAACTTCTCTTAGCCAAACATATTGTAAGCCGAGGAAGACATGTTTGCTTTCTTACACATCAAACATCCAAAAAGAAACTACTTTGCAGGGGGGTAATAGACAGACACTCCACATAACTAACCATATGACAGATCCAGTTGACACAATGGGATAGCTTCCATCCAAATAATGGTACAGAGCCTATTTTGCAGGCACTGTGGATGGTTTGCAGCTGTCGCAGTCTAATATCATCACAAAAAGCTCAAAAATCCCTTGTGCAGGATAACAACTGCTGGGCCAGTTTTTTTCCCAAGGATTTGTGTTATACAGAATGCTGCAACCAAGAAAGTCAGAGGTGTTGGATTTGAACTGTTGGTAAGTAAAAAAGTACTATGACCTTGTGAATATGCCATTGGATAAAATCAACGTTGTCTAGCTGAAGCTCAAATAGTTTTTCAAATGCATTGGGCATTGAAATATATCCTATACCCACACACAAGTAAGACTTCACACTATTTGTCAACTCATAATGCTGACATCATGAGCGAGTTAGTAAAAGTACTCTGCCACACCTCATTGTACTCCTATCGCACAACAGCGAAGTGTAAAAATTCTCCCAACCGTCCATGTTGATGTTTAATGGACCCTTGGGCATGACCTGGTTCTAGTTTAGATAGATTATAATGTTATAATTTTCTACTATTCCATGCTAGGAAAAGAACTATTTTGAGTTGTCCCTAAACCCTACTCATATTTGCACTTGAGTTGTGAAGATTCAACCATCGTGTCCATTCTTGTATTGAATCCAATCACTCTTCCAAATTCTCACTTAACAAAGATCTGTTAGCCCTAACTAAACCTCTTCCTAAGCGCGCCAATCCCTCTTGTATGTGAGGCTTGCATTCTTGCCACCAATAGGCAAGGATGCGCCTCACCTTTCAACCGAGAAACAAGGACATGCTCCACTCAACAAAATAAAATGTATCAGTCCCATATCTCATTCTCTTGGCTAAACTAAGCAAGTCTACATCATATCTCATGACTAAGGCTCTGTTCTTTTGGACTGCATTAATAAAAATTTAGTTCAATTCCGACAAATTCAGTTCGGTACGTTTCAGTTCAGTTAGTTTCCTCTTACAATTTCCATTCATTTCGGTCAAGTTTAGACAAATTTAGTTTTGTTCCGTCCAAAAGAACAGAGCCTAAATTCACCAAGCATCCATTCCCTATTAGTGACTCTCATGCTCCATTTGTTTTGGAGGAAAACGTTTTCCAGGATAACGATTTTCCCCATTTTCCGTTGTTTGGTTGGACAAGGGATTTAAAAAGGAAAATGAATGTGTTAAAGAGTTTTCCATCCCTTTGTAAATATTTTCCCCAAAAATTTGAAGGAACAGAAAAGTATTTTCCTCCACTCTCTCAAACATCTCCATTTTCCCCTTCTTAGCTTAATAGTTTCCATCAATTCAAACAAAGGAAAACTAATATTCATTTACGTTTTCCACCGAAAAATGTTTTTCATGGAAAATGTTGCATCAAACCAAACAGACCCTCAATAGAAACTCATCTCTTATTCTACACAAAAGCATATGATCCCCCATCAAGACATGCTCAAAAGGAAAATTCTCTACTTCTAAAAACCACAAGAAACTATGAAATAATCACTGCGAAACGTGAATAGTACCAAACCACTACCACTGTACCACATAAACAACCACAACTACATCATCCTAAGCAAAGAACACAATCAATTAAGCAAACATCATCATCTACTATCATCTAATTACATCAAAATAACAAAAGAACATCAAAAGAAGTTATTAAGCAATGAGAAATTACCCATCCGCAAAGACACCAGTACCTAACCGGAATACGAGAGACAGAGAAGCCCCAAGAATATCAAAAGTCCTAT
Source organism: Beta vulgaris subsp. vulgaris (assembly GCF_026745355.1). Taxonomy (NCBI): domain Eukaryota; kingdom Viridiplantae; phylum Streptophyta; class Magnoliopsida; order Caryophyllales; family Amaranthaceae; genus Beta; species Beta vulgaris. Next base: position 4,175,395 of record NC_079208.1, read on the forward strand.
CTGGTCTAATCCCGAATCGCTTCGGCTCCGGCGGCTTAAAATTCGCCGGGGCTGAGAAATTAGGGCTCGATGTCGAAATTCTGGCATCTAAATCCCCTACTGTAGGTTCTGAAATTTCCGTCGAAGCCCTAATGCGAAATGACTTATTCGGCATTTTCCGGCAGGTTAGTGGCCGGAGAATTGGGATTTGTGCGTAATTTAGAACTCCGGCCATGATTCTCCGGCGAATTTCCCGGGAAAAATCAGCTTCCGGGAAGAAAATTGGGGAAGGGAAGGAATTTTGAGTGGAAAATGAGTAGAGGAGATTTTGTGGCAACTGTTAGTTGGAGTGTGGGTTATGTATTTTTGGTGGCAAATAAGAATACACGTACAAGTAAGGTAATTCAGTTTAAACTTTGCACTAGGCGGTTTAACTTCCAGTGAAAGTACTGGGTCAGACGACTGACGTATTGTTTGCTGTCAGACGGGCTGAGCCCAATACATCTTCTCTCTGCTTCACTTTTTAGGTTACATTCTCTCTCCTCTTTCTTCTTCTCTGGATTTTCATATAATCCTTCAAATCTGCCATAATCAATCTTCAAGGATTTGTTCAATCATTCATCGGCGACAACGACGATGGCGACAAAAATGGAAGTTCATGTGGATGATGAAGAGGACGATAAAATTGTAATAGAAAGAGAGCATATGTTTGATAAAGTGGTGACACCAAGTGACGTAGGGAAGTTGAATCGATTGGTAATACCAAAGCAGCATGTGGAGAAGTATTTTCCTTTGGATTCGAGTAACAATGAGAAAGGTTTGCTTCTTAATTTTGAAGATCGGACAGGGAAGCCATGGAGGTTTCGATATTCGTATTCAACATCTGTTTTGCAATCCTCACTAGAAGAATATTCAACATCTGTTTTGCAATCCTCACTACAACCATAATCAAAAACTAGCTAAGAGGAATGAAGAAGAAGGAGAAAGTGAGAGAAAGCAGAGGTTAGTGTTTTGTTTTTCAGTTGGACTTTGTTTTGTTTCAGTTGGACTTTGTTTTCTTTCAGTTGGACTTTGTTTTCTTTCAATTGGACTTTGTTTTCTTTCAGTTGGACTTTGTGTTTCTTTCAGTTGGACTTTGTGTTTCTTTCAGTTGGACTTTGTTTTGTTTCAGTTGGACTTTGTTTTTTTTTCAGTTGGACTACCTGAAAAAAAATGAAGACTACCTGAAAAAGAATGAAGACTACCTGAAAAAGAATGAAGACTACCTGAAAAAAAATGAAGACTACCTGAAAAAGAATAAAGACCAACTGAAACCCAAAGTAAGTCTAACTGAAGTGCAAAAACCAACTGAAAAAAAAAAAAGAAGACTAACTGAAAACAAAATGAAGACTACCTGAAAAAAATGAAGACTACCTGAAAAAAAATTAAGACTACCTGAAAAAAAATTAAGACTAACTGAACAAAAAATGGAACCACCTGAAAGTCGTCCGACCAAAGATTATGGTCGGACGAGTCCGACACAATACGTTCTCTAACTTCCAAGTTCATTTCGGTGGAAATTGTCTAATTAAGCTTACATGCTTACAAGGAGATAAGGGTGCTTCAAGGATCTACTCGGCTACTCCCGCTATTCCATAGTATTGTTTTTGTTTTTCTCATGGTTAAACTTTAAAGTCTTATTTGATAATTAGCGGATTACCTATTAGCTGATTATATTAACTGATAGTTAATATTTAGCTAATAGTTAATTATATTAGTTGATAGTTGAATATATTAGCTGATAACTGATTGCATTAGCTGATAGTTGATTGCATTAGTTGACAGCTGATTGTATTAGTTGATTGTATTAGCTGATTTGACTAGCTGATTTGACTAGTTGATTGTATTAGTTGATTTGAATAGTTGATTGTATTAGTTGTTTGTATAATAGTGTTTCGTAAGTAGCTGATTGTTACATAATTGTGTAAAATGACCAATAAGTACGTTGTACCTTTTATTGTTTATTTAATGTAATTCAACAGCTTTAGGACATAAATGCAATTGGCCCACTCACTCTCAAACCTCTAATATAGAAAAGCTCCTCCCCCCAGATTTTTCAAAAAGAGCTTTTTGAGCATAAGAAGCTAATTGAAACTTCTCTTTGCCAAACACTCAAATTAGAGGATTGACTAATCAAATTCTTTAATATGAATCCAAACCTTCAATTTTGCCTCAAACCTTTATTTACCAAACAAGGCATAGAACTTTTGACTAAATATTTCCAATGATATAACAAAAAGAAAATGTTCATGCGAGTGTTAGATTCGTCTCAATATGTGGTTTTATAATATTAACTTTTTATAATTTTTATTAATACATAATTAAAGATAATTTTTATTAATACATAACTAAAAAAGCAAAACATAAGGTGATTGTGGAATGTGACAATTTATCAGTTATCTCGGCTTTGAAGCAGAGAGTGACTGGAACGAGCACTTTTTTCGTTATTGAAGAGGAAATTCTCGATTAAGCTTCTTGTTTTGATTGTATTGTTTAGTCTTCTATTAATAGTGTAGGTAATAAGATTGCTCATTTGTTAGCCCATATTCAGCGTATTGAGATAGGTGTGCGTATTTGCGACAATGATTTCCCTTCCACTATAGTTGATGCCGCTCAATTTGATTTATTAAATTAGCTCGTCTTTGCACGTTTCTCCTTAAAAAAAAGATATTGATGGTCAAAAATATGTGTTAGAGGTTGTGCAAGAAGAAACGAGAACTATATTTTTGAGATGGAGGAAGTAAATTTTTTATAGAGTTTAGAGTTAAGGAATTCAAATGGATGGAAGTTATAACACTGTTAAATTTTCCACTTGTTGAAGTTAATATAATGAACTTGCACGCTAAAAGACAATGAACTATATTTATTTAAAATAATGAAAAAGTTGAGCAAGATTTTTCGAATATTGTATACGACATGCACATGAAGGAGGAGATGTAGGGTGTGTTTATTATTCGACTTTAAATTATGCCGCATCAGCTTTACACTAACTTTTTCCTATTTTTTTTTAATAATGAAGCCAACTTTCACAAAAATACTACTACAGTCTTGAGAAGATCCGGAGATTTACATGTAATAGGACAAATTAGCATATATAAGAATGTCATTTGAGATACAAAGTGATGACACGTTAACTTACGAGATAGAGCAATACATGACGGCCTACAGTACATGCAAGCTCACACGTGTTAATGACATATAGATGTGTAAATTAAAATGACTTAAATATCATCTTCAATAAGCTCATGTACAAGGAGTAAAATAGCAAAACTCCTAAAATTTGATGAGACTTTAATATACAGTAAATTAGCAAAATCTATACAAATACATTAAAAGGCGTGCCTATCAAAGGAATGGTGCCACATGGCATTATCTAATGTATGTGCCACATGAGACTCTTCTGAAGCTTCTAATATTCATGTTTACGATCTCATTTAAAAATATTAATAATGTGTAGTTACCAGAAATCCAACATAATTTCAATGTTTAATGCTTCAAAGTAAAACATAATAAAGTCTTATAATTATATATAACTAACTATAAGGACATAAACAAGTTTTTTGAGTTCTAAGAGTTTTATAAGGTAATAACAATCTCTCACCAATTCCTTAGAAGTTTTTTCTTAAAATAATTTATGTTATAATGTCCATTTTTCAATTTTATACTAGACAGATAATTATTAAAAGTTAATAAAATCAATTATGAAATTTTTGAATAATAATATATTTGATACTTCTAACTGATCCAAGACAATACCCGAACCGTGAAAACCGGTAAAAGACCGGTGTGGGCTAAGATTTTTCAGCCCGTGGACCAGTTCACCCAAACTGTGAATTTTACGGACCAGTCCTGGGCCGTGAAATTTTTGTCCTCAACTGAGGCCCACGAACCATCCCGCACCATTGGTCATCTCTAGTATGGAGTTATATAGAAGTTTCTTTGAATACGTGACTTAGAGGAACAAAAAATATGAAATAAAAGAAAGTTATGATTTTTTTTGTCCTTATTCACACTGGTTTTTTAGTTGTGCTACATTTTTTCAAAAAAAAATTACCTTGGACCAAACAAGTCAATCTTGATCCAACCTATTTGAAGATAACAATCGTCACTCAGGTAGAATTGAATTTCAAATAAATTGCAAGTCCCCAAAGATCTTGGAGAATCAACACTCATAAAATTTCGACAAATTTTTATTCCAAGGGAAATAAAGATAAGAAAATAACCTTTAAATGTGACTAAGTTACTCCAAAAAGAGAATATCAACTTGCTACTAGGTTTCAAAAGATTAACCTCTGTTTAAAATTAAAGCTACAAGAAAATTAATGTTAAAACTCAAAATCAAGTCATTATAGCAATTAAAATATAGTTTTTATTAGTTCCAACCTAGCAAAATTATTGCACAAATATAATAAATCAATATTACAAAGTTCCACAAAAATCAAAATTAATTTTGATCCGTGAAAGTCAATTTTAAAAAATAAACGTGATTTCAATCTAGTGAATTTAATCAAATGAATAATATTTTAGTTGAAAAAAATCTAGCAGAGGGCTACTCAAGACTTGAGATTAGATCTCGTTCACAAAATCACATCAATACCATAATTGGTTCTCTACCCAAGAAAAAATTAAAGTGCTATTAAAGAGACTTTAGACCGTACCACCGAACTCCGTTACATGACAAATTAACAACATCACACCCTTTTAGTTGAAATAGTTTTATTTTTCGATAGATGAATAATTGATGGAATTTCGAATGATTTTGGTGTTACAAGTTTTTTTTTGTAGGGAAAGGTATTAGATATATCTGAGGGGGCTGAATCTCCTTGTAACTTTTTTGATATTCACTTTCACCATGGTGCATGGAGATTGCAACACACTTATAGGTGTTGTTTGGTTAAAATTGTTTAACATATAAAGTTAGGATTCCTAGGATTTGAAATTTTTTGGTGTTGTTTGGTTGATAAATTCATGAAAAGTAGAAATTCTTAGGAAGTTTCACTTCTCACAAAATGGAGGAAATTACTTACCTAGGAGCACCTATGTAAGTGGGAACTTCCATGAGAATTTTCATTTCCCTTGAATCACCAAACATTTTACAATACCTAGAAAATACAATTACATGAGAAGATAATATTCCAAGGAATTTGCATTCCTTACATTCAACCAAACGAGCACTAAGGGGGTGTTTGGTTTGCGATTTTTAGGAAAGGATAAGAGAATCAACTAGCTTCATTCCCTTACTTGTTGTTTGTTAAGACATATCAATCGTTCCCTTTACCCTCTCATTTCCCCCAAACTCCTCTACTTTCATTCCCCACCCACCCCCAAGGTTTCACTTACCCTTTTTCTACCCCATGGTGGCTTTGACCAATCATTGACCACTACCCCCAACCACCAACCCAGCCACACAACCACCACATCAACCACCGAACCCACCACCCCAACAACTGAACCACCACTACAAGCCCCCTAACCACCTTGACCGCCACTGAAACCACCATGACCGCCACTGAAACCACCATGACCGACACCTAAACCACCATTACCGCCAATGAAACCACCACGTTAACCACCACCGCAACTTCGCAAGCACCCTAACCACCGCCTAAAGCCACCACACACATCCTAGTTACCCCCCTCCGCTCGAAAATCTTCATAACCCACTCGAAATAAAAAACCCACCACCATAAATATCCACTAAGGATGGGAAAACCTTTTCTTATCATAAACCATGGCTTTAAAAGGTCAAATTCGACCATACGAACTTCAAATTTGAAGATTTTATGGTCAAATTCGACCATTCAAACCTCGAATTTCACTTTTATGAAGATGGTGAGATAATAAAGAAGCAATAGTGAGAAAGGGGCGACTGCGACGACATAGGGGTTGGAGGCGGACCGTTGGCGTGGATGGGGAAGCAGTGGCGGTACGTTGGAGTGATGGTGGCGGCGGCGATGTCGTGGTGAGGAAGGGCAGCGGCAGCCGGCAATGCATTAGGGAAGACGGAAATGGTGGAGGAGTGGTGAGAGGAGGAAGAAAGGTGGAAGAAATATTATAGCAACCAAACAACCTTTTTAATCAAAGGGTTTTTGTTTCCTTTCCCCCTGTACCCCTTTCTTGATTCCATTCCCTTTATCCTGTTGAAACCAAACGCCCCCTAAATGTAAATAAATAGAGTATGACAAGAAGAAGAAATCAAAGTGATAAACTGGCAACTTATAATTGAAGTAATTTAGTAATCAAGCAATACCCTAGACTCAATATAAAAATTTAGAGTACCTAGTTTCACACAATATACGCAATTGAGTAGACAACTCATCCCCGAATTCAAACCCACAAATGGATAAAGTATAAGTCATCAATGTAAAATAGTGGGGAGATCATTTGTCTACTAACCTTTACATCTGTTAGTTATACTCCCATCCATTTCAGATTGTTCATTGATAAATTCACATTTTCTTTTTCGTGCGATTACAAAAATAAACCTTCACACAACTATTATAAATATATTTCTTGTATTAGACAGGGCAAATTATTTTTGACGATTAGACTAGGTATTACTAATAAACAAGCAACAAGAAATGTGTAATAAATTGATAATAAATGAGTCAATACCTAAGTTATGCACAAATAAGAATCTTAAAGTTGCAAAAAGTCAATTGATACGACTTAACACGTTTAATCAAACTGACAAGTGACTAGACACCTCTTAATTCTTAAACCAGATAATAGCATTGTTATCTTCATTCTCTCTCTAATTACACATGCTTAAAACTGAAGAGTTCAATTATTTCACAATGACATAGCCAAGAAGTTTAAATGAAAGATCAAACATGCTTTTCAAGCTTTAACCGACCTAAGCTTCAAGAGGAGACTTTTATCTCTATCTCTCTCTTTAAGCATGCTCTTGATGCAATGAACTTCAACTCCTACAAAAAAGCAAAGCATGCCCTTCCAAGATAGTCAAATTAACAAAACCTTAGTCAAGCAAAGCAGGCCATAACAAAAAAATGCAACCGCCCACTAAGTAATTAACCTTAGTGGTTCTGGAAAATCAGAAGAAATCATAACAAATGAAAGTGGGGCACATAGTGAAAGTCCAAAATAAAACTTCAACTTGCTCAGCAAGGTTAGATCACTCCCTAAGAGGTACTAGATTCTGCATATCTTAACGAAGGCGATACAAAGAAGGGAAGGGAAGATTCGAACCTTTGACTTATCATTCACAACACCTCAGTCTTAATCACTAGACCAAGACATCTTTGGTTACCACTACAACCATATAAGATGTTATGATATTTGTTCATGAGACATATATCATCACAATTATTCAAAGTATTACCACAAAAATGTTTCACCGTAATCATAAGATATCGAACCTATCGAAAATACCACCATGGCTATTATTCTGCCATAAATTGTATTGTTTAGTCTGATGTTTCTTCTAGCTAGCTACATGGATGATTCTTAGGTGGTTAACTAGTCATAATACATATGGCCATAGAATCTGTAAAATGATTATAGACCCACATTTTTTAATTTCAAAACTAGTATTTTGACTCGAACGATGCCACGAGTCAGTTATAATTATCAAATATATTATAATTCATAAGCTACATAGATTTTATTATATTTTCGTAATATTTTTGTCTAATGCGATATCGAAAAATGAACGTTATGACATAATAAGTTGTTCAATAACCTTTCAAGAAATTAAGGACGAAAAATTACAATTTCATAAAATTAGGGTAAGAGAATGTTATTAGCTATTAAAAGTGTTATAAATCAAAGAGCTTGTCTATGTCGTTATAATTACATAAATTATAAGACTTTATTATGTTTTACTTTGAAACATTAAGCATTAAAATGATAGTGGATAAATGGTTAAACTCTCACATTTCATTTCAAAGGTCATGTATTTGAATCCTATTAACTATACACAAACATTGTTTCTTCTATAAGATTATAGGAACGCCTTTTAATATATTTGTATAGATATTCGATTTCCCTAATCATACTTATTATGACCACTTAAGAATTTCCCACTCCGCTACACAACCAAAAGAAATAAAACAGAGTTTTGTATTGCTGTTGTTGTCACTTTCATGATGATGACAATAGAGCATATTGATATAGTTGCACAACTTACAATTCTAGTGCTTTATGATGGAAAATCCTGAGGATATCAGCAAAAAGTGAATGATAAAGAATATTTAAGTCCAACTCAAAACCAACCAAATCAACAAGTGGGGTAAGAAATGATCAGAATTCTATAAAAAGCACTTAGCCACTGGCCTTTAAAACTAGCAAATACCACAGCATATTTGTTTTGACAGTTCACTTAGATCAATATTTTCTTTACTTATCAATCTAATTTATCCCATAGCCATAATCATATAACTATTTAGCCATGGGAAATTGCTTAAGATCACAAGAAAAAGTAGTACAAATCGTAAAACCTGATGGCAAAATCCTCGAATACAAAGCATCCATAAAAGTGAGCGACGTGTTGTCAGAATTTCAGGGACATGGACTGTCAGATAAACTTCCAGTCCTGCAATATCTGAAGCCAAATATTGAATTGGTAGCTGGTAGTTTATACTACCTTATACCTGTTCTGACTCAATCTCCAAAGGTTGGAAAAAAGAAGGTAAGATTTGCTGAACCAGAGAAAATGGAAGAAAAGAAGAGCCAAGATACAAGTCTAACCATAAAGTTGGTTATCAGCAAACAAGAGCTGAAGGAGATGCTAAAGAGTGGAGCTCTCTCACTGGATGAACTAGTTTCTAAGCAACAGAACGATAAATGTCGAACAGAGATGCTCGATGAACAAAGTTATGGAAGCAAGACATGGACGCCTTCATTGAAAAGCATATGTGAAGCAGCAGACTAGTACAAACTGTTGTATATTGACCTTTTCTAGATCGGTAAGGACAAGGACCCTACTAGATCAGTACATGTTGCAGGTTAACTCAGTTTAGCTTCGCAAAATCAAAACCTTTGAGAGTGGAGGGGAGGAGTAAGGAAAGTCCCCGCTCTTAAAGAGCCCATAGTGAAGTTTAGTCCTATGACCTCAAGTTCATGAACTACATCCTTTACCACTAAGCCAAGTACTACTTGGTTGGATATCATAGTAATTAGTAAACAGATTTTGGATGATCTTGCTTTCAGATGTATAATTCACAGCAAGATACCTATATATGTTATATGGCAAACAATACATAATATCAATACAAACCATTCCGTCAGCAAGTCTTTATATTCTCCACTGTTGCTTTTATGTCTATATTCTGTTGAATGTCCACATAATCAATCAGATAAAGGCCCACAATATCCAATACATGTAATCTATGTTGCACGAAAGCAGAAACAGGAAAGCAGAAGTACAGAAAAGGAATGCAACTTCCATACGATTAGGAAACATGGAAACAAAGAAACTAAAATGAAAAATCAATCTTTTCATTCAAATATCTAACATAATGTTGTTTGTATTAACTAGAAAAGTTTATTAAGATGGTATTAGAGTTAGTTTCGTTTATTTTAGAAATTTAGTAGCAGCAAAGAATGTCATGCTATGACTCTAATGATCCTCTAGGAGGAACAACTTGTTGGCCATTCATATAAAAGGTTTCTCCATGAGTTTCTGAATTTGAAAACAGGAAAGATGACCATCATGAGAGTTATTGTGTATCAAAGCAGCTCATGTAAGTAGTAACTAGAAAAACACAATTTTGTAATATAAGTAAAGCTGCAGTTCAGACCTATTATGAAAGCAATCATGTAGTGAAGTAGTAAAGGTTGACAATAGATCTACTTCAATCAAATCTAGTTCAGGCACATAAATCTCAGGATAAATGTAGAAGACGAATGTCATAACACACTAAAGTGATGTAATAATCTCTTTAAACTGCTGCTGCCACAAAGCATATTTTTCACCCGACATGGATGTCAACATCTCTGGGACAAAACACTTGCTTCTACTCAACTCTTCTTATCTTCATTTTATCCCTTTCTTCAATTTCCTTTTTTTTTCTGGAAAACCATTTCGCTTTGATTATTACGTCAGATTTTGTTTCCTCCCCACACTTAACTTTACCAGCTAGATTTTGTGAAATGGTTGAAGAGTCACCTTAACCTAATGGCGCAATTGGTAGTCGATAATAAATTATGATAATTGGTAAAGAAAAACTTATAAGCGAAGCTGCAAAGAAAGTCATATTTCAGTGTCCATTTATGGTGATGCTTATCCACCCTGAATACCTCTTCTTTCTTCATAAAGTTTCACACTCATTCATTACAATTTTGTCATGAGAACTTTGTGAAAAAGAGCATTTGTTTGGGGATGAAGTTTCATTATTTTGGCCATTTGCATAAGACTTTATATATTAAATTACTTCATTACTATTACCACAATCTACGACCTGCTAGCAAACAAGTCCTAAGGATGACAGAATTTAAACTATCACAAGTCGCAACAAGCACCTAAAATTGATACAACATTACTTAGGGCTTAGATAAGTTCATATGTAGATCATGATGTACACCATCTTACCCTTAACCAGCCTAACACCACAATAAGTCGGTAGTCTTGTGCAGAAAAGCCAGAAAGTATCACCTTATGAAACTTTAGTCTCTTGGACAACAAAATAAATGTGGATAGCATCACATAACAATATAACATACAGCAAACGTGTGCCTTTACCCTTCATCATACCCTTGACCCAGGAAACATATCAGCTAACTAGCACGAATGCACGATACTTCACAAGAGGCAAGTACAGTAAAGTGAAAGGTTTGAATTTGTCAATTATAATCAAAGACAGTGAAAATATCAGTAAGGTTTCTACTTTCTATCAATGGCATGTTCAACACCCCTTAAAATGGACGGTTAATATGGTGAAGTTACCAGGGAATCCACTACCAGCACCAAGATATTGGTAGTTGACCGGGTAAATCTACTAAGATACCATTAATATTCCACCACACTCCTCATAATAGCAAACTCAGTTGGCACTGGTAAAAAACTGTTTCTTTCATATTGCTTGGCAATCATTTTACCTTGGGCCCTTGAAGTAATACATGGGTTTGACAAGATCAAATGGCAACTCTCATTTTTCTTCCGTCTATTTTTTTTTTTTTCCATTCAATTAGACAAATCATTCACCTTTTGATTTCATATTATCCCGAGTTTTATATTGGAACTGTATAATTTAACTTAATAGGAGATTTGTTTCTATTTAGTTATTATATACATTTAAGATTCATAATTAATGGTAATTAGCGATGTTTTTCTTAAGAAAAATGATTCATTACACAATATAATACAGAAAGATTGTTATAACGGACGTGAGAGAGACACAAATTATGAATGCAAAAACAATAAAACAAACAACAGATTTACGTGGTTCACCAATTTGGCTACATCCACGGCAGAGAGAGAGAATATTTTATTATGTGAGGAAAACCAGATTACAGAGAGAATAGAGACTAATTCGTAGTCTAAAACCCTAAGATATAAATACATACTTATACCCCCGTTCAAAATACGCGTTTCCGCGTTACCCGGTCAGCCGCCCGATCGGGCGAGACCCGCCCGATCGGGCGCTTAACGCTCGAAGAATTTTGCTCCCGGGCCCGATCGGGCAACGAACGCCCGTGACGTAATTCGGCCTGCGCCGATCGGGCAAGATGGCCCGATGCCATCGGGCGAGCCACAAAACACACGCTGCACAGCAAATCGTTGCGGGCCGATCGGGCTCCCTCGCCCAACCCGATCGGCGGCGAGACTTAAAACAGCTATAACTTCTGCGTTTCTTATCGGAATCGGGCATATGACCTCGTTGGAAAGCTCTCGGAACAAGCTACACCTCCACTTTGAATCACCTCAAAATCATTTATAGATTGAGAGATATGTCCATTCAAAGTTAGCCTTATGTCATTCCTTCTTCACGCATTCTACCAAACACCTTCAAGGCACCATTCAAGTCACTATTCTTACAAAGATTATTCTTGAAAGCAAAGAATATGATGAAAGGTGGAAACCTATCAACCCCACTGACAACCATAAGGATTATGTCTGTCTACCAGAGAAAGAAAAAGAAGAGGAATTACGATGGTGACATCTATCAAATATAATAACAGGCCTAACTAAACTCTAACTATGACTGTCTTCTAACTATAAGCAAATTTATATTTATCAGATAGCCTCAAGCTCAACAAAATGCTTAGAGTAGGCCAGTAGGGTACTAATGTTAAGAGGAGAAACGTCTATCTAAAAGCACCAACTTGAAATAGTAAGTGTGGATTTCAAAGAACTGCAAGTACTGTACTGCATAATATGAACTGCATAGATTTTAAACAAAAAGAGAGTCACAAACAGATGCAGATTTTTTGTAGAACAACACCTAATAAAAATTATTTTGCATGAAGAGATCAAATAAGCACACATGTTTGTTACTTAAAACCACGTTAAAACTTCACAGAAAAGTCAATTTTTCGGGGTTGACTTCTTATTGTCTTAAAAAAATGACAAAAAATGGGAAAATAAGAAGTCAATCCTGGAAACATGACTCTTTTTGCCTAAAAAAGTGTAATGTGGTCTTTATTAGCAAAAATTGATACCTATTAAGTCTTTCCATGCAAAAGATTTATTAGATCTTTCCCTATAACACACCCTTTTTATTGGCCTAATCTAACACAAAACACTAGATTCTAACATAAATATAGATCATGATTACCAAACTTACCCGCACTTAAATCAAATGATTGAGAGGGCATTTGGTTCAAAGAGGGGAAAAGGTATAAGAAAGGGAAAGAAGGAGCCTTGTCGCCTCCCCTCTACAGCTCTACCACCACCACCACCACCACCACCACCACCACAATAATTTCTCTTTCCCTTTAAAGAGCCTTGTCCCCTTCCCCTTACCCTGCTCCACGGTCATCACCCTTCTTCACCTCTTTCATTGCCGATGTCCTCCTTCCTCTCTTCCGTCGCTTATTTTCTCTCTCATCTTCCCCTCTTTCGTCGCCCCACTTCCTTCGTCACGCCCCTTCTTTCGTCGCCATTTGGTGGTGTTTGTAGCTGGTACTGGTAGTGGTGGTTTTCTCACGAGTGTGGTAGTTTTTTGGTGGTTAGGGACTTAGAGTGGTTTTTCGGTGGTCAAGGGTGGATTTTCTTAGGTGGTGGACAACTTTTTGCAGATGTTGGGTTTGATGAGAAGTATCGGGCGGTGGATGGGTGGTTTTCCGATGTGGGGGTAAATTTTGAGTGGTGTTGGAGATTGGGTGAGGCGGTTGTGGGTTGTTTGTGGGAGTGAGATGGGTGGTCAGTGGGTGGGGAATCAAAGTAGTGGGATTCGGGGAATGGAGAGGGGAAAGGGAAAAGGGAAAAGCAAAACCACCAAATCAAACAACTTTCAAGAGAATAGAATCAATCTTCTCCCTTTCCCTTTCTTGTAACCTCCTAACCAAACGCCCCCAAGTCTTTCCATGCAAAAGATTGATTAGATCTTTCCTTACAAAACACCCTTTTCAGGGCTTGATCTAACAAAAAACGCTATATCCGAACATTAGATCATTGATTACCAAATGTATCCGCACTTAGATCAAGTCATTGAGTGGAAAACAGAAGGGGAACGATTTAACTATTCATATGGGTGCTTTAATAATCATCTGGTGGATCCTTAATTGTGAGAAATTGGAACAGCCTTCTGATAATTATTCAAGTAACAGTGACTCAACTAGTGAGTTAGCACTTGTATGTTGGTTGGTTACCTTAGGCACCCATAGGCATCTGATCGAGGGAAAGAAGCAGCACAAACAAGTCCTAACCAATATACAGGAGACATTATTTGAGTCGCGTTCAAGGAAAAAATAGTGCACATTCTTATTTGGACATTTTTCTTTTTTCCAAAATCTGTGGCTCAAGAATGTGTTGGTGAATGTTAATGAAAGACTAGCAAGAGAAACAAACAATATGAAGGTCAATTTTGGGAGCAAACATTAATTGATGATGAAGTTGGTTCAACTGTGCATGATGAGCATGTTGGGAATCAGAGACTTCCTTTTAATTCAAGAATGTCTACCTTGTACTTGCGTGTTCCTATAGTTGTTCAATTAATATTTCAAACAAGCTTAACACATAGAAACTCAAACTCAAGAGAGGAACGTCATAAAAATATATTATACAGCTTAACAAAACCATAATACTAAATGATTTAACTCTTATAGAAGTGCAAGCAGTGAATTCCTTGACTTCTGAACAGACACCATCACTCAACAATGTCACCATGACCAACATCACAAAAGCCAAATTTCAGTACATCCATTCACTAGCACAGAATAGACCCAGCAAGCAATTAAAGTGGATATAACTGCGAAAATAAAATTCAGACTCCAGAAATTACTTGTAACTTATTGCGAAGCTCCAAATTTCAGCTTAAAGGGTTTTCAAGTCATTGATACAAGTATGACACACTCAAGAGTCAAGATGGTAGTAAATTAATCATAGAAGAGAACTATATGAACTATATTACAACTTTACAAGAAAACTGTATATCTACACATTCAGTCATTCACAGCATCTTAGTTCTGTACACACTCTTACAATCTGGTGCTGTTTCATTCAAGAAACCCGGATGAACTGTTAAGAACTAATCTCCCTCCTTTCAACTTCTAGAGCAACTTCATTACGACGATTAAATGGAAGTGTGAATGGTGGATTATACTGCAAAACAACAATCGTATTTACAAAAAAAGCAAAACTTAGAAGAACACTCTAAGGGATCTCATTGCCCAACAATCTTTCTCAGCTTTCTATTACTTGATCAGAAATATCATAAATCACCAATCCGAGAAAGTGAACATCTTTCCCTAACATTTCAACGACTCAACCAAAACAATTTCAGAAACACTATGATATTACCTGTGCAACTTCTATTTCTGCTCCAACTTTTACTTTAAACTCCAAATCATTCTTCAAAGCGTCTCGCAATTTTGACTCTCGTTGCTTGACTTCTTCATCAGTAACAATACCTAATTTCCAAATATAAGATAGCAACTACATGTCAACAGCAGGTCATGACCAAGAGTAGAACTATATTAGGCCTTCAACTAATTATGCAAAAAGGCGGGCATTGCAGAATTAAACCACAACAAGATTAACCTTAGAAATTTGAGATTCAAACAAGCAACCAAACTCACAGCATTCTGTCATGAAACACTTTCATGCCAACGTTCAGTGATCATCTTAAGGCACATGCATGGCTACAAATTTCTATTGTATCACCCTACATTAAAGGCTGTGAGCCTTTTTTGTACGTCAACATCCCATCCTCTGGGTATTTCCCATGAATAAATCTTCTCCTACTGATCAAACTAAGTCTCAGTTCTCGGCGTCTATTATTCTTCGTACGTTCTTTTCAACTCTTTGCTACCTATCAAGGTTTGGCTTTGCTGCTTTCTGCCGGGAGGTTATTTTGTGAAGTTTCTCTGACAAGATACTCTGTAGCTATACTCTTTATTATCTACCGAGTACGGACAGTCCTCATATGATGAAGCTATGAGAAATGCACTGAAGGGACAGAGACTATAAAAAGAATTGTTAATAACGAAGTTGAGAAACCTTAAAAATGTTCCAGGCTTTCTCATCTCTGTGACTCTCAGTATACATGAGTTATAGTATGGACAGAGGACATTTGGACAGGCAGTAGATGTTCGTGAGGAAGATTTTGGATTGGACCAATGGAGCAGGTCAAGTTCTGATCAGGGAATTTAATCAAGCCTTTTGAGCTCATTACTGCTGTGCTATTAGGCTGTGACAGGCTGACAGCCGCAAACCATCTGCATTTGATCACTTAAAGGAAAGGTGGAAGGTGCTTCATAATATGCCACAAATATCAGAAAAGTATCATATGTTTACTATCGTTGCTAGAGGTGGCCATTGGGCGGGCCCAACCGGGCACAGCCCTGGACCGAACCGGAGAAGGAACCGCCGGACCGGATCACCAAGTCGACGGTTCAGAACCGGCCCAGGACTGGACCAGGGCTGTTCCTGACATTTTATAGGCCCGGGGCGAAAATAAATCTCAGGGCCTCTTATATATGGTGGCTAAACAAAATTTTCACCACTCATTAGTACTTTATCAGACACATACACTGTTACACATCAAAATAAGTGCACTATGTTTTTTATTAAGTACATATCAAAATAAATAGTGAAAGTCATGTGAATTTAGACGAAGCACATGTCAAAATGAGAGATATGTTAAAATGAATAATGGGAACTTTTAAAATGAATTATTTCCTTCGTCTAAAATCACTTCTTACACTTACTAAGATAGGTAACTTAAAAGGATTAGTATCAATTGTTATTTTTATTAAAGAAAAGTAGATATAACACGAGGTAGCAAAGTAGTTATTTTACTTGGAGGAAAGAGAGTGATGGTTCATGTTTGTTGAGAAAAAAAAAATTACAAATAACAATAGGTTGTATCCAAAAATAAAATTGCAAAGGTTAAGTACGACTAACAAAAATAAAAAGTGTAAAATGTATTGTGTGATAGAGAGTATAAAAAGAAAAAAAATTTAGTTAAAAATATATATAAAAAGAAGTTGAATACAGAAAAAAGCAAACCATTGCAAAAAAAAAAAAAAAAAAAAAAAAAAAAAAAAACAAACTTTTGATCCTTATGGGATTTGAACCCATGTCTTCTACACTAACACGTGTAAAACAAACCACCAAGCCAAACTTCATTTTGTTGATTATAGTTGTTTCTTCCCATGATTACCAGCTTTAAATCAAAATGGGCCCTTTATATTGATGGGCCCTGGACGGTTGTCCCTCAAAACAAACCCCAGGGCCACGCCTGGACCGGACAAAGAACAGGGTTGGCGTGGGTCAAATGTGGTTGGTAGGGGACCGCCGGACCACCCTAAACCTGGACCGTAGACCGGATAATGACCGAGGGGTGGCCCGCCCACGAACCTGAACGTGGACCGTAGACCGGATTATGATCGAGGGGTGGCCCGCCCACGAACCTGAACCGTGACCGTGACAACACTGGCCTAAACACCGCCCTCTCCCTTCCTGCGTGTTGCGAAAGCGTGAGTTGGGACCGTTCAAGACCGGCGCCCTCTCCTTCTCTGCCTTCGAAACCGTGGGTTGGGAGTTGGGAGTTGGGACCGTTCAAGACCGGCGCAAAAACCGTCTTCTCCCTCCAAAACAGCAAAACCGTCATCTCCCACCCTGCCTTCGAAACTGTGGGTTGTTATGTATAAAGCAACAGATTTTTGAAATAAAAGGTGGCCATACTGTGATACTGGAACAATCAATAGTGGAATAGGGTGGAAAGGAGAGGATTAAAAGACAGAAGAAAAAAGAAAAAATGGGTGGAAACTGAAAAGCCTGCAACCACCATTTTTTATTCCACCAAAAAATAAAAGGTGGCCATACCACCGATTCATTTGATAAATTATTGGAACCCCCCCCCCCCCCTTTTGATGGGAGAGGGGCTTGGACTTACATTTGATAATTACAGTATAATTTGGCAATTATATTGAAATTTTTAAGGAATTACAATATAATTTGGCAATTATATTGAAAATTTCAAGGAGTAAGCTCCCTACGTATCCTGAAAGAATCAAAGCCCACGTAGTTCTATCCATACCTTATTTTATTTGAAGTCGTGGTTGACAGTTGACTATTGTCCCCCATCTGTATGTTCCTCTGCATTAGATGAACTAGATGATTCAGTGTCCATTAGCATCCAAGGGTCATCTTCTTCTGCTTCATCTTCCCTTAATCCTTGCGTTCTTTTTTCGACTTGATCCTAATCTTTCTTGCAAACGCATATCTCGATGCTTTGTGGAGATAGACGAGATCTTTTTTCATCGAGCACTCTTCTACCTACCTGCACTAAAAGCTGATTCCGAAGCAATAATTAATGCTGAAATTGCAAGTACGTCGCTTGCAATTCTAGTCAAAATGGGGAACTGATTTTCCTTAAGTTTCCACCATTTAAGAATGTGGAAATCTGAACCTGTTTCAAATTGATAGGACAAATAATCGTCTACTCTTGCACAAGCGGATCCGAAAACAATAGTTTTTTGTTTCTTCAATATGTTAGTAATTAGAGAATCAAAGCGAACAGTATTTGCATGTCTGAAAGTCGGAAAGAAATCGGGGTCATAAATCGAGACATAATGATCATGAAGTTTCTCCAATAGATGTCTACACTTCAAAACATAACTGCCAACATCGTATGAAACACCTAAACATTGATAATAGAAATTTAGCAAGTTTGATAGGCCATCAAGTTTAAGCGCCTGATCAAGTATACAGGCAACACCAAAAATGTACGGAAATTCAACAAAATATGAAAACCACTTTACCTTCATGCTATCAAGCACAACTTTGATTTCACTCACATCCAATTCCTCATTGATGGCATGTACCACCTTAATGCATTCTACAATTACCAAATGAATGTTGGGTTCATAAACCAAAGAAAATGTGTTAGTTGCATTGTGAAAAGATTTAAGAACATCCCGAACAAGCATTGCAACTGTCTAATGATAATCAGTAATCAACATATCTTTTTTCGGAATAACTTCATTATATAAAGGAGTCCTAACATCACGATACCCGATTGCATCATTCAGCAGCTTATAAGTAGAGTTCCATCGCGTTGGAGTATCAAAAGACCAGACCTTCTTCGGCAAGCCGAATTCTTTACACAATGTCATGTACCTCCTCTTAACCTGACTTTTTCTTAAGACCCTAACGATATTTCTAATGGGCTCTAATAAAGGTCTTAAACAAGCTATACCTTCTTGAACAGACAGGTTGAGTATATGAGCACAACATCTAACATGTAAAAATTGACCATCTAATATAAGCTTAAACGTACTTTCCTGTTTCAAGAAATCAATGGCCTTAGTGTTGGCCGTTGCATTATCCATTGATAATAAGTATTCATAATAAGAACGTAAATGAACTAGCACTTAGCTAATTAATTTTTAGGGAAATTTCCTGAGGTACCCCTGAGGTTTGACGTAATTTCCAAATTACCCCACATTTGGGGAATTCCTCAGATACCCCCGAGGTTTGTGTTTGGATCTAAAATACCCTTACTCTTGACGGAACCCTAACGCCGTTAACTTTTTTTTCTCTCTTTCTTCAGTTTCTCTCCTTCCTCCCACCCTCCTCCATGGATGAACCTCTAAGCTTTCTCTCTCCTCCCACCATCCCCCACCATCCTCCAAACTTTCCTCAATTTTTTCGCAGCCCCAGCCTCGGTCGCCGCTCGGAGCTTTGCCGGCCACCAGCATCCTCGTACTTTCTCTCCTTCGTCGCACTCTCTCCCTCGCTCCTCTTCTTCGTCGAGCTGCTGTACACCGGCGACCCGCGCGCGCCACACCGTCCGAGACCACCGTTGTTGGTCGCTTGCCGTTCGCCGGAGCTCGCAACTCTCTCTCGCCTCACTCGTGGTCTTCCCCCGCAGCCCCCCACCTCAACCCGTCCAAATCGACAAAGGAGAGGAGCGAGAGAGAGAGAGTGCGGCGAAGGAGAGAGAGAGTACGAGGATGATGGTGGCCAGCGAAGCTCCGGCGAGCGGCGGCTAAGGCAGGGGCTGCGACTGAGCGCGATGCAAGGGGTGGGGGGAAGGGGAGGTGGTGGGGGTTGGGTGGTTAGGGCTTTAGAGTGGGGTGAGAGGAGAGAGAAAGCTTCCATGTTCATCAATGGAGGATGATGGATGGACAGAGAAAAAGAAAATTGGGGAGAAGAAGAGGAAAACCTAACGGCGTTAGGGTTCCGTCAAGAGTAAGGGTATTTTAGACCCAAACACAAACCTCGAGGAATTCCCCAAATGTGGGGGGTAATTTGGGAATTACGTCAAACCACCCCAAGGAAATTTCCCTAATTTTTATTATGTTAATCGACAATGAGTAAATATATGTTAACTTAAATATCGTAGATGA
Source organism: Beta vulgaris subsp. vulgaris (assembly GCF_026745355.1). NCBI lineage: Eukaryota > Viridiplantae > Streptophyta > Magnoliopsida > Caryophyllales > Amaranthaceae > Beta > Beta vulgaris. Next base: position 4,195,393 of record NC_079208.1, read on the forward strand.
AGTCGGTGAAACCGACGTGGGCGACAACGACGACGACGGAGCTGGTGGCTCACAACCTCAAAGTACCAAAAAAGTGGCATGGGTGTGGCCATTCTTTGAAAAAGTTGCTACCAACGAACCGAGACAATGGAAGTGCATTTGTCAACTTTGCAAGAATGCAGGCGTCAACCCACCACCGACTTACAACTGGAGGAACGGTGGTGGAACGGGGACCTTAGGTCGTCATTTGACCAACAAACATGACCTTACGACACAGGATGTTAGCAGTGGCGAGGACCGATCACCCAGACACAACTCCACGGGTATGCTGGTGAGATGCCCGGCGCAGTTATGTCTTTCTCCTACAATAGAGATCGTATGATTGATGAATTTGCTAAATATGTTATCACTGATGAATTGTCGTTCAACCATGGAGAAAGTGATGCATATGAATATTTCAATAAAACTGCTTTGCAACCAGCATTTAGGAAAGTCCATAGGAACACACTTAAGCGTCGCACACAAACTGCATTTCATCTCTATAGAAGTCATATGATGGAGATGTTTCGTACCTTCAACGGTAGCCTAACAACGGACACATGGACCTCATGTTTTAGTGAACCTTTTATGTGTGTTACTTCCCATTGGATCGATGATGAGTGATTTTTGGAGAAACGTATCATTGCTTTTGAGCTTATGGAAAAGAGTCAAACTGGGTACAACATAAAAGCCCGTTTAATGAAGTGTTGTAAGAAATACCATTTGCTTGATAAACTGTTTTCATTATCTATGGATAATGCAACGGCCAACACTAATGCCATTAATTTCTTGAAACAGGAAAGTACGTTTAAGCTTATATTAGATGGTCAATTTTTACATGTTAGATGTTGTGCTCATATACTCAACCTGTCTGTTCAAGAAGGTATAGCTTGTTTAAACCTTTATTAGAGCCCATTAGAAATATCGTTAGGGTCTTAAGAAAAAGTCAGGTTAAGAGGAGGTACATGACATTGTGTAAAGAATTCGGCTTGCCGAAGAAGGGTCTGGTCTTTTGATACTCCAACGCGATGGAACTCTACTTATAAGCTGCTGAATGATGCAATCGGGTATCGTGATGTTAGGACTCCTTTATATAATGAAGTTGTTCCGAAAAAAGATAAGTTGATTACTGATTATCATTAGACAGTTGCAATGCTTGTTCGGGATGTTCTTAAATCTTTTCACAATGCAACTAACACATTTTCTTTGGTTTATGAACCCAACATTCATTTGGTAATTGTAGAATGCATTAAGGTGGTACATGCCATCAATGAGGAATTGGATGTGAGTGAAATCAAAGTTGTGCTTAATAGCATGAAGGTAAAGTGGTTTTCATATTTTGGTGAATTTCCGTACATTTATGGTGTTGCCTGTATACTTGATCAGGCGCTTAAACTTGATGGCCTATCAAACTTGATGGCCTATCAAACTTGCTAAATTTCTATTATCAATGTTTAGGTGTTTCATACGATTTTGGCAGTTATGTTTTGAAGTGTAGACATCTATTGGAGAAACTTCATGATCATTATGTCTCGATTTATGACCCCGATTTCGTTCCGACTTTCAGACATGCAAATACTGTTCGCTTTGATTCTCTAATTACTAACATATTGAAGAAACAAAAAACTATTTTTTCGGATCCGCTTGTGCAGGGTAGACGATTATTTGTCCTATCAATTTGAAACAGGTTCAGATTTCCACATTCTTAAATGGTGGAAACTTAAGGAAAATCAGTTCCCCATTTTGACTAGAATTGCAAGCGACGTACTTGCAATTTCAGCATAATATTGCTTCGGAATCAGCTTTTAGTGCAGGTAGTAGAAGAGTGCTCGATGAAAAAAGATCTCGTCTATCTCCACAAAGCATCGAGATATGCGTTTGCAAGAAAGATTAGGATCAAGTCGAAAAAAGAACGCAAGGATTAAGGGAAGATGAAGCAGAAGAAGATGACCTTGGATGCTAATGGACACCGAATCATCTAGTTCATCTAATGCAGGAACATACAGATGGGGGACAATAGTCAACTGTCAACCACGACTTCAAATAAAATAAGGTATGGATAGAACTACGTGGGCTTTGATTCTTTCAAAATTCGTAGGGAACTTACTCCTTGAAATTTTCAATATAATTGCCAAATTATATTATAATTCCTTAATTATTACAATATAATTGCCAAATTATATATTGTAATTATCAAATGTAAGTCCAAGCCCCCCGTCCCATCAAAAGGGGGGTTCCAATAATTTATTAATTTGATTATAATGCAATATTTGTTATACATTCTTAATCCAAAATTATATATTCTTATTTATCGTCAATAGTTTGTTTTCCTTGTTCTTTATTATTTAATTATGCTCAAAATTTATAATTCCTTGGGATCCATATGTGTCTCCCCATTTAATGGCTTGTGGGCCGTTGTTAATGACTTTAGGACCGGTGGAAATGGAAGAAGCCCTGAACCTTCGACCCAGCCCTGAACCGGCCCGCCAAGAACCGCGCTTCAACCCGTCGTGTCCCGTTCGGCCAGCCCTGAACCGCTCTTCGGCCCGTCGTGAACCGGTGGTACCACGGTCTCGGTTTCACAATTCGTAGCCCTGACCTTGAATCGGACCGGACCGGTCACCTTCACGGTCCAGTTCAGGTTCTCCTCCTAGTGAATCGGCCCGGCCACCAACCCGGCCCTGAACCGGCTCAGCCCGGATCGTGGCCACGTCTAATCGTTGCCACTTGTACACTTCATAATTTCATAAAAATGCACAAGCTTGGAATACCAATTGTGCAACATAAAACAAATGTTCGTGGAAGTGTTGATGTAAGGATGTTTGATGACCATCGAAAAGCTTCCTTGTTTGAAAGACGAAAAGCCTTAGCAAGGCTAATTTGGAGAGATGTTAAACTAGATGTGGTGAAGATAATAATGAAGATGAGGTGGGAGAAAATGACGAGATTGAAGATCGTATGGAAGATGATTATTATGAAATTTAGAATACTCTTTCTATTTCTTTTAATTGCTACATTTTTCCTTAAATGTTTTTTCTCTTTTATTGCTACATTGTTTAAACTTTATTTATTTGGAGTTCTTCGCCCACTAAAAAGTAATACTCCCTCCGTTTCCGAAAGTTCTTCCTACTTTAACCAATTTACTCTCACGAAAAAGATTTTAAATAGGAACAACAAATAAATCGAAGGGAGTATTACTTTTTCTCTTTTTATCAATTGTCCCCCTTATTTATATTCAATGTGTCAAAAAGTACCTTCCAAAAAACTTAACAGTGACCATTGCCAAAAATCTTAACAATTATATAATAATAATAATAATAATAATAATAATAATAATAATAATAATAATAATAATAATAATAATAATAATAATAATAATAATAATAATAATAATAATAATAATAATAATAATAAATTGTAAACTGAACTCCATTGAACTGAAGTGAATTGAATTTGTGAACTGAATTGAATTTGTGTGAACTCAACTGAATTTCCATTAATTCAATCCAAAAGAACAAAGCCTAAGTCAATAAGTCCAAATCAGTGCAAAAAGTTCTTATTCATTTCTACTCATATAAGGACATACCTGAAAAGGCAGCAACTGCAACTATCTTCTTTGGCACCTCAGTGATCCTCACAGAGGAATCCTTTGGTACCGGCAAATTTGAGCCATATTTTGAAGGCATCACAAAAGACATCTTCCATTTGACTTCATCCCCCGCCTAAAAAATTTGCAAGGATTTCATAAGACCAGTTGCATAATGAACATATGAATTGGCAGACAGTATTTCTTCAAGCCCCAATGCACTGTTGTGAGCTAAACAAATCTTTTGAAATCAAAAAGACTGATGCAATTTCATGAAAACCTGTAGAAAGAAAACAACCAAAGGATACTGAAATAAAAAATTCTCACCCTCTTGGTAATTACAGGGGTCGTCATTTCCATTTTCTCTCCATCAGATGTCCTACGAGTGATGACAGGTGTTGTCATCTCCATCTTCTCATTTGGTCTATTCTGATACAGTCCAAAACTCCAAATCAAGCTAGTACAGTCTCAGCACAATATATAAAACAATTTATAGAAGTTTACCACCCAAAAGAGCTATCAAATACCTTACCGAACAAGTACTCAGCTAACACATTGAAAGACTGAGAAGCTCCAAAGAAATCAAATCCTTCTTTCCCAGGCATGGTTGTCTCTGCTATGAAATAAGGCTAATGCACATTTAACAACCTTAGTTAGAAGCGCTGGGTTATAAGGAATAAAGCGAGGGGAAAGAACAGAAGGGAGAGGAAGAGGCCACCACTTCCACATCATTCAAGATGCAACTGATGTGACCACATACAGAGCAATTAACATGCATATTCAACTTTGCATAATCGAAGCAAGTCATGCAACTACCATACCCACAAATTTAACTTGTATAACTGACGGGAATATTAATTTCTCCCTTTTAGTAAAATACTTTTCCATGATAAAAGAATTCCAAACCGAAAAGGTGAAAATGGGAAATGATTTTAGTGAAGCACTACTCCAATGACCAATCCCGATGAAAACAAAAAAAGAAAGAAGAAGATGTAAGAAAGACATAAAACAAAAGGCATCGATGTAGGAGGCAACAAGGAATAAATCTCCCAATATTCCCTCCACTCTTCTGAGCAAAACAAGATGGGCACAAGAGAAAAGAGCATATATGTTTGCAAAATCACACAGATTCAATTTCCATGTATAAGCCTAACTGACACAATTACATTTGAAGTCTAAACAAAGAGTAAGCATTTATTTGGGGAGTGAAGATAACACTTCAACAATTATGCACATAATCCCCTCAATCTGAAAAATATATAGCTTCCAAATAATGAACAGCACGACGAACTTTCCACATGGCTACATCTAGTTTGAGAACAAAAAAATTATTTTGAAACGATGATGATAAATTAACAACAACATTGTAGGTTGGCAGTCTTAGGTATTAATCATCAACAAAATAAAAAAGTAGCTCCGAAGTGTTGATACCTCAACTTCTCGGATCTCATACTGGTTCCTCCTGCTCAGCACCTTAAAATTTACTGTCTCAATGTCCGGAACTATAACAAGCCAAAAAAAACCGAATTTGTAGCTTTTAGTGGATAGATTTATCAAAGCTCGTACAACTAACTTCTTCATTTAGAAAAAACTTCCAATAGTACAATTAACAAGGCCTAATTCTCAAAAGATTTAGCAAAACTTGTTCAGTAAAATATCTAATTTCAGTTGCCAAAACTGATTAAAATAAACTGGACAACATGAATGTGAATCCATACGAGCATCTCAATTACCTAGGCACAAATTTATTTTGTGACTGTCAGGCATTAGCTCCTACCGATCCTGCTAATGGTAATTCGTCTCTTCAAGTGCAGAGACATCAGAGTGGATGCACCACAAGATACTTTCTTTTTATGTTAATCTAAAAACATTAAGATCATTACAATTCTTTAATTACCATTTAGGGTTTAACTTCATCTCCATTATTCCCATAAATCCCTTCCCGTAAATTTATACCTACATTTTATCAGTATATATCTTTTAATTTTTTGTTTACAGGCAAGTGTCATCTTGTGGAAAGTTGCACAGCAGATAGAAAATTATTCCTTTCTCATAGAAGATGCTTCCACTGGTAATCACCCTCCCCCAACCCCATTTTCTCAAGAAACTACCATGACTAAACTAAGGATCAACTATGGCATAATTAGGAATTTTGCAATAGGGGCATGATGAAAACAAATGAAGCCGATGTGAGAACAATTATATATGAGAACGTGAGAATACCTTTTTAGTAATCCTTTTTAACCAATATCTAATCCCTTTTTACTAAATTGTAACCAAATTTTCCCTTGCAGCAACAAACTCTTCCAAAAGGTTTACATTTTCAGCAAAAAAAATTACCACATACAGTAATATCTTAAAAAACGACATTATACTAGAATGAATGAAATTACACTGTTCTCACGTTCTCATATAAGAGTTGCTTTTGATTTATACAGGAAAGTGAAGGTATAAGCGAAAGTGGACAAGGATTAAACCAAGAGCTTAGGCACAGTGAATCTCAATGGGGAACACATCTCCAAAATTTCTCCTAATGAAATAAAATTTGCACAAACTAGCAACATTTCAAATTCGTCTACGTCAATTTTCCTAACGTTTATACAAAATTACAAATAAAAAGGCCTAATTTCTAAAAAAATACTTCAACCAGTAAATAATCAAGGAAAAAGAGTTAACTAAGAAAAAGGATATCAAGAGTACCAGCCATCAAAGCTTCTTCAAGATTACGACTCTCGAATCTCTTCGGAACAACATACTTGGTAGTTTCAGCAACTAAATCCGCCACAACTGCAAAATCAAGACAACAACCAAAAAAAAAAAATCAAACTTCAAAGCAAAAGTCTGCAAATTCATTGGATAAATCTAATTAAAATAAATTCAATCAAAAGAAAAATTGAGAGTTAACCTCGTTGAGAAAGAGAAGCGGATTGAGAAGCGAGAGCGAAGAGGAGAGAGACTCGAGCTTCGAAAGCCGACATAGTTTGGCGTTGCTGAGGTTTTAAAGGAGGAGAACGAAGTGTTGTGCGATTATTTGCCATTGATTTTATTTTTACTGTATTATTGAGTATAGATATTGGTAGTTTTGGTGCTGCCATTTTTGTTTGCAGAGAGAAAGAAAGAGTCTGCGCGCGTAATTGCGTAAGAATATGTGAGGATGGTGGAGTGACGCCTCGAATACCGTTGTGTGGTGGAGCTAAAACGGTTCTTTGTTGAGGGAAAAAGCCGGGAGGGGAAATTATACTCACTCCGTTATGAAGTATAATATGGTGCTTGTTTCTTTTTTACTCCATTATTAGGCCTGGGTTACGTCTTAGGTTAAAAAAAACAATTACTAATATATTACTTTATGATAATAACACTAAATATAACTTAGTCTAGTGGTTAAAATTTTGGTATATGTATTAGAGGTCTCGAGATCAAACCCTATATTGTGCAAATGAGAATATTTGGTCAAAGATTGTGGAAGGAACCGAGCCACACAAGTTCAGACTTACCAGCACAATTTCAACGAGCTAACAGGTGGGCAACAACGTTACTCGCTCGCTTGACATGAGATAACAAGAAATAATTTAAATCCCCTAACCATCCTACCAATATCATTAGTCACACAAGAATAAGAACTAGACAAACATCGCCCTTCCTCACTTCATTAATCACCAACATAACACCACCTTCAAGCACAAGATCCACAAATCCGAGCCTGTGAGCCAAGTCCATGGCAAATCGCGCGCCAACAGCTTCAGCAAGAGTTGCATTGCATCTTGCTGTCACACGCTTCGAACCCAAAGCCACGCTACACTGAGCATCATTTTTGAAACACCATACCCATTCCTAAACAGGGCTAACATGAACATCAAAATTAGCTTTGAACATAGAGGTAGGGGGAGGTTTCCAGCTTGCCGCAACACCAACTCCGCTTGTTGCCTTGGTTGGGTAACATTTTTCGCATACGAGCAATAGTCCTCGACTTGTTTAACAGATCTAGCAGCTAAAACGGTTAATGTTACTTTCTTTTTTTCGACCTTTGCCCAACTCAGAACTGTTTTATATTTTTTTTATCCATATCAACAAGAAAAAATAATTTACCTAGTAACAAACAAAAGTAATACATTTAGATCAATAAAGAAGCATTTTATAATTATTTCATATAATGAGAAAGCACCTTGGAGTTGTTTGGCAATTGATTGTTGGTTGTTGGCTTGTGGATTTATCGGAATAATTACAATATTTCTATCATTGATATTATTATTATTATTATTATTATTATTATTATTATTATTATTATTATTCCTATCATGTAATAATAACAATTTATCATTAATATTAATATTATTAGTAATTATTAGTATTATAATTGTGGAGTTGTGCTGAATTAAAATAAATTAAATTAAGTTGAAAATTGAAAATAAGTCAAAAAGGAAAACACGCTAGTTGTTTTTTTTAGTCATTTTATCACACTCTTGTAACAAGGGTTCTCGTTCTTACCTATCATTCGTGATTATTCATTATTTAGTATTCATCATTCACTCAATAAACTTATTATTCACTCTAGCATACTTATTCACATACAATCTCTTGAACTCTAAGCACGATATTTCTAGATTGCTCCTTCAAAGCCTGTAAAATCATGACTTTTGGCGCAAGTGCTATTTTAAGGATCCAATTTGATTGCTTTAAGTAGATGGCGTATTATCGAAAATCATGACTCGTGTCCTGATTTGCACCTTTCTTCCTCATATCCATTATTGATTTGAAGTTAGTGGAGCTATGGGTCTCTTAAATATCCTAATGGCCCGTTTGATAAGAGGTTATAAATGGTGGTAATGACAATGCATTATACTGTAAATTTGCACTAGAAATCCAATGTCATTACCTATGGTAATGCTACTCCATCCCAAGATATCCGTTTTCTTCCTAAAATCTCATTACTATCCATTACCACTTGAGAATGTGGTATTGAGTAGTAATGAAAATTTATAAAGGCAAGCCCATGTTTTGTGATAAAGTTTCATTCCCATGGTCATTGACATGAGAATTTTTTCAAAAAATTTACACAAAATTTCATTGTCATTACCACTATTTATGACCACTAACCAATAAGCCGTAAAGGATCAAACTTATCGTTTGTATTAGTCCTTTCATTAGTCTATTTAACTTGTCTGGTTGTCCCATACTCATTAATCAACATTTCAGTCACAAACATTATAAATCTTACTGTAAAGATTCATTGTTGACTCCTACTTACTCCTTTATAACAAGCTTATAATTCCCTTCTTTTTAAAAAATCCAGACTGGCAGACATTTTAAAAATGATTTAATCTATTAATAAAATGCAATCATGTTAACACATGTATCATTATGATTTAATTAGCAAAATTACATCAGGTTCATATAGCATGACCTAGTTTATAATTTTTTTTTTAAAAAAAATTGAATAAACCTTTACAATTTATTGACCCATAAAGTTTATGGCTATAATGGTCAATCTTAGTGTTCAAACTAACCAAACCACAAACTTTATCTAATACTTGCTCTTTTTAGATGTAACATTCGCATTTTCAATAAATAAATTAACGGTTATTTCACCAAATATCCCCGACAAATAAAAAAATTCACAATATACCCTCAATGTTTCAACAATTCACCATATACCCCTGACTTTTCATTTTTGTGCACCATATACCCTTTTTCTAACGGACGTTAGGCTGTCGTTTGCTTTATTTACAATTTTACCATCATTATTCACTAACCCTAATTTAAACCCTAATCCCTAACATCTAAACCTAACCCTAAAATCCAAACCCTAACCCACCCCCCTCCCCTACACAAGCCCCCCACCCCTCCCCCTCCCCCTCCCCCACCGCCGCAGCACGCTCCCTCTCCCCTCCCCCTCCACCGCCTCTACTGTCGCAAGCCTTGCAGCCCCTCCCCTACTCCCTCGGCGTCAATTTCTCGAAGGGTTGTAAAATCTCCAGCGAAGCAGCAAAGCAGCGACACAACGCGAGGAAGTAAAGCTCTAGCGAGCGGGAAAATCGATGGGGTGGGGGTTTAGCGTTCGAGGGGGAGGGGTGGGATTTTTCGAAGGGTTGTAAAATCGGGGCTGGGAAATCGACGGGGTTGGGAAGTGGTGGCTGGGAATCGGCGGTGAGGGTAGGGGCTGGGAAATCGCCGGGGAAATCAGCGGGGAATGAGTGAGGGGAAGCCGACGGTGACAGACGCGCAGGCAGTGGGGAAGGCCGACGACGGGGGAGGCCGACGGTGGGGGAGGCCGGCGGTGGGGGGGGGAAGGGTAGGGGCTGGGGTGGGGTGGAGGGGAGGGGGTGGGGCTGCCAAAGAGGTAGGGTTAGGGTTAGGGTTTAGGGGAAGGATTAGGGTTGAATTAGGATTAGGGTTAGGGTTTAATGATGGCAAAAACGTAAATAAAGCTAACGATGGGTTAACGGAAGTTAAGAAAAGGGTATCTGGTGCACGTTTTCGAAAACTCAAGGGTATACGGTGAATTGTTGAAACATTGAGGGTATATTGTGAATTTTTTGATTTGTCGGGGTATTTGGTGAAAAAACCGATAAATTAATATAATCGAATGTTGCATTTAAATATGAATCACGAATACAGTACAAAGTATAAAGAAGAGGAGAAGAGATTCAAAAATCAAACCTATCACTTATAAATTATAATCTACATCATCTCAATCTTAACCACTAAGGCAAGACATCCTTAATTAAAAGGAAAATTTGTCAGAAACCACCTTTTATAATCACTTTTTTGTGAGAAACCACCTTTTAAAAAATTTTGGTTAATTAGCCACCTTTTTTGTTCTTCTTTTTGTTGGAAGCCACCACTTGTCGGAATCCGACATTGACTTCGATTTTCCGGCGTTGACCATCAGATTTTCGCCATTCTTTCCCCTTTATCTTTCTTCCCCCTCCCCCCTCGCATCCCCGACAACCCACCTTCCCTCTCGCATCCCCCGGCAACCCCCCTCCTCCCTCGTAACATGCCGGCAAACACCCCCCACGACCATCCCCACCCTCCCAGCCTAAGCTCATCTCCTCCCTCGCATCCCCCGACATCTTTGGTGGAAGAAATGGCGAAAATCTGGAAAAAAATAGCGAAAATCTGATGGTCAACGCCGGAAATAAAATCAAGGTCAACGCCGGATTCCGGCAAGTGGTGGCTTCCAACAAAAAAAAAGAACAAAAAAGGTGGCTAATTAACCAAATTTTTTTAAAAGGTGGTTTCTCACAAAAAAGTAATTATAAAAGGTGGTTTCTGACAAATTTTCCTAATTAAAAACAAGATCGATAGTGCTTAAAGTCCAATCACCGTCAAAATATGAGAAAGTTTGGATTAGAGTGTCCAAATTCCCAGCGTTTTTCAACTAGGATGAAAAGAATTAAAAAGCGCCTACTCTTCTCTTTTTTTTTTTTGAGGGGAAAAGCTAGCTAACATTATATTAAGGACAAATTGTCCATCAAAATATAAGGAGCCACTTCCGGAGGATAGTGGTTCTCCCATACTTGTTCAACACCGAAAGGGGTTAGCATAGCTAAATGGTGAGCAACAGCGTTCGCATCACGCTTTACATGAGACCACACAACAGAAGAAGAACTAACACAAGCAGATAAAACATTATGGAGAATAATATCTAGATCAGCAAGATAAAGGGCTTGTTTCGAAGGCGATTAACCACCACTTGACAATCAGACTCCACCATGATCGCTTGCAACCCATATCGCCTACCCAACCGGAGAGCCATCTCGATTGCCTTGGCCTCAGCAATTTCCGCTGTCCAATGAGATCGAATTCTGCGTACAGCTGCAAATAGGACGGTACCTTGAGAATCACGAGCGACAACGCTCAAACCCACCCAACCTGCCGTGGCTAAAGAGGCATCCACGTTCAGTTTTATTACTTCCGTCGGAGGTGCAGCCCAGACTCGCGGGGCTTGAGGGAGCAAGGCTGTTGCGAGGGAGAATAGATCCTGGCAGTATAGGAACCGTGTTCTTCCACCAACCGAGCCACACGCGCCAGCAAAATGGGAGGAGGCGTTGTGACAGCGTTAAACACAAGAGCATTCCTCTCACTCCATAAAACCCAAGCCAAAAAAGCTCCTTTAGTGCGCACTCCTTCATCCATGCCCTGGGAGTTAGCAAGTCCTTCAAACAAAGATGTAGCAGAGATCAAAGTTCGAAACCTTTCACATCCACTATCCACCCATAGGTCACGAAGAAATGGACAACCAAAAATTGCATGAGACTGCGTTTCTGGTTCACCACAGCCGCGGGGGCACTCGTCAGCATCAAGCATGTGTCGGTGTTTAAGTAAACTGCGAACCGGCAAGGTATTAGTGCATAAACGCCAAAGGAAGTGTTTAACTTTCGGACTTACCTCCATCTTCCAAATATCAACCCAAGCTTTATGAAACAAGTCAAGATTCCCACCTTTACCAAGCATATAAGCGGTTTTTACCGAGTAATGTGCATCATTTGTGAAAGCCCATGTCAATTCATCTTTCATCGGGATGGAACTCAAGGGAATGCTCAAAATACACTTTATGTCTCTATCATTAAAAAGTGCTTCAATTAGAGACACCTTCCACTCCATTCGATCAAAATCAATGAGCTCACTAACCATAGTCAGGTCACCATGTTTCTCACTAGTGATAAAACGCCCCAATTCATCAAGTAGCCAAGGATCCTCCCAAATGCGTACATTCGTACCATTTCCAATTCGCCACACCATGCCTTCTTTTAAAAGGGCCTTCGAACTCCATATACTACTCCATGTATAGCTAGTAGAAACTCCAAGAGGGGCATCTAGAAAATCAAAATTGGAGTAATACTTAGCTTTCATGACTCGCGCCAGAAGCGAGTGAGGCTCACGAACCAGTCTCCAAGCTTGCCGACCCAGAAGAGCATCATTGAACACTCTAAGGTCTCTAAAACCCATTCCACCAAAACACTTCAAAGTGCACAAAGAATCCCAGCTCTTCCAGTGAATCTTACGATGAGTATCAGAACTACCCCACCAAAAACGAGCCATAGCAGAATGAATCTTCTGGATGATTGAGCAAGGGAGCTTATAGACCCCCATAAGGTAGGTAGGAATGGCCTGAATCACCGACTTGAGCAAAATCTCTTTTCCCGCACGAGACAACAATTTCTCTTTCCAACCTTGGAGTTTCTTCCAAATTCTATCCATGAGAGAATCAAAAATCGCAGTCCTTGATCTACCAGTAATAGAGGGGATACCAAGATACTTCACATGTCTATCCACCTGTCTCATATGAAGGATATTAGTCAAATCTTCCTTTTGAGCAGTGCTGACACCTTTACTAAATGAGACCTCCGATTTTTCATAGTTAATTTCTGCCCGGATGCTTTTTCATAGCGGTTGAGTATATCAACTATAATAGTGCATTCCTGACGAGAGGCTCTAGTAAAGAGTAAACTGTCATCTGCAAAGAAAAGGTGAGAAATCACAGGGCCACTTCGGCTAGCCTTTGCTCCATGAAGCTGCTTTCCCTGAACTTTCTTCTGAATCATTTTGGAAAACGCATCAGCAATCAAAATGAACAGATATGGAGAAAGAGGGTCACCTTGGCGAAGTCCTCGAGCGGGGGTAACAGAGCCACATACACCTCCATTAATAATGAAGGAATAGGAAACAGAAGAGACACATGACATAATCAGATTCACCCAACGACCATCGAACCCCATAGTGAGAAGTAGCTTCCTCAGAAAGCCCCATTCCACTCTATCATAAGCCTTGCTCATGTCCAGTTTCATAGCAATGGTACCTTTTCGGCTACGATTTCGATGCTTCATAGAATGAAAGACTTCCATAGCAATAAGAGCATTATCAGTGATGAACGCCTACTCTTCTCTTTGTGAGCCACTCACCTTCCAATTCCATGAATCATGAAACCAAAATAACTTATAACCAACACCCCATCACTTTTTCCACCCTCTCCAAAAACTCAATCAAATGACATCCATGATTTCAATCTGTCTATCTTCTTCAACTATCGAATCCCGCCATTTTTCCCTCTGCAAAAACTTATCTTCTTCTTCCGCCATTGATGTCGTCCTCAACCACCATCACCGTCGTCCGCCATTTCAGCAATTTCACTTACCACTCTCACTTCCTCGCACTTCATCTCTCAAATTGAGAAATTCTAGGGTTAGAATTAGGGTTATTAAAGCTAGCAGTAGTAGTAGCAGCAGCATCGATGTCGCGACGTCGTTTAAGCCGGGGAAATTGGTGGAGAGCGATAAACTTCCGTCGGATGTTCGGAAGCGAGCTATGGAAGCCATTGATTCTTATGGAGGAAGAGTTACCATTGGTGATGTTTCTAGCAAAGGTGGACTTGATTTGAACGAAGCTCAGAAAGCTTTACAAGCACTTGCTACTGACACCGATGGTTTCTTAGAGGTATTTTATTATCTACTTCCTCGATTTCTTTTTAGTTGCAACGATTTGACTTTCGCCATTGATAACATTGATCATTTATTGGTGAAAATCATAAGAAGTTTGGTAGGTGGACAATTTGGTTTTATTTTCCTTATTAGAATATGTTTGCAATGTGCAAAATTGAATTTGAAATGGTGTTACTGATATAGCGGAAAATTTTGCGCTTCCTTATCACAATTGATGATGCACTCATTGTGAAATATATATAGGAGTAAATATTGAAGGAGTGTCTTTGGTCACATTAGAATCTTGATTGATTTAGTGTAATGATTGAATTAACGAAGCTTGTAAGTGGTAAGTCCACAGTTCTATGTGTAGAAAGGATTGGAACCAAAGGAAGATTTGCTAGAAAGATTGTAATTTTCCGTTTCGTTGTTCTGTTTTTGCTTAGAGCAGATTTAGAGTGAATCTGTTTTTCGTTTATCAAGCTCTCTCGTTTCTTGGCTGTGCCTTTAGAGGCAACTAACCTTATATATTCTCGATTTAGATTCCTAAAAGGATGTTGCTTAGTGCAAATTTAAAGATATAGCTTGAGCTAGGGGACAAAATATCTTAGACCAATGAAATAGTGCCACAATACAATTTGCACATGTCAACAGAAATTAATTGACGATTGTGCAATATTTGCTAACTTGGACTTAGAATATTAAATTTGAGCTATTTCTCTATAATCCTTCAAGTTGGAGTTGCCGATGTGCACACAACCCAACTTGAAAGAGAGTGAATTATGCTTAGAATATCAGCGAACTGCAAAGTTGATCTGGCATGCTGCGTGACTATATTCCCGTGTTGGAGATACTTTATCATATCAGTGACAATAGCTATTGATTTTCAGTATTGAATCTGGGTAGGAAACTCTGATTGTGCTTTCATATTTCTAACATGTAAAGCTGCTTGAAGGTGTAGCTTTCTTAGACAGTGATAAATGGCTAAGTTAGTTGCATAGTGTAGGGTATACCTTCTTTAGTAAGATTCAAATACGAGAGCCTTCCTGTGAACCTTTTGTAGATCTGTGTATATTCTAACAGCTGACCCTCATCACTTTAGAGTTTCATTCTTGTAGGAAAAGAAAATCTGGTCTCCTTAGCATTTCTGGGTCTGTATTCTGCAGAATGTCAATAATGTATTTTTTGGATTGAGGAGAGTGCCCTGAGAATATGGAGCAACTTCAATGCAAAAAAGTACTTCCTCTGCTCGAAAACAAGTGTTACGTGCGGAGGAGGCACAAGAACCAAGGAGAGGAGAGAGACAATTAAAAAGAGGGATCCATGTGATGAAAAGAGAGATAAAGAGAACTCAATGCCAAATAAAGTAACCTGATTAATAAAAATTAGAAATTCTGCAAACTTGTTACCCAAGTTCACCCAAAATGCACGCCCAAAATATCTTGACCTTACTTGCCATCCAAGTAAGCTTCCTTTTCCCTTGTTTTCCTTGCTTGTGGAATCTATCAAGTGAGAGATTCCATGAATGTATATGTATCATCTTCATCGTCACCTGTGGTGAACAATTCATCTACATAAACAAGCACCATACATGTTTTCCCATTATTTGTTTTGCAAAATAGAGTAATCTTTTTTGCATTCTTTGTATCCTTATTTGAGAAGGAATCTGGTGGGCTCAATATTCTAAGCTCTCAATGCATGTTTCAGTCATACTTACTAATTTGCTCTCCCTTAACCTATGATATCCCTTAGGGGGCTTATGTACACAGTTCACCTCTTCTTTTAGATATTTATGCAAGAAAGCATTATTTTTGTCCAAATTTTTCATTTTCCATGATTTTATGGTTATAAGAGTGATCGTGATTATCACAGTGGTGAATTTGGCTACTGGTGAGAAAGTGTGCTTGATGTATTTCCTTTTGATCTATTTGTCTCCTATAGCCTTTAACCTTGTTATGTTTCCATCTGGTCTATATTTTATCTGATGTAGACCCATGTTGAATCTATACCTCTCTTTTTATACCTCTCTTTCACTTTGGGAGAACAGTGAGAGTCCATGTGCAAAGCTTCCAGTTGCCTTCATCACATTTTGTAGGACACAATATAAACAAGAGAACAAAACTCTCATTGCTTTTGTTCCATGAACAACAAAGGAATATATGATTGGTAACTTGTACACAAACGTCTTTCAATATTGAGATGTTTTCTCCCAAGTTGAGCTTTTTGGAGCAAAAAATTCTCCATGATGTGATGTTTTAGCTTCTTCTATCTGATCTTGTTTGCAGTTGTAGTGATAGGAGACTCTTGTTGGGTACTTGGAGATCCATGAAAACCCTATAGTCTCTCAGATTGGTTTTATTGGTTCCATGTTTGTATTATCTGCAAGGTCAAAAGAATTAAATCTGACACATACTTGACACGATTTAACCTGTTTGTTAACTCTAAGCTACCTTTCTCTCCTAAAGTCATCACATCTCTACATGCCTACTGCATATATTCCATTGCTTCCTTGTCCAAGAAGATTCACATTGTGAATTTCCTCCTTGCAAGAGAAATGGCTTTGAGAATAAAGATGGGAGGGTCAGTGACTGTTGAGTATCTTAAAACAGTGTTAATACTCTACTCGCTTAGCTTGAAGGAGCCAGAGTTTACATGGTGTTATTGACTGATTGTTTTCTTTGGACTACTAAGTTTTTAGTGCTAGATGAATTTATGCCACTTTGTATGAGGTACAAAGTGACAAACAAACTTTATGCAAATTTCACCTGTGATATAATTTTGTTTATGTCAAAGTTCAAATAGAGTTCACAAAAGTTCAGATTTTAATTTAGAGTCAAAAGGATCTAAATTAAACAATTTGATCAAACGGACCAATGATAGACCAAACTCGAAATGGTACATTGGGCAAATAAGCATCTCACCTACTCTTAAGTTATATGAATATCACACAATTTTAAGCTCTTAATCTCAATCACATATTTATAAAATAACAACCTAAATCCCTTTAGATAGGCAATATAAATTCTAGAACAATCTAGTAAATGATAACATCCTTTCGGATGGCAAAATCCAAGTATAGGTGGTATAGAAAGTTTAGTTGAAGTTATTTGTTGGTTGATTCAAGATCGATTTTCCCCTCATGTTTCTGCAAGACACTATTTAGCCACACTACAAATTTATAAGTTCTGAAGGTCATGTACTCTGCTTGCCTTTTGGAAGTTGTGCAATTATAGTTCTTCTTGATGTGTAATGTGCCATTGCCATTGTCTTACAGGTCTCAGATGAAGGTGATGTTTTATATGTTTTCCCTAAGGATTATCGTTCAAGGCTTGTGGGCAAATCCTTTAGGATGAAAATTGAACCCTGGGCTGAAAAGGCAAAGGTACTATTATCCTTTTTTTTTTTTATTTATTATATGTCTTGGCAATCAAGTGATAGTGTTTTCATTTTCCTCTTGTCAACAATTCTACTAACTTTTTGGCAGTCTGCAGCTGAGTATCTAATAAGGGTTTCTTTTGGGACAACCTTAGTTGCTTCAATCGTTCTTGTGTTTACTGCAATTCTTGTAGCTGCCTCAAGTGGAAGGTATGTTTGCAAGGCCTTGCATGTCCACATGTCATATATCCTCTTCATTTCCGTAGCTAGTATCCGAGTCTTAAATTCCCGAACTTTTATTCTGGTTTTGATAGTGATGACGACAGTCGCAAGAGACGAGGAGGCAGATCATTCGGTTCGAATTTCAACTTCTTTATTAATCCTGTGGATTTATTTTGGTGAGTCTTGTTCTTTCACGTAATCATTTTATCTTTTCGCACTTGCAATTTACTAAGTTTTCACTGTGTAAAAAGAATATCTTTGTAAAAAGGCTTGCAACTTTTTTTTTTGTATAAATATTTTCTTTTTTGGATATATATTTTTTTTTTGGAATTGCCTTTCCTTCTCATTTGTGAATTGTGATCAACTTCTGGTTATCTTTAAATTTGATAGACTGTTATGCAAACTTATATTCCAGTTGTCAGTGACACTTACTTTTGAAATTTGTTTCCACAATTTATTTTAGGTACTGGGATAGAGATTACTATAGGAGAACACGGAGACGAGGAGAAAACGAAGGAATGAACTTCATTGAATCCGTGAGTGGGCATATTACTTTGATGTTGCTTGACTACTTTTTGACCATCAAAAACGTTAATTTTTTTTTTTTTTTTTTTTTTTGGGGGGGGGGGGAGGGGGGGTTGTGATGTGAGCATTGAATTATTTGACATGATTGCTATGTTGTAGGTTTTCTCATTTGTATTTGGTGATGGTGATCCAAATCAAGGAATCGAGGAAGAGAGATGGAAGCTGGTAATAATTCGCTAGAGTAATACTTGAGCACTGCAAATATTGATCTGTTGCTTTTCTATGTTTTTAAGTATTATCCTTGTTCCTGGCTCATATCCATCTGTGTCAGATGCGATAAATCTTCCCTTCACCTCCCAATATTTTCAATTTTGCTACCTTTTTCCTTTGGGGAGAGGGGGAAGCGGGGTGTTGAAAGTGCTCAGTTTTATGCACCATCATGACACCACATCTCATTTGCCAGCAACCATCGTAATTGTCACCCACTAGGACTCAGACCCATCAGGCATCGTAAACCTCTGGTGATTTGCAACTATCTAATTTCATTTACTGACAAAAAGTTTCTGCAATGTTCCCCTCACATTTGACTAAGCTCGACACACATCAAAACAATCTATAAAGCAAGAAAGAATATTTAATGAATCTGCAATGTTTGACATCATAATTCAACTGAAAATTGAAACAATTTACTATGCATTGTTTTAAGGAATTGAAGGCGAAGAAGGCAAAGTTAGAGAAAAACAACAACAAGAAGTAATGACAGCAGTTTAAGTGAAATTTTTGTTTGAGAAATGCATCTTGTGATTGAATGCTAGAGTAAAAATAAGAAATAACGTTTCTGCTTGTTTAAAATAGGCTCACTGATGTGTTATCAACTTGTCATACAATGATGTTTTCAAATGGAGTAAGATGAATGGTGCTTTTTTTCTCTCTTTATATAAATATTTCCGCCAAGAAAATTTTCATAATTTTCCTTATTCCTCGGCGATTCAATGCTCTGTCAATCTCATTGGTTGGGTATAACAAAAAGCACTTATAAAAATGCCAAAATAAGACAAGAACTCCCTATGTATGTACATCACAATCATTGTCTCCTTATTTCCCGTGCCCAAAATGTAACGGGAACTATTAAATGGGACGGAGGGAGTAGTTGAGATTTTTAAAAAATGTATGGCTGTAGTTCATATTCCTGGTGTCAATTTTTCCTAATAATATCACTAGCTTTCTCTGCTGTTAAACGTCTTACTTTGTTTAGTTCTTATTTTTATTTTCCTGTTTCGGTGTGCTTGCGAAACATAGTCCTTTGGCTTGGGACTTTCCTCATACGATTTGATCATCCATTGATTTTTTTTTTAAGAGTCCTCTTTGCATTGATACGCTGGTCTACTATTTACTCAATATAGATGCTAGTATAATTATATCATTTGTCGGAAAGTTGGTGAAATGTCAATATGTGATCATCTTGTCACTGTCTTAATATTACAACTATAATGGTTTTGGCAGATAGGACAGTATATAGTGTCAAATGGGGGCGTGATAACGGCTGAAGAACTTGCGCCATATCTGGATGTGCAGACAGAAGAAGAGGTTAGTTCCTGGACTTGAATGATTATTTATCTTGCTGACTTGCAGGCTTTAATTGTTCCTGCAGCAGACAACCATCTCTTGACATGCATCATGCTGAAAATAGTAAGTATTAGATGAAAGGAGCTCTCAGGAGAAATCAAGAAGACTAAATTTGTCGGAGCACACAATATCTTAATTGTTAAGCAATTAAAGACATTACGGCCTGTTTGGTTAGTGGTCATAAATGATGGTAATGGTAATACAATTTAGTGTAAATTTCTAGAGAAATACTAATATCAATACCCATGGTAATGGAATTTCATCAAAAACATGAGTTTTCCTTTATTAATCTCCATTACCACCCAATACCACCTTCCAATGTGGTAATGGATGGTAATGAAATTTTAGGTAGAAAATGGATTTTGGGGGATGAGGTAGCATTTAGACTACATTGCAATACTATTACCACTATTAATGACCATTAACCAAACGAGCCGTTAATACTAAAAGCTTTCTCTTCAATAATACCACTTCTAATAAATTGGAAATTTCTTGCATCGTTTGATTGATAGCAAGATATATATCTGCATGTATGAAATGCTTTTCCTATTTTCCATTACCTGGAGTTCTGATAAATTAAGGTTTGCAACACCTAATTATTTGGAAATGGCTTCTTGCTAAATAAATAAGAATTGCTAAGGTAATCAAAACAGCCTTGCATGATCGTGGATCCTGGTAGTGGAAGTTGCTACCAACCATTACTTGTTTTGCTTGATTAGGAGGACCTTCAATCTAGCAACCTCGTATCTGTTCCTGAGATCTTCGGAATTTTTTTGGTTTTTGATAGCTCTCGGTCCTTTTTTACCACGGTAGTTATATTATTAACGAAATGTGGCCCTTCTATCATCATCATTTATCCTCATGAAAATGATCCTCTGTTGCAAATTCATCAATTGCTAAGAAATACTGTGCAGGCAAACAATAAATGAATATACTCATTGTCCTATATAAGTTGCATACTTCTAGTATGATTCTTTAGTAGTAGGAATTGGAAAGGAATCAAATTTTTAAGACAAAACTTGTCAAATAGAGGTGAGTAGGTGACAGTAGGGAAGATGACAAGGAATAAGGTGAAAGAGAAAGAGTCAACGTTGAAGATGTGTTGGGATTTGGGATGTCTTTTTCTTGAACTCGGAACACGCTTTTCTTAAGTAGAGGTATATCTAATATTTGAAGAGGGCTAGATATACTGACTTAGAACAGCTATACCGGAAAAGTTTCATATTCCACATATCTAGTTATTTTTGAAGGTTTTTTCTTTCCTTTTTTTCTTGGGGAGGTGTATGGAGGAAGTAGAAGAATGGAATTCATTCACTATGCTGAACAAGCCTTACTTGTGTGAACAATAAGAATAAATAATCTACATCTTGTGAAGTGACACATATTTACAAGTCTCAATGTTTCTGTCTGCTACAATTTGAAAAAGGCAATAAGTTCGGGTTGGTGAGATTGTGGGTTATCTTGGATTTTTCATATAGTTCCCGAAGTGATCATATGCTTATTGTGTAGTCTGTGAGTTGCTGAATGCATATAATGAATTTACTTACTTGCTGAGGCATCTGTTTTTCTATTTAAATAACCTGTTGTTATGTACCTTATTTTGGATAAATAGGCTATCAGTGTTGTTTTTTCAGAGTGATGAATCATATATACTACCTGTGCTTCTACGGTTCGATGGTCAGCCAGAAGTAGATGAAGAGGTTCGTCTAATTTACGTGTACAGTTCATTTATGATCTGTGACCTCTTTATTGTTTGATTGCTATATTAGTAATGCTGATTTTCTTTCTTTTCTCTTTTTTTTTTCCTAAGTAGTTGACATTATAGCTGTGAAGTTGTCTATTCATTGTCAAACATTCATTTATTACTTAATCAATGCTTTTTTACACTCTCCGCCTGCAATGCAACTGTAGGCCTTCACTCTCATTTGTAGGTGGTGCATTTCACATCTCAATAGTTTTAAGACTTAAGCTTGTGTGCATTTCACATCTACAATGTTGACAGATAACAACGATACAAAGCTGTATAGAAGTTAAATGCGTAAAACAAGACATCATCAATTCCAGTGCCCATACTTAAAAATATTTAATGAAAGATAAAAAGGATGTGGGAAAAAGTACCTTTTAACTATGCATAAAAGTGAGATTGTTGTGGATATGATAGGGATAGATAATATGTGTTTGATTTGGAAGGTCAAGATTAGAAGGGTTTGAAAACTTATCCCTTAGAGGAATTTCTTGCGAGCTGCATGTTACTTCTTCCGATCCATATCATCTGACAACTTAAATAACTTATATCTATGTTCCACATTATCTAATATCTATCCTTTACCGATATAATGCAATGCTCTTAATTTTAATAATCAACGGAAAATTATTGTTCGGTTTCTTTTAGAAAACTATGCAATAACTAATTTCTCTTTAATTTTTGTGCATAACTTAAAAGACTGTTGTTTGGAAATGAAAGAAGTAGCTACTTAGCTTCATTGTTTGGGTTTTGCTATATTATGCTCGACATATGGTGAGCATAATATTGCATCTGACATTCTTGGAGTTTTGTGTCCTGAGTCCCGACCAACTTTGTCTTGAATCTATTACCTTTTCAAAACTTTGAAGAGTCTCAAATGTGTGATTCCTCGCATTTGGATTATAAGTAATTCAATCAAACATCTCACTAAATCATCCTCTACATATTAGCATTAAAGTACTAGACTATTAGTCCTAGTAATATAGCTTTTGAATAGAGAGTTTAATTGGAACAATCTCTTGCGATGTGAAGTTAAGGTGGGATGCCTCATAAGTTTCATTGAGCTAATAGTATGTCATAACATGGTACCAATTTTCAGGCAATCTATCTGTTCTGTTGCAGGGAAATATTTTGTACAGATTTCCTTCACTACAGCGAACTGCTTCCTCCATAAGGACTGGTAGGAAAGAGTATGTTGGGAAACGATGGGCTGATTGGAGTGGAAGAGTAGAAAAGTTCTTCGAAGAGAAGAAGTGGCAATTTAGGTATGTTTCTGTAGCATTGAGAGCCTGATACCTTACCTTTTTCTGCAGTCCATTTGAGCTTTCCATTGTGGGTACTTGCAGCAAAACCAATTCCGCGGAGAGGGCACTGGTCATTGGACTTGGTGGGCTGAATTTGTTTGGAGTGATTATTCTTGCTACTATACTAAAGTATGGTTCTATCAAACTGCTGTTCTCCAGTTCTTAGAAATTTTTTGTCATATTTTAATATCTACTTTCTTAAAATTTTTTTAGGGACATGGCTGTAAAACCAAGTGGATTCCTGTCACTAGTTTCGGGATTGTTGCCCCTGCTTCAGGTTTGACTTGATCTTGTCCTCTAATAATACTAGTACTTGCTAATCGCCATTATGTTTTGTGATGATCATTTGACATACTTTTTCTCGATAAAGGTGACTGGATTTTTTATACATATATGATACTTCCTCTGTTCTTTTAGCTGTGCACCCAACAACCTTGACACGTTGGCCAACACACAACTTTGAACACTAATATCTCTAATTATGTATAAGTAAAGATTTTAAGAAGAAGATATTATGAGACCATATGACGAGATGAATCCAGCAAGATCCCACATTATTTTATTTTCTTTATTTATAAACATTAAATAATAAAACAAGATCAAATTGGAATGTGTGAAAAGTCTCAAAAGTCAATATGGTACAACTAAAAGAAAGCGGTGGAAGTATAACTCTTAATTAGTTGTCCCCGGCTTTAATTAGTTGTAACATTTTGACTTTCACATTTGTCAATGCATAACTTTGACCATTAATATATTTAATTATCTATTAGTTAAAGATGCTAACTTTTGTATTTATATATTAGTAAAAAGGTATGGTCAAAGTTGAGTATGTTAAAAATGCAAAAGTCAAAGTGTTAAAACTATTTAGAGACGGAGGGAGTATATGAGAACTTGTCTCTCTCCTATTTATTTCTCGTTTCTCTTCCCTTGAAAGTCTAACCCTTTTCTGAATAGTATCCAACTATCTTAACTTCCTTTAATTCATGTGCAGCTCGAGTGAATTACTAAGTACCATGCCAACAATGTCCCCCCCCCCAATAAATAAATAAATAAATAAATTAATTAAAAAAGGAATTATGTGGTAGTCTACCTTCCTTGTGAGGGTCTTTATGTTATCGCTGAGTTATTGAAATTGTATCATCCATCATATGATATCTAACTGCTGCTGGGTCCTTTCTGGAAGCTCGAATATCCTTCTGATTTACCTGCATGAACTTCCATTACTATTGTCTCTAACATTTTGGTCTGCTGCAGATTCCTTTCTCTTTCTCTAATTAGAACGAAGCACATTCATAAACCATACGTAATTTCATATACATATTATTGGGTTGTTAGTCTTTGACTCTTGAGCAATTTCATCTTCACCTGATGCTAATGGATTTGCTTGATTGGAAACTGGTATAATACATTGAGGAATATTTATTTTATATGAGTATGTGTTGATTATGAAGTAAAAAATTTGCAGGTTTATGCTGGTTCTTTCTTTGCGATACCATTGGTTCGGTGGTTTTTCGTTCTCAATAAAAATTCTGAAATAGGGAAAAGGAATCGAGTGAGAAAAGTAAGAGCGCAGGCCCTTGAATCACCAGATCTTTCACTAAGGCGCAAGGTAAGTATCCCAGTGCGCGTGCTCTGTAATCTTTAGTGAACTTTACAACATTGCTGGATGGCTTTGCTGAAATTGTCAATACATGGAAAATTTCAGTTTCATGAAGTAGATATTAATCTTCTATGATTCTGTGCTATATAGTATATATGATCTTGATGTCTCAAGTAATGTGATGATCCGGGTCTTTCTGCATCTTCATGGTGCATCCATATCTAGAAGTTCTACACTTTATCCTGCCTTAGTTTAGGTCTAAGAAATGGTTAAGATACTGGTAAGTGGTAACCAGAAAGTAGGATAAAGATGGTTATAATGCTACTTATTGAAGGTTTCCTGATTTGAGTGCAGTGAACAACAAGCCATCACTTATCTTAGAACCTTCGCCGCTAGCATGTGGGCACCAAAATAGCTCCTGGATCAAGTGAGGTGCTTTATACCTAGATATGGACAGGCATAGTCTGTGAGATTGACAAGAGGCATCAACACTTCCCTTAGTTACACTAAGTTTGCAAGAACTATAACTTGTGTGCACTGCAGATTATAGACTGATAAAATTTGATAAATTGGCCAATATTGAAGAATAATAGAGTTGGTTAGCACCAAGAAAGCACTGTTTTTCCTTGATTATGGCCTCTGAACCAAGGTATCTATTCTACTCTACTTTTTCCAGTGGGACAGATTGTGGCTTAAGCTAGGGTTGTAGCTTTAGCTTTTGAGGACAAAGATATGCTGTAAAGGACTTTGAATTCTTTACCTTGGTGGTTACTGGTTATGTCGGTCTCTTGCCATTGCAAGCTGGCTCAAGGTGGTGTAGGGGGAGAGTCTGGGGACTGAGTTTCAAAGGCCCAGTAATGTGTATTCTTTCTGTGAGGTTGAGAGCATAGGGTTTTAACCTACAATTTATGGCTGTGCTAGCAGTGGTTATGTAGCATGAAAATCTACAAGGAACAACAATGCAAAAATGAATGGAGTAGGGAAAAGTTGGTTGTAAAAAGTAAGCACTATCACCAAAAGGAAAATAATATGATGTGAGCTATTTTCTCTGAACAATATGAACTTTACAACTAATTGTGCTAAATAATACAAGGGTCATTGCCCAGTAGAATATTCTTCTCCAAAAAAAATTTAAAAGGAAATACTAACCTCCGTTTCTAAATAAGTGCAACATAGAGGAAGGATTTTAGAGAGAGAAAGTTGGGGACCACACCGAGAAGGTAAGAGGCAGTTTAATTAAAATGAAACAATTAGATTAAACAATTAATCTATGTGATTCATCTACCAACCCACCACCCACCCATAAAAATGAAACAATTAGATTAAACAATTAATCTATGTGATTCATCCACCAACCCACCACCCACCCATATTCTTGACCACCACCAAAACCACCGCCACTGCCGCCATCTCTTCACGAACACCACCAAATCCACCACTGTTCCCGCCATTGTCTTCCCAGTCTCTCTCCTCAATTCTCTTTCCTTCGGACTGCATTTTCTCAGTCTCTCTCCACCAACCCTCTTTTCCCGCTGCATTGGCATTCAATTCCTTGTCGGCGCTTTTTGAAATCTTGTTTGAATCAACCAGAATTTCGTGCCACCAAAATTCCAATACTAGAACTCACGCTGCTGTTATAATAGCCTTTCATTTTCAATAGAGAAGAATTGTTTATGTGTGAGCAGCGAAGAAATTAATGGCGAAAATGAAGATGAAATATGGACACTAGTAATTCGAAGTAAAGATTAGAAATTTGGGTTTACACCAACAATATTGCAGCAGAAAATCACTGAATTTTGAAGTTATTCTTCAAGAAAGGTGAAGATTTTGAGATGAACATACGAACTAGGTTTAGACAAACAGTTCGAAATCAAAATCTCAGAAGATAAGAAGAAAGAAGATGAAGAATGGATTAATTTACATGACTTCGCTGGGCGTTCAGAGGTGATGGGCTGGTGGCGCAGTGCCGCAATGGTGTGGGTGGTTGGGTTGAGGAGAGAGAGGGGTGGCTGATATGAGGGAGGGCGGGGTTGAGTTGAGAAGGGAGGAAGTGTAGCTGAAATAGGAGGGGGTTGGTGGGTGCTTTAGGTAATTAATGTTGTTTGGGTTGGTACTTGGTAGATGATAACTTAATTAAGTTGTTGTGGGAATTAAGTAATGGCATTTTTGTAATTAAGATGAAAAAAACTTTCCTAAAGGAGTTTGGTAGCACTTATTCTAAAATGGAAAATGTTGCACTTATTTAGAAGTGGAAGAAGTATATCAACTTTAAATACTAATTTTAAAAAAATATAAATTTATGAGTAATTTTTTAATTAGATTTTTGTTATTTTGAACTCCAAAATATTACAGTTACGTTGATAATTTTTAAGCTGTATAATATATGAGGAAAAATTGATGTCAGGGGTCCCAACTAAGGCTCAACATTTTTAATAAGTCCCAACTAACGATTAACCTTGTGGAGGTCCTAACTTTGAGGGACATTGTCTTTTATAAGTAACCCGATGGAGCAGGTTATGAGTCATGTGATTCCATTATAAATCACGTGACTCCACCTCTATCTTCTTCTTCTTCCTCTACCCCTCTTCTTCATCCTTTATTGCTCATCAACCATTACTGGCGTTGCTGCCCAT
Organism: Beta vulgaris subsp. vulgaris; assembly: GCF_026745355.1. Classification (NCBI taxonomy): domain Eukaryota; kingdom Viridiplantae; phylum Streptophyta; class Magnoliopsida; order Caryophyllales; family Amaranthaceae; genus Beta; species Beta vulgaris. The sequence continues at coordinate 4,222,447 of NC_079208.1, forward strand.
CAATATCACCTATGGGGCAAAGCCCATTCCTCTCTCTCCTCTCGTCTGACTTTTTTATTCGCGCTTTTCTTAATGACCCTACTGCATATCATCACAATCCAATCAGTACCCGCCATGGCTTTCAGGCGATTCCTCTCTCGTTCTCGTCGCTTCCACCCCCACCATCCTCACCGTCGCTCTTCTTGTTTTGTCGTCGCTTTCCACTCCCCTTCTTTCTTCGTCGCTTTCCACTCCCCGTCTTTCATCGGCTACAGGTGCATATACCACCGACGAAGAGCGTAATCACAACAACAGGTGAACGACAGAAAGAGAGATATTGGGGATTTCGAGTTTTCACAACAATTATGGTGAACACTCAAGAGATTCAATTGAATAGCATAAACCGACAACTTTCAGCCATTTTAGGGGTATGATTCAAGCTTTAATTGTTTTTGAGAAAAACCTGAAACGCTAGAGAAGATGAAGGAGAAGGATGAGCAACTCATGACCTTGAACTATATGGAAGCCTTTTAATTAGAATAATTAATTGGGTTAATTCAACACTTGGCTTGGGTTTAAGCAAGAAATTGATAATGAATTACTTCGACGGCTTCGTTGATAGACTCTAAGAAGGGAGATGGACTCGAATAAGGGAGAAAAAGATGGTTTGTGCCTGCCCCCCATGCCGCCGCCCAACCGAAGCCCGGGATCCCGGCCTCTTGTTGTGGCCGCTGCTTGTGCCCCACCTCCCGCCTTTCCCTTTGTGCTTCATTGAACATTGAAGCATTTCCTCGTCAATGAGTTTAAGAAATAAAATTAAAGATGTTTAATGATTTAAAAAATTAAAAATAAATTGAAATTTTATCAGTTAACCTACTCAGCTAAGTTACAAGTCATCTCAGTCCAATAAAAAATAATTTCCCCCAAAGTTAGGATCTCCAGAGGTTAATCGATAGTTGAGATCTATTAAAAATGTTTAATCATAGTTGGAATTCATGTATGTACATTTATTATTTATGGAAAATCACATTAAATCTTCCTAATATAAAATCCTTGTGCTTCTTTATTTCACAGCACGTTATCAGCACGAGTTTGCTATCGAAAAAAATTAAAGATATCTTTAAAATCTTTACATCCATTATGTTTCTAAGTTCTAAATTTTTTCTCTAATCCTAACTATTTACTATCCAAACATGGATTAACCAAGTAACGGGATTAACATTGTTTTATACAATATATGTCTCTTGGGTGTTTATTTTTGGATCAAACGAAACAATATGTCATTCACTACCCCTACCCAGTAAGCTCAATGATGGTACAAATATTCATACCGGATAAAATCCACAAATTCCTATTTCTAACACCAATAACCCTCTTACACAACCAACTGAAAATAAACCTCCACCAAGTAATAAAAGAAATAGGGATGAACATAAAGGAATTAGTAGTAAACATCACCATGCCACTAATCCAGAATATAAATAATTTGATAATAACGCCGCCTTCATGAAGGGTAATGACATATTATTTTACGTTTTTTTGTTGTTCTTGAATGCCTATATGAACATGTTAATTTTTTTTTTTTTTTTTTAACTTGCCTCCTATATGGACGGCCTAGTGAAGTAATAAATTATTATCTCTTATATGTGCAATACTGTTATATGGAAACAAGCATTCAGAACACTATTATATATTAATATCTCTAATTTTCGATTTTTTTTATCGAACTTGTAGTTACCTGTATTATATCACCATTTTACCAACATGTGTAATGGTAGATCAATTTAGTACATATAAATTGCTCTAATATATATTTGTTAATTAAGAGATCCTAACTTTTATTACATTGTATATTTTTAACTGTACATGAACCGCACAGTTATGGATAACCTTCTATAAAAGTGGATTACGCATCCCCATTTTCACCACACATTCCTTATCTTCTTCCGACTTTTATCTAAACTCACAATTTTTTTTCATTCTCAATCTATCGGACACCATGTTCCACGCCAACAACAACCGTCCTTCACCTTCATCTTCTTCTTTTGAGGAGAATTTTTGGAAATAAGGCTCTACATATTTCTTATAGCTGGTTTCTTTTTCCTTCTCATGACATTAATGATATATTTTCTAATACACAAGTAGGAGACAAAAAAATTATCTCCCACGAAGAATAACGAAAAATTTAGAAAGGAAGGACTTCCTAAAATGCACTTAAAGACGCAAAAGAATGATATTCATGTGCATGTTTCGTCATTCTTCCGGGGAGATAATTTTTTTTTTGTCTCCTACTTCTGTATTAGGAGATATATCATTAATGTCATGAGAAGGAAAAAGAAACTATAAAGAATAAGTAGAGCCTTATTTTCCTAAAATCTTACTCAAAATAATAAAATGAGGCTGGAGGACGGTTGTCGTCAGCGTAAAACATGGTGGCCGAAAGATTGAGGAAGGAAAAAAATTGCGAGTTTACATAAAAGTTGGAAGAAGGTAAGGGATGTGTGGTGAAAATGGAGATGGGTAATCTGCTTTATAGAGGGTTATCCCTAACTGTACATTTCATTTACAGTTAAAAATATACAATGTAATAAAATTGATATCTCTTAATTGACAAATATATATTAGAGCAATTTATATGTAATAAATTGATATACTATTATGCATGTTGGTAAATTGGTGATATAAAATATGTAATTACAAATTCGGTTAAAAAAATAAAAGATTAAAGACAATAATATATAATACCGTTTTGAATGTTTGTTTCTTACATGTATATAACATTATTGCACATATAAAAGATAATAATTTTAGCAATTCACTAGGCTATCCATATAGGCGGCAAACTAAAAAAAAACTAATTAACCTATCCATATAGGATGTTTAAGAGCAAAAAAAAATGTCATTGCCCTCTATGAATTTGGCATTATTGTCAAATTATTTATTTTATGGGTTAATGGCATGTTGACTTTTAAAACTAGTTCCTTTCGGTTAATCCCTATTTCTTTTATTACTTGGTGAAGATTGATTTTCATTTGGTTGTATAGGAGGGTTATTATTGGTGTTGGAAACAGGGATTTGTGGGTTTTCTCGTTATGAGTATTTGTATCGTCGTTGAGGTTAATGGGTCGCAGTTGTCTTACAGTCCCCTTTGTGGGTTGATAGTGGATGACATATTGTTTCGCTCTATCCAAAAATAAACAAATGAGATAGATAAATTGTGTAAAACAATATTAATCCTGTACTTTGTTGATCCATGTTCGGATAGTAAAGAGTTGGGGGAAAAATTAGAACTTGAAACAGAAAGGATGTAAAGATACCTTTAATTTTTTTTTCGGTAGCATACTCGTGCTAAATCTGCTAATAACGTGTTGTGAAATAAAGAAGCAGAAAGATATTATTAGAGGAAGATTCTATCTGATTTTCACTTGTGCGTCTAATTGCTCATTGAGTATATGGGGGTATTTATAACAGCTTATACACTATTTAACCTACTAAAGGTGTGGTAAATTTTCCAACAATAAATGCACACATATGAATTCCACATGTGTGTCATTGATCTTTTGACTCTTAACAAGCACAAATATATATCTCAAAGTTTTTTAGCCAAATTTCTTAAAAAAGGAAATATTTTTGTTGTAATTATTTCACCAAAAAATTGAAATAAGTCTTTTAAGATTGCCCTCTTCAACCGGAAAATACTTGTAAGTTGTAAGTACTCATTTGAAGTGACTCATCTTAACTTTCGGAAATATTTTTATTGAATTTGTGAAGACAATCTTATCAAACTTGGAGAAAACATGAGATGGGGAGAATAGGGCTTTAGTTTTTGTTTATATATTAGTGTGGTATCAGTTCTCTTCTTTAAACAACGGATTTTTTGTCCATCATTTCCTTACACTTTTTTTTTGCGAGAAACTATCTTATTTACAAAATTTTGTACAAAACTACTTTTGTTACGTTATTGTTTGTTGACCGCTACCTAAAATCTTTTTCCTGACATTTGGCTGTAGTTTTCCAGTAAGTAAAACCCATGTACAAGTCATGTGACTTGTTATTTTCCTTATTTTATTCCCCCTTTTATTTTGTACAAAATCCATGTGCATATCCTGAGTTAGGTAAGGAGAGAGAGTGTTAGTTTAGAAAAGGGAGGGAAAAATAGAAAGGGGGAATAAAACAAGGAAATAACAAGTCACTTGACCTACACATGAGTTTTACTCACTGAAAAATTAGAGTCAAACGTCGGAAAAAAAATTTAGGTAGTGGAAAACAAACAATAACATAATAAAGGTAGTTTTGTACAAAATTTGTAAATAAGGTAGTTTCTCAAAAAAGAAAGTGTTAGGTAAGGTGGTTATGGACAAAAAAATCCTTAAACAAATGAAGTAAAGAACTATAGGATTTTGTGTGAGGATCAAGGAAAAGTGAAGGAACAAAAATGAAAAGAAAAGGAGAACCATGTAAGGAGCATCCTCCCTTTGATCAGTTGAGGTCACTCCCATCCCCCCTTCTTCTCTGCAGTATCATGTGCATCGAATTCGGAGCAGAATAGATACCACAATTAGCTACATCAATCCGCAACTATAAATTGCTGTAACATGGACTCTAAGTGAAATTTTTGTTTTATTTTATTTCCTTGTTTATTATTAGTGTCTTACTTATAAGTTAAAGGGTTATCCAGATTGGCCCCTTAGATATGACAGCTTGATGAATATCAGACTTGAAACTGAAATATACTGTTCTTAGTTTGCCGAAGAAGGCAGAGAGAGATTGTGGATGTAAATTTTGATTTTTGTTTGGAATCTGTTTCCTTTTATGAGCAAAATGTGCATATACATTCTGTTCAAGAATTGTTTTAAGAGGTCTTTGTTGGACAATTAGTTTCCGAAATGTCTCAGTAACATTTGGCATTTCCATGTCTGAAATGTGGAATTCAGGACTTATGAGAGGGTTTGTTAGCTTAGCTGACATTCGCTGAAGAGCCTCCTCCCATAATGTCCAAATACCAATATTGGAGATTGATAATCTCTTGAACTGAATCAAATGTACTTCATAGACTATTAGCGTGATGATCACATTTGCTTCCTAAAGGTCATAGACAATAACCAAGGTCGCTTTGTAGTTCTCTATTTTGTATGTCGTTAATGCTATTCTTTCGTACTCCTCTTCTTAGCGTGGTGATCTTAGTTTTGCCTTTGCTTTCTAACATTTCCACTTGTTTCTTACTTGAATTGCTTTCAGATAAACTAATTTTTTTGAAATATATTATTCTGCAAATGAGAACATGATTTTGTACCTACATGTATAACTTGGTATATGATTTTACAGTTTGTTTCACCTATACTATGATTTCTCGTGTAAATTCACATGTTTATATTTCGCCTGCTAACTTTTGGCCCACTAAATTGTACCATATTTTTATTTTGTTTTAATCCTTTTTACTCACAAACTAATGTGAATATTATTCAGCTTCTGAGTGCTAAGGATATGGCACAAAGAACGGTAATTGGTAAGGAGAGGATTGTATACAGCACAGAAAAGGATTTTGATGAGCAAGGCTATGAAGCACGGGAATGGGAGAAGAAATTTGAAGAACTTTAGAGGTCAGACTGAGATTCATGTCCCAACTGTAAATGTATAATCTTTAGAGGTGTAGAGTAATGGAGATTGTATAATATGTACTTAAAGAAAAGAAAAATAAAACTTCTTGGCTCACTATTTGTTGACATTGATTAATTAAGCAAGAGATATGTAGTTGCCTTTGTACATGTTTGTTACATCCAGACATAGTCAGTCTGTACAGTATTATGACATGAGGCAATTTTGTGCTAGACATTCTAGTTCACTCACATGATGATTTTTCTCTAGTTTGCAAAAATAAGAAGTTAAAATTTTTTAATATAGTTCCTCCGTTTCATAATACTCGCTACACTTTTCATTATGGGAAGTTTCACATTACTTGCTACACTTTCTTTTTGGACAATAAACTCTCTCTATCTCTCTCCTCTCACATGGGTCCTTTTTCTTTTTACTATCTAACTCTTTTCTTCAAAAATTGCCTAGGAATCCGTGAATTGAGAAGTGTAGCGAGTAATATGAAACGGAGGAAGTATAATGTTGACGGACCTTTGGATATTAGAAGTGTGCCAAGGACATGCAATTTATAAAATTTGATGAACCTGATTTCTTTGGCGATTTGCTGGAATATCCTTGCGCTAGCATCAGAGCTAAGACCAGCTCGGTGTTAAGATTATGTTTTCGGAGGGCCGGAGTAAGTCTGTAAATGGACCAATTAGAAGGTAATTAAGGAGTAATGAATGTTTAGGTAGAAATTGGTAAAGTAGTACTTCTTCCGTCCCAACATATAATTCTTATTTTCTTTTTTTTCAAGTAGAATTTAAGAGGGATAATAAAGATTTTTTTGTTTATTTAAATAAATATTGTATAGGAAAAGATGATTTTAGGAGAGAGAATGAAGTATAATTGGTGATAGAGCATTAATTGTAGCATTTTGGTTGAATAAACAAAGGAAAAAACAAAATTCAAGAAGCAAATTAATGATGGGACATGGTTTTTCTAGACAAATTATGGGAAAATGTGGAATTAATATGGAAATGGAAATTGTATTTTGGGACATCCAAAATGAAAATGGGAACTATATTTTGGGACGGAGGGAGTACTTAATATCACTTTTATCGAGATTAGGGTGAAGATGCTCGTAATATATCTCAACCAATTTATTTACATATACTAGAACTTAATTGGATACCGGTGAGAAGCTCAATTATAAGTTCAATTATGAAAATGTTTCTTCCTAAACTCAAATTGAGTTTTAAGATAAATTGAACTTGAAAATATGTATTCGAAAAAGCTCAAGTGTAAGTTCTTATTATCCAAGTCGAGTAAGTTTGAATATACTATTTATTTGTGTCTTGATTCGACTTAAATACTTTTATTCACATCTAAGCAAATGTGAACATTTTAAAGAATAGATGTGACTAGCAATGAGAAAATTAACGTATCTTCTATATTAAAGCGTGACTGTAAGAGTAAGCTCTAATAAAATACATTTGTATATTTTTAAAATTTTAAAATACTTGACGGCCTATACTATTATATCCTCATATAATTTCTTCCTTTTAATTAACATTATAAATTCTAATTTAACCTTGAGTGTACCTAAGGCCTAAGGTTATTTTACATGTGTTGAGGACTTGAGGCTTTGGTTAGAGACAAGAATGTTGAGTAAAAACCAACATATATGGGTCAAGCCGTCAAGGGGTGTAAAGAAGAGAACTAAATTAGCAAGCTGCAAGCTAGGTGTCAATGAGAACAAGAGTTCTTCGTTCAAGAGCTTGTTTTCCTTCTTAAAATCCGATATTACCCATTTTCTTTTAGGCTCCGTTTGGTAGGGCGTAAAACATTTTCAGTGTAAAATGATTTTCATGGAAAACAATTTACAATGGAAAACACAATTCCAAAATTAGTTTTCCGTTGTTTGGTTCGATGTAAGAAAAATGATGAAATGAAAGGAAAATGAAAGGGAAAGTAAGGAGGTAGTGAGAGGAGTGTATAAGAGAGATAAGGAAAATAGTTTTCCCTTCATTTTGAAAGGAAAATGGTTTTCCATCATTGGGAGAGTAATTTTACCCCAAGGGAAAATGGTTTTACACTCTTTTACCAACCAAACAATGTAAAAATGAAAATAGAGAAAAACAATTTTCCGGGAAAATGTTTTACGCCTTACCAAACGGAGCCTTAGTGTAGCTCAACAAAAAGTTCAAGGGAATCCATCTTACATATATTTATATGCTTTATGAGAATCGAATTCGAAGTGATGATGAAGTAGGGGAAATGAGATTTGAACTTGAATCATGCATGTGGAAGAATGTGGAAGGGAGCACCCTTAGTAGTTAGCACTTAGCATCCCACCAAAGCTCTCTTCTCATGGAGGAGAAAAGTACACATACTTCGAAGAATGAAAATTCTCTATTTTGGGCATTTGAAGTTAGACAAAATTTTTACTTTGATAACATTTGTTTGAGATATTCACAATTTGAATCCAACAATGTTGGTACATTCATGAATTCCTAAAACCGGTAATATGTATATTAAAAAAAACGGTGATATTGGAAAGGTAGAATATTTGGTGAAGTGTTTAAGTGAATGTATTCTACTATCAAAAGTGTCAAACTTTTCTTCCACCTTATTGAGTTATTGTTCGATGACAAACAATTTGTTATTTTATCTTTATTAATAAAAAAATTTAGATGTCATAAACTCATAATCACTAAGGGATAATTTTGCATCGACATTTGATTAAAGAGTAATAAAAAGTTAATAATGGGGTAAAACAATTACTCACGGATTATATAGTTAAAGACTTAAAAGTGCAACAGTAATTGGGACTTACAAAGGACTTGTCCCCTCATTTGGGTGTAAAAGGAAGTTTCAAAATATATAAAATCACCTCACTTAAAAAAAAAAATAACGTGACCAAATGACCCACTTAGCTTAGTCGAAAGTGTTAGTCTATCAGTCTAAATTAACAGTACAATGGAGTTTACCGACTTTAGGCTAGAATTCTTATCAAACACGTCGACGTAGCATGCGTATGAATGTATGACACACACAATACTCATTGGTACTTCGCATAGTTAGAATTTGTAATACTTGAAAGAACCCATTTTGGCAATTCAGCCATTATTAAACTCAAGGTTCTCTACAAAATATAATCGAGTAAACTTAATCCAACTTTGATCTTTAGCATTTAAACATACCAAAAAGTTGTGATCATGAAATCTCCCTTCCAATAGGTGAAGTACAACCTGTTGACATAGTGTAGTGAAACTCTGTGGTGCCCAAGATTTCAGATCGAATCCCCTCTATATCATTTGCCCTTGTCGCTCTCTTTACACTAAAAAAAACATAGTGAACTCTGCCATTAAATTACAACTAAATCATACAAATATGCCAGAAGCATGCTATTGCAAGGATCCTCACACTAAGGGAAATACTTGACCATCTGAATTTCCTTCTCCTTGAATCCACACTTCTCATAGAACACTCTGTTCTCAGCTGAACAGTCAAGAATAACCTTGTAGCATCCCATTGACCGTGCATGTTCAGTGAGGAACTCTATAATTTTCTTACCCAACTGCATCCCTCGTGCATTAGCATCCACAACCACATCTTCGATATGGCCAACCTTACCACACTTCCTGATAAATTTCTTCTCGATAAATACACTTCCGGTTGCTATAATCTTTCCTGTCTCGTTCTCTTCTACTACACAGATAACATGGTCATCCCCCTCGCAGGCAAGCTCTCGGAATCTATCCTCAAATTCCTTGTCTGAGACTGAGTCACAAACTGTCAGCTGACGCAGCAGCTCTATAAAACCCTTGTTTTTGTCAGTGATCTCTAGCCTTCTAGTTCTGCACTTCTCGTCATTGTTGGAATCGTCAGCTAGCATATCCTTTTCTGAGAAGTTTTTCATATAAAGGAACCAAATTATCAACCTCATTGTTATCTATCAAAATTAATGGCAGAACTCAAATAGAAGTTTATACATAACTATACAAAACTACTAAACTATAGCCCCATTTGAATGGATACTGAAGTGACCAAACCAAATAAAATCTGGTCTTCGACAAAGAAGACCTGCCAATCACAATTCATCGACTCGAACCTGCTGAGACCAGTATGACTAGAAACTTTTTTTCGTGGTTTATATGATATTATGACTTAGGTTATACCGTTTTCTACAGAACAAAGAGAGGGGTAATTTACAACTATCTTCTTCTTTCTTACAGTACGATTATCTTATAACTAGAATCATACCAACAAACTAAAAGATTTTGAAACAGAGAAATGAATATAGTCAATCTATATGACAAAGTATAAGATTAATTAGTGATGTACAAATGTACAATATAAAATTTATGCTCTAACATCTCAGGTAATAAAACAACAAAACTGGAAACTGATTACTGCACCAACAAATACCTTTGCCACTTACAGATAAAAATACACTTACGACCAACACTGAAAGTCTGAAACTACACTTTCTGGCCATGAAAAAACCATAATCAAATAAAGGAAGTTGATACACCCACATGAGCCACATAGTTGGAGGAAGTTTAGTGAATACTTGCTAAAGCTAAACAAATTAGGAAAAACATGGTCCAAGGCTAATGAGGAAGATAAACTAAAAAAGGTACATGTGATCGGATAAGAGAGAACATATGGGGAGAAGCACAGGAATCAAAGAGAAGTATGCCCAAAAAAGATGACACGACCCTAAGATACAATGACCTTGATAATAATCCACCCTCAGAAAATGGCCTTGCACCCCCTCAAAATTGCTGAAGATAAAAGGATAATTGCTTCTGAAGCATAATTCCTCGTGTTACACACCCGGATGCCCAACAATATGATTGAGACTTGAGAATAATATCATAGCAGTGCATGTCAAGGATTTCTATAGGTTTTTCTGCCACAACAATATCATATATTGTGCAAATGATTGAGAGTTGAGAATAATAATTAGGTGCCTTGTCTGTAGCATACAGACTCATCTGGTGACAAACTTACTGCAGGATGGACACATATATGTTATACTACTATATCAATTATCATACAGCATGATAACAGATTACAGGGACAAGCGATGAAGACAGATCCTCCTTGATACTCCCTGACCAAGGACCAAAGAGTGAGGCAGGATTCAAAAGTTTTAAGAACTCCGTGAAGCCAAAAACATACTAGCAACAATCATCAAGAAGACAGAAAAACTCCATGCATTAAGAGAGATGGCACAGTAAAAAAAATAGAAGACAAAGATAAATGCTTCTACCATATTCACCTTGCTGCAAAACTGAACCAAAGTGTTTTATCATGTTCTAAATTACAAAGAAAAGGAGCTCACCACGAATAAACTTTGATCAAATATAGATTCCAATTCTGAGTCAAGCAATGATAGACTCCAAGATACTATGCTGGTTAAAAAAACCTCATTTTACCCAAATTACAAAAAACGCTAACGGAAGCTAAGTTTTATGTCATAGATATAAAACATTCTCAGTGGAAATACATCGAATAGTTCTAGAGAGAAGTTAGAGGGAAAAATATCCCAAACTTCTTTATATCTTATATGTTATATGGTGCAGACAACGGTCACCACCGACCATATCTCAATCAATAACCAATACTACTATTAACATAACCCTCTCGTGCAGCCTCTAAATAACCTATCGAGTCGCCTCAGTGGCGACATAGATATTCAAAACACAATAGGTACAATACCTACATGATCCACAAAAATTGATTACCCTCCACCAAATGTGCTATAATTTAATTCTAGACATTGCAAGGTACAAGTTTACAACACTACTATACAATTCAGATTATGATGACATCTTAGCAGTTTTCCTTCTTAGTTCTAAAATTTATTTTACAGGTTCAAATGTCTCATTAGATTATCTAATCCTCGTGATATCCACTTAACCATCAATCATTGCCCAAAAAAAAAAAAATCTTGGAGCAACTTACGTTGCCTAAATAGTTTGCCATAAATTGACAGGCAGAAAAAAGATAATAATCTTGGAGCAACTTATGTTGCCTAAGTAGTTTGCCATAAATTGACAGGCAGATAAAAAAAGTCAACTTGTATCAGGGTTTGATCCCGAGACCTCAAGTACATATACTAAAGTCTTGTTAGTGTTAAATGAAATTTTTTGCTTACCCGGGGAATATCCGGGGCCTAATAACTAGTTTCACATACAAAAACCAGAAAATATAATATCTATTATTTAATTACATTAAAAAATTAGGGGGAAAAAACTTTTACATCTTATATTCATATGAATCATACCTGATGAATTCAGACTATAATTTTTCTTCGCCACTCAAGAACCCACTTCTGGAGACTATGTTTCTAATTTAATGTTAATCCGAAAAATTGGGAAAATTTCCCCAAATTCAAAGATAATTCAGAACCCAATAAACCTAACTTTATAGAGTAATGGAGAAAGATCTGAAATTTTTGTAGAATAGAAAGATATGGAGAACAGGAGGATTCACAATGGAGTTCGATTGCTCAAGTTTTGGAAATTGCCAAATTGAAAGTTGCTAAAAATTGGAGTAGAAATTAAAGAGGCAGAGAGGATGAGTTTGGGAGAATTCAATGATTCATTAATGGAGTTTTGGGAAATTGAAGCCAGCGTTATTCCAGGTAGTGAAGGTGAATAGACGGATTAACTAAAGGTAATTTTGGGCCCAATTTAAAATTATTTAAGCCAAAATTTGGGCCCCTATATTTTGTATATTTTTCGGGATCGTGTACAGTTGCTCACCCTGCATATCTTATTTGCCAATCAAGTGGTTTTTAGCATAGTGGTTGTTCACTTTGTCCCTCAACCAATTGGTCGGGGATTCAATCCCCAACCTTATGGACATGAAATAGTTTCTTGGCCAACTCTTTACTCTTAAGTGGAGCACCTGGAACGAGGGAATTAGTCATTGTTGTCGTGATGGATACCTAGGAATTTCACCCAAAAAAATCCCATTTGCCTTAAAATGCAATTTTGTAGTATTTAAATTCATAAAGAACTTACAAGATGAAATTTCCAGAACATGGTCACCTCTTAGAGGTTTAATGCAAAGAGGTGTGCTAAATACAGCAAAAACAAAGAAAGGCAAAATGCAACACCTAAAATTTTGTAGAATTTAAACATCGTTAAGTTTGTAAAAAACATGAAAGCAACGTCATTGTGATAATCCCTTCCCAATATCTTATACTACCCCACCAATGCTACATTATCTTCCAGAATTTTCCACCAAAATTTACATGGGAACTATATTTTCGGACGGAGGGAGTATTTATCATGGATAATTCTTCTAGGTCATGTACCCGTACCCGCACCCGATACGGTATGTATCCTGTATGGTTACGTGTACCCTTTCCGAAAATTTCAAAATCTTGCCGTTTTCTGTCCCGTACACGAATCCGCACCCGTACTCGTATCCGTCTATGTGCAACCTAGGTTGTATCAATAACTAAATGTTCTTCAATAAGAAAGGATCACATCAGCAAAGGAGTCCTAAAAATGTAGAGGACAAATTCTTTTATAAACAACTTGTATATTATAGCAGATGGACACCAGAAACACAAATCTACCCAGAAAATCATAATTACACTACATCCCCATTCCCCAATCCAAACCTCTGGTGAAGTTGTTTTTGTAGCCTATAGAAGAAACCTCCTTGCCTTCAATTCTTGTTTTTACCTCATCAAAAACTCCCAACTTTTTTTTTCTTCCATTTACACCTTAATTTCCCACTACCCATATCAGCATATCTTTAATCTCTCATATAGCAATTCACAATGAGCAACTTTAACTAATTGAAGTACTATATAATTGGAGATTGGATTAAAAAGTCTTGAATTTTAGAATCAAATTTCGACTTATTGAAGATTTATGATCTCTGATTTTCTAATGCCCAACAACCAAACAAAAACACATCAATTGCTCGAATCTGAAAGTAGTAATAAAATTCATAATATTCGCAAATCCAAAAACAAGAATTGATAAGATGGGTAGAGCCTTACCTGTGAAGTAATATTGCAATGAGAGTGGAGGAGCATATGGAAGAGGAGAGGGAACGGAAAGAAAAAATCATTTAGCAAACTCATGCGCAACCTTATTACATTTCCAATACCAAACAAAAAATCTCTCCTATATGGGATTAAATTTAATTACCACTTCTTAATATTAATACAAAATTTTCAAAAAATGGTACCATTTTAATAAATATATGAAACCAATATAACCAAGAATTGATAAAAAGACTACTGAGTAACATCAACTTGCTAAAGGTTAATTAAATTTTATGTACGTGTCTATAAATGATAACATGCTGACACCGACAAATCAATCACACTCACTTCTCAGCAACGTTAAAAAAAAATCAAAATAAAATTGGCAAAGATAGACTGGATTTTACCAATACAAGCTGCACCTAATCTAAGATGCATCCAACCCGGTAATAATTAGTTGGGTCAAAATTTTTAACCCGTTTAATGAAATGGGTCGATCCAAGTCAACCCGTTTAACTAATTCGATTGCGTTAGGTTGAAATTTGAAGGAAAACCAACCCATCTGACCCGTTTACTTAGATAGGTCAAGTTCGAATTGGGTTGAGCCACTAATCCGTTTGATTTTCATCCAAAAAATAAATTTTCCAAGTTAAATGAACCATAAAAGGTTGTATTTGTCTTCTTGTTATGTATAGGCTTTTTGTATTTCAAATTTCTTAGAATGTGTTAAGTAATTACTAATCAAGTTGCCGTTAATAGAAATTATAAAATACTACAAATGGGAGAGTTGATTTTAGGTCAACTTTATCTTATCAGGTTGGATTGGATTGAGAATTTCAACATGTTTAACTAAACAAGTTTCAACCTATATTAAGTAAATGGATCGGCTCAAACTCGACCTATTGGCAACCCTAATTCAAATACAACAGTAATTACCCAACTTGGTAAGCTTTTACTCAAAGAGTTCAATACTCTAAGTTAAGTGTAGTAGTGAGTGTAACCAACTAAACCATTCTTAATATTAATACATGTATATGAAAAGTGGTATCAGCATAGTTATGAATTTGTACCTTTTCATAGAGATAGTGAGAGTTTCCCGCATAAATAAGAGTATATATTTCACTTTTTTGTTCCTTTTGAAAGTTTTTGGTAAACTACTTTTTTAAGAAATTGGTAAACTATATGTTTTTTTTATGTTAATATAGTTGGCCTGGATCGGGTTCATATTGCTGATATTGTCCCCCTGCTTAGATGAATCTCAAAATAAGTAACCTACTCTTGCTTTTATCAAAAAAAATTTTTAATGAAAAATAAGAATGAATTAAATAGACAAAATGTCTTGGATAAATCGGGTTCACAATAATTTATCGTGCACGCAAACGACTTCGTCACACAAAAACTGTTTCTCTAATATGAATAAAACTCAATTATATCACAGTAAAGTTGAATACATAAAAAATTTTACTATATCATATAAAAATCGACTATATAAAAGATGATTATATTAAACAAAAACTGATTCTCAAATAAAAACTGACTAATATTATATGATTTTCAGTAAATGAGTTAAGTTACTCTAAATCCTATTCATTCAAGTTGTTTTGTTAAATAGAATAGACTTGTAATCTCGAGAGAGAGGGGGTAAGACAATTAAACAGAAATGGCAACAAGATCATTCATATCTCGATTTTCTTCAAATTTCGCTCTTCGAATTCGCCATAATCAAAGAATTCTCTCTTCTTCCTCTTCGTCTTCTTCTTTCGCTTCGTTTTCTTCTTCTTCTGCGCTTCCATATTCTTCATCTTCTCCTTCTCCTTCATCAACCGATGACGTTCATATAACTGATAATTGTGTTAAGGTGCTTTCTCTCTCCTACTTTCAGTTTTTGCTGCAATTTCTGCTTTATATTGTCAATTATTCAATTTTGTTGTGCTCATTTTTTGGAGAAAATTAGTAATTTGTGGACAAGGAAGCTTCAAAGTAATTTCTTTACTGGATATTCTCCTGTTTTCATTTCGTAAGTAGTAGATGTTTTTGTGCTAATTTTTAGCTTTGATTATTGTTATGCGATAAAATTAGTATGAAGTTAGCTAAGTTTAATGTTTTTCACTAAATTGTACGGCATTTGGGATGAAGATTTTGGTAGCGAATTTTTATTTATTAAGTGGTGAAACTTAGGGCATGTTTGTTTATTGCTACAAATGACGTATGTTGATGTTTTGTTAATTGTAGGCATTTGAGTCTGTTGAATGTTTGGGATGCATTTGGGAGCTCTGATTTTTTTATTTGGTTTTTAGGTTTTAAATGTCTGGATTTAGTTGGTATACTTTGGATATGTGATACTGTTGAAGATTGTATGTTTGTATGGATTAAGGTTCTTGAGGATTTGACAAGGATGTTACAGAACTGATATTCGGTATCGATTTGATGAAGTAGATAATTATGCCAATCGTCCAATTTTGAGGGTGGTAGGGGAAGGGGGCAGTTTATAATCGGCATTGGTGTGAGGGGGATGGAGAAAAGTAGAACAAGAGAGAGGCACCCATCTTGCACGTTTAGAGAAATAAGAAATATTTCCCCAAAAAGAAGTTGCCTGCTGTATACAAGCCCTGACATGATTTTGAATCAGATTTCGATCCTTACTTAGTAAGTATGCACTGTTGTTTGGAAAATTCTAGCAACTAAGCGCTGTGTACTAGTGTATAGTAATGAGGATGCCTGATTTTTGTAATCTTTAGTGTAGGAATGTTTAGATGCTAGTTGTCTTTTTCAAGCAGACTCAATCACCAGAAACTTGGTATGTCTAGAGGTTTTATAAGAATCTTTCTTGCAGTGCATCATGATATGGGCTGTTAAGAATTTTAAAGTTCGAAAAGGAAAAAAATATTCCAACTCAAGCTCTTAACCGTTTTCCTATCTGACAATTCTAAATAGCTCCAACCCTTATGTCCACTTCAAATAAGTTTTTGAAGGAGAAATATTTTGAGAGAAATGGTTTTTGCCAAATTCCACAAGGTAAGAATCTAGAAGATAACTTGGGAAGAGACATGACTTCTCATAGTTATCTTAGGTCCTTCTATCCCGTCCTCTAAAGTCGGTAGAACAGGCTTGGATGCGAGAAGTTTTCTTTGAAGCAAATGAGGGAATCCCTACAGGAGGCTGGGATATAAGTGTTTTTTGTCTTCGATAAGTTCAGGGAGGATGATGCTTAAATCATCAGATTTCCATGTGTGGTTGCTAATGAAGTCTTTTAGCACGGAATCTTCTTCTCCCACTCGCTTCATCTACTGGCCCTACCGGAAAATTTCCCCCATCACCCACAATCCATTGGAACATTATTAAACAACAATTCCCAATCTACCTATCTCTTTCCATGAATTGAGCTCTTAGCAAGGGGGTTAATCACCTTTGACTTGGTGTTTTTGTATTAATGCACTTATGGGCAAGGTTTGGATGACCTTGGTTAAGCTTCCAACCTAACTTAGCGATCAAGGATTTTCAGAAGACGCACAATCACGCACTCCTAGACCTCCCTCCCCTCAACAAGATGAATAGTGTCCTTGGAATAAGATGGATGTTCTTTTACCCTTTATTTTCACCCTATAGAAAATTGGATATTGTAGCTTCTAGCACTTTGTGGGTTGTTTAAAGGAAAAACATGCATTTTAAATGATACTTCCTCCGTTTTCTTATACATGCTACATAGAGAAAGTGGGGGTTTTTAAGAAAGGTAGAGAGAGAAAGTAGGGAACCACCACTTTTTGAATAGAAAAACATTTGTTAAGGAAAAAATATGGGTATTTTAAAGGAGAAGGTGGAGGACCACCAACTTATTAATAGTTTTTGAAGATCTTCATGGTGAAAAGAGATCCATTTATGGTATGTAGCATCTATTATGACATTTCCATATAAGGGAAATGTAGCATCTATAAAAAAACAGAGGAAGTAACTCAGAATTGCATTGAGAGAAACTTTATTTTTCAAATCCTTCCTTTTGGGTTTCTTATAGGAGATGGGGTCAAGGCCAAAGTCAAGGTCAAGGCCCAAGGAGAGGCTTGGATCTTCAGAGTTTCCTAGAAAAGATTTCTATGGTCTAGAGAAGTCTTTAGAGAAAATGAGATGGTGTTTTGCCTTTTAGGGTGGGGAACAAGAATGTCCAAATTCTTATCTACCGTTGCACAAGATCTCCTCTTCGTTAAAGTGGATGATGAAAGCATGGATTAGGCTAGAAGGGTAATCCATACAAAGGGCAAAGATTTAAGAGACATGGGGTCCCCTTGTCTTCTCCCTCTAGAGTGGAGGAAGGGGGAAGTTTTTCGTCCGTTGATAAGGATGACAGAGGAGGCATTAGTAATACAATTCTTATGTGTGTAATAGATGGTTCATCAAAGTTTTTTCTAGTAAGGTACTCCCTAATAAAACAGCAATCCCTTATAAAACTGCACTCTGTTCTATTGACAAGTTTATTTTGAGGGCAAACCAACCATATCGTCAACCCATATGTTTGCACCTATGCAATCTTATTTTTTGGTTTCTTCAATTATATATGAAATGTATTAAGCAGCAACTTTTTTGCCTTCACTGATCGCGATGGTTATTCAAACTTAACTTAGCTGAGTGAAAGAAAACATCCTTAAAATGTGCAGTAAAAAAGTTGAATCTCATTGTCTATGTACAGGATTAAAGAATAGCCATCAAGATTCTTTCCATCGAGATTGGTTGTTTATCTCAAGATCTAACTAGGATAACTATTTGTTACTTTTCAGCATGCTCATAGCAGAATAAACAGGAGAAACTTTTAAGCAGATTTTGATTTCATATTAAGTGCCTCTAGTCCCTACTTCATTGATAAGCATGCTCATTAAAATTCCTAGCAATGCATAGCATACATATCCAAAGAATAGGAACTCTTGAACCTGCACAAGACCACAGCCTCCTTAGATGGTAGAAACAGAGGCAAGAAATTCCTATTGTATCGATCACCCTTCTATTTTTCGTTGGGGTTGGGGGTCTAATTGTTGCTATGAAGTAGATTTAAGATTATGTGCCATTGAAGAGCTAGTGTGTTGATTGAGGCTGTAAATAGTTCATGTTATGCTATTTAGTGGAACGCTATAATATTTTATGGACATTTTGACTGACTTTAAGAGAGATGCATTTCAGAGGATGAAAGAATTGCAAGCTAGTGAAAATGCGAATAAGATGCTTCGCCTTAGTGTAGAAGCTGGTGGATGTTCTGGGTTCCAATATGCCTTTGCACTGGATGATAAGAATAACAACGATGACAGGTAGTGGAGTGTCCCCCCCCCCCCCCCCCCCCTTTTCTTTTGTTCAGTAGAATGGCTATTGCTTATTCTACATGTCTTTGTATCTAGTATTTTTTGTGTTTGGTGATTTTTTATGTCGTTACCTTTATTATAATTTACATGCCTATGATCTCATCTATGTATTCATTTGTTTAGTCTAGAATAAGGTTGTCTGGTGAGTAATTAGCTAGTATTATACACTTGATGTTTGTATTCTTATGCGCAATTTTTTTTGTTTTGTAGAATTTTTGAAAAGGATGGAGTCAAACTAGTGGTCGACAAAATTTCTTACGACTTTGTGAAAGGTTCGAGTGTTGATTATGTTGAGGAGCTTATTCGTTCAGCTTTCCAGGTCAGTTGTCTTTGCTTGCGAAGGTTTGCACTAATGTATTTCATGAACTGTAGATTGCATAATTTCCCTGTAAAATCGCTATGTGATCCCATTTTCTAGTAAATTTTAGCTTTATTGGTTCCTTGGCTATAACGTTCACTGTAAGTTTCGAGCTTCAATATAATTTGCGATAGTTGCTGCTGCAATAGCCTTGGGACCTCATGAGAAAACTCTTAACGTACTCTGCATTCTTATAAGGTCAAAAGAATTGTCAGGAGTCAGGACCTCATAAGAAAACTCTTAACAAACTCTGCATTCTTATAAGTAGAACGGAAAAGAATGGTCTGGTTAATGAGGAAGTAAAACTAGGATTTAGTCTAAGCATGTTTACTGTGTATCAAGTTGCGTTCTGCTGGGTTTGTCTGGTCATCCCTTTTGACAGTAAGAGCTAATGTTTTCGACGGTTAATATATTTCCATAAAAGTTACAGATCGTTGTTGATTGAATTCAGGTGAAATTTGGTTCAGTTGGATGCTTCCAAAGTTCTAGACTCTTTAACTTCTGATAATGTTAAGAATGGCAGGATTTGGAGTGGTTTTGTTTGTTTCTAGATCTATTATTAATTTTTGCCGAAACATAGTTTCCCTTTTTTCCTTGTGGCTACAAAAATTTCTGAATTTGAAATGCTTACTTTTTACTCCCTTTGTCTTAGTAAAAGAGTCCTTTCAATTTTTCAAAAACTTCAGAAAATTACATGGACTTGTCATTATTTATATCACATTCCAAAACTACCCTACTCTATTTCGAATCTTATGGTTTATATCGAGTCATGTGAAGACAAAGTAAGGGTTTATAGGTTTGTTGTAGCAACTTATATTCAATTCTGAGCTAGTGACACTAATATTGTGACATCTCAAAAAAGGAATCTGGATGTTTTTTTTTATGGGATGGAGGGAGTATTCAGTATACCAGTATCATTGTAATCTACAATATTGAACATGTTTTCTATTAAATGAGTAATGATTACTCCCTCTGTCATTTTTAAAAATAAGGGGTGTGGCATGTGATAGTTCTATGAAGAAAAATGGACAGTGAGGGAGGGGGGGGGGGGGTTGACATTCTTAGGGTGGGATAGCAAAAACATTGATTGAGTTTTGTGTTCATGAGGGTACTTTAGAAAATGACTGTAGGTGTCTATAACCCAATATTTTTTTCTAGAAACACTTTGGGACATCCATAAAAGGAACTGTGATTTGAAAACCCAAAAAAAGGAAGTGTGAAAATCATTAAGGGACACTGAGGGTATTATTTATCCAAGACTGCAAGTCTTTGATTAATAGGCATAATTTACACACTAATATTCGCTAGGAAGCTTGTTTACCAAATTTCACCAGAAAATTTCAGGTTGATTCTATTAGATCTGCAAGCGACGACACTTCTACAAGGGGTTGTCTTGGACTATTCAATTGACTTCAAGTACCTGTGTCAAATTCTTGACATCTTAACATGGGTGTGCACTTTTTACATTTCAAAGTCATGGGTGTGCACTTTTACACTTCAAAGTCATGTCACTTTTTTGCAAGATAGCTGAGCCAGACACTCAGAAACATCCCCGTGTCTCACACGAGACTAGAGTCCGAGTAACATATTGCACGTGTTGCACTGTTGCTTGATTATAACAACAAAAATAAAGAAAAAGAAACTAGAAGATACCATTAACATTTAAAAGACACGATGATAGTGGGTTTTTTAACATCCCCTGGCTCTTGGCGTAGTTAACTATGTCTATACTAAACATTCTGTGGAGATTGGTGACTGGAGTTGCTTAATCGAATTCTTTGTTGATGTATTAATAAGGTGGGGTTTTGTGGACTTGACTATCATGAGGATCAAATGTGAGATCATGTTCGATGTGTATATGATTTAGAAAATTCGAGGATTATGTTGATGTGGCTCTTTTGTGATGAATAGTCACTTCATCTTAAAAATATGACCTCATTTCCTATTTTTTGGGACGTCTCAGACAGTAATCATTGTCATTGTTATTTTGAAAATGATGTTGTGTTCGTTACTTGCCTATGCTACTGTTCCTGTTTATGCTTCCTTAAGATTAATGCTGTTAATAAAATGAGACATGAGTAATTGGAGGATTATTATCGACCTGAGAGTTTTTCTTTGCTACATTTTGTAAGAAGTCTGTTACCGCAGTCTGCAAGGACCTAGAGGTTCCTCCCAGATCTATTTATCCAATCAATAAAACGTGCTGTCCATTGTGCCATGTCAGTTTGGTGGAAGTGGCAAAATAAGTTTTGTACTCCCTGCTTTCTTTTTTAGGTGTAACATGTTGACTTTTAACACTATTTATACAATTCACTTTGACCATTAATTGTTATTTATATATACGAAAAAATATAGTCATGTGGGATCTTGTTGGATTCATTTCAGTATACACTTTTCAAATATATAAATAGTTATTAGGCCCGGGCTATGCCCCGGGTAAGAAATTTTCATTTATTAATATTGTACTTTGATATAATAGCACTAAATACAACTTGGTCTAGTGGTTAAAACTTTAG